>NW_026870927.1:5739691-6041780 GCF_033118175.1 Dama dama
GGAAGAGCTTCAAAAGGCGTCAAAAATATGAGGAGCATGAAACGGTCTGAAAAATAGGAGAAGCATGAAACGGTCGGAAAATTGGAGGAGCATGAAGCGGTTTGAAAAACATGAAGAGCCTGAAAAAGTGTGAAAAATATGAAGAGCTTCAAAAGGTGTCAAAAATATGAGGAGAATGCAACGGTCTGAAAATTAGGAGGAGCATGAAGCCGTGTTGAAAAACATAAAGAGCCTGAAACAGTGTGAAATATATGAAGAGCCTCAAAGGTGTCAAAAATATGAGGAGCAAGAAACGGTCTGAAAAATAGAAGGAGCTTGAAGTGGTGTTGAAAAACATGAAGAGCCTGAAAAGGTGTGAAAAATATGAAGAGCTTCAAAAAGGTGTCAAATATATAGAGGGTGAAACCGTCTGAAAAATATGAGGAGCAAGAAACTGTTTTCAAAAACATGAAGAGCCTCAAAAGGTGTGAAAAATATGAAGAGCTTCAAAAAGGTGTCAAATATATAGAGGGTGAAACGGTCTGAAAAATATGAGGAGCAAGAAACTGTTTTTAAAATTATGAATAGCCTCAAAAAGTGTGAAAAATGTGAAGAGCTTCAAACTGTGTCAAAAACATGAGGAGTATGAAACGGTCTGAAACATAGGAGGAGCATGAAGTGTTGTTGAAAAACATGAAGAGCCTGAAAAAGGTGTGAAACATATGAGGAGAATGATACGGTCTGAAAAATAGGAGGAGCATGAAGCGGTGTTGAAAAATATGAAGAGCCTGAAAACGTATGAAAAATATGAAGAACTTCAAAAGGTGTCAAAAATATAAGGAGCATGAAACGGTCTGAAATATAGCAGGAGCATGAAAAGTTGTTAAAAAACATGAAGAGCCTGAAAAGGTGTGAAAAATATGAAAAGTCAAATGGTGTCAAAAATATGAGGAGAATGAAACGGTCTGATAATTAGGAGGAGCATGAAGTGGTGTTGAAAAATATGAAGAGCTTGAAAAAGGTGTGAAACATATGAGTAGAATAAAACGGTCTGAAAAATAGGAGGAGCATGAAGTGGTGTAGAAAAACATGAAGACCCTGAAAAGGTGTGAAAAATATGAAGAGCTACAAAAAGTGTCAAAAATATGAGGAGCTTGAAACGGTCTGAAATATAGGAGGAGCGTGAAAAGGTGTTAAAAAAAATATGAAGAGCTTCAAAAGGTGTGAAACATATGAGGAGCATGAAACGGTCTGAAACATAGGAGGAGCATGAAGCGTTGTTGAAAAACATGAAGAGCCTGAAAAGGTGTGAAAAATATGAAGTGCTCCAAAAGGTGTCAAAAACATAAGGAGCATGAAAAGGTCTGAAAAAGAGGAGGAGCATGAAGCGGTGTTCAAAAAAATTAAGAGCCTGGAGAAGTGTGAAAAATATGAAGAGCTTCAAAAAGTGTCAAAAATATGAGGAGCATTAAACGGTCTGAAAAATAGGAAAAGCATGAAGTGGTGTTGAAAAATATGAAGAGCCTGAAAATGTGTGAAAAATATGAAGAGCTTCAAAGGTGTCAAAATTATGAGGAGCATGAAACGCTCTGAAAAAGAGGAGGAGCAGCAAGCGATGTTGAAAAACATGAAGAGAGTGAAAAGGTGTGAAAAATATGAAGAGCTTCAAAAGGTGTCAAAAATATGAGGAGCATGAAAGGGTCTGAAAAATACGAGGAGCATGAAGCGGTGTTGAAAAACATGAAGAGCCTGAAAAGGTGTGAAAAATAGGAAGAGCTTCAAAATGCGTCAAAAATATGAGGAGCATGAAACGGTCTGAAAAATAGGAGAAGCATGAAACGGTCTGAAAAATAGGAGGAGCATGAATCGGTTTGAAAAACATGAAGAGCCTGAAAAAGGTGTGAAACATATGAGGAGCGTGATACGGTCTGAAAAATAGGAGGAGCATGAAGCGGTGTTGAAAAATATGAAGAGCCTGAAAACGTGTGAAAAATATGAAGAGCTTCAAAAGGTGTCAAAAATATAAGGAGCATGAAACGGTCTGAAATATAGGAGGAGCATGAAAAGGTGTTAAAAAACATGAAGAGCCTGAAAAAGTGTGAAAAATATGAAGAGCTTCAAATGGTGTCAAAATATGAGGAGAATGAAACGGTCTGATAATTAGGAGGAGCATGAAGTGGTGTTGAAAAACATGAAGAGCTTGAAATAGGTGTGAAACATATGAGTAGAATAAAATGGTCTGAAAAATAGGAGGAGCATGAAGTGGTGTAGAAAAACATGAAGACCCTGAAAAGGTGTGAAAAATATGAAGAGCTACAAAAAGTGTCAAAAATCTGAGGAGCTTGAAACGGTCTGAAATATAGGAGGAGCGTGAAAAGGTGTTAAAAAAATATGAAGAGCTTCAAAAGGTGTGAAACATATGAAGAGCATGAAACGGTCTGAAAAATAGGAGGAGCATGAAGCGTTGTTGAAAAACATGAAGAGCCTGAAAAGGTGTGAAAAATATGAAGTGCTTCAAAAGGTGTCAAAAACATGAAGAGCATGAAAAGGTCTGAAAAATAGGAGGAGCATGAAGCGGTGTTCAAAAAAATTAAGAGCCTGGAGAAGTGTGAAAAATATGAAGAGCTTCAAAAAGTGTCAAAAATATGAGGAGCATTAAACGGTCTGAAAAATAGGAAAAGCATGAAGTGGTGTTGAAAAATATGAAGAGCCTGAAAATGTGTGAAAAATATGAAGAGCTTCAAAGGTGTCAAAAATATGAGGAGCATGAAAGGGTCTGAAAAATACGAGGAGCATGAAGCGGTGTTGAAAAACATGAAGAGCCTGAAAAGGTGTGAAAAATAGGAAGAGCTTCAAAATGCGTCAAAAATATGAGGAGCATGAAACGGTCTGAAAAATAGGAGAAGCATGAAACGGTCTGAAAAATAGGAGGAGCATGAATCGGTTTGAAAAACATGAAGAGCCTGAAAAAGGTGTGAAACATATGAGGAGCGTGATACGGTCTGAAAAATAGGAGGAGCATGAAGCGGTGTTGAAAAATATGAAGAGCCTGAAAACGTGTGAAAAATATGAAGAGCTTCAAAAGGTGTCAAAAATATAAGGAGCATGAAACGGTCTGAAATATAGGAGGAGCATGAAAAGGTGTTAAAAAACATGAAGAGCCTGAAAAGGTGTGAAAAATATGAAGAGCTTCAAATGGTGTCAAAATATGAGGAGAATGAAACGGTCTGATAATTAGGAGGAGCATGAAGTGGTGTTGAAAAACATGAAGAGCTTGAAAAAGGTGTGAAACATATGAGTAGAATAAAATGGTCTGAAAAATAGGAGGAGCATGAAGTGGTGTAGAAAAACATGAAGACCCTGAAAAGGTGTGAAAAATATGAAGAGCTACAAAAAGTGTCAAAAATATGAGGAGCTTGAAACGGTCTGAAATATAGGAGGAGCGTGAAAAGGTGTTAAAAAAATATGAAGAGCTTCAAATGGTGTGAAACATATGAGGAGCATGAAACGGTCTGAAAAATAGGAGGAGCATGAAGCGTTGTTGAAAAACATGAAGAGCCTGAAAAGGTGTGAAAAATATGAAGTGCTTCAAAAGGTGTCAAAAACATGAAGAGCATGAAAAGGTCTGAAAAATAGGAGGAGCATGAAGCGGTGTTCAAAAAAATTAAGAGCCTGGAGAAGTGTGAAAAATATGAAGAGCTTCAAAAAGTGTCAGAAATATGAGGAGCATTAAACGGTCTGAAAAATAGGAAAAGCCTGAAGTGGTGTTGAAAAATATGAAGAGCCTGAAAAGGTGTGAAAAATATGAAGAGCTTCAAAGGTGTCAAAATTATGAAGAGCATGAAACGCTCTGAAAAAGAGGAGGAGCAGCAAGCGATGTTGAAAATCATGAAGAGCGTGAAAAGGTGTGAAAAATATGAAGAGCTTCAAAAGGTGTCAAAAATATGAGGAGCATGAAACGGTCTGAAATATAGGAGGAGCATGAAGCGGTGTTGAAAAACATGAAGAGCCTGAAAAGGTGTGAAAAATATGAAGAGCTTCAACAGGTGTCAAAAATATGAGGAGCATGATACGGTCTGAAAAATAGGAGGAGCATGAAGTGGTGCTGAAAAATATGAAGAGCCTGAAAAGGTGTGAAAAATAGGAAGAGCTTCAAAAGGCGTCAAAAATATGAGGAGCATGAAAAGGTCTGAAAAATAGGAGAAGCATGAAACGGTCTGAAAAATAGGAGGAGCATGAAGCGGTTTGAAAAACATGAAGAGCCTGAAAAAGTGTGAAAAATATGAAGAGCTTCAAAAGGTGTCAAAAATATGAGGAGAATGCAACGGTCTGAAAATTAGGAGGAGCATGAAGCCGTGTTGAAAAACATAAAGAGCCTGAAACAGTGTGAAATATATGAAGAGCCTCAAAGGTGTCAAAAATATGAGGAGCAAGAAACGGTCTGAAAAATAGAAGGAGCTTGAAGTGGTGTTGAAAAACATGAAGAGCCTGAAAAAGTGTGAAATATATGAAGAGCCTCAAAGGTGTCAAAAATATGAGGAGCAAGAAACGGTCTGAAAAATAGAAGGAGCTTGAAGTTGTGTTGAAAAACATGAAGAGCCTGAAAAGGTGTGAAAAATATGAAGAGCTTCAAAAAGGTGTCAAATATATAGAGGGTGAAACCGTCTGAAAAATATGAGGAGCAAGAAACTGTTTTCAAAAACATGAAGAGCCTCAAAAGGTGTGAAAAATATGAAGAGCTTCAAAAAGGTGTCAAATATATAGAGGGTGAAACGGTCTGAAAAATATGAGGAGCAAGAAACTGTTTTCAAAAATATGAAGAGCCTCAAAAAGTGTGAAAAATGTGAAGAGCTTCAAACTGTGTCAAAAACATGAGGAGTATGAAACGGTCTGAAACATAGGAGGAGCATGAAGTGTTGTTGAAAAACATGAAGAGCCTGAAAAAGGTGTGAAACATATGAGGAGCATGATACGGTCTGAAAAATAGGAGGAGCATGAAGCGGTGTTGAAAAATATGAAGAGCCTGAAAACGTATGAAAAATATGAAGAGCTTCAAAAGGTGTCAAAAATATAAGGAGCATGAAACGGTCTGAAATATAGCAGGAGCATGAAAAGTTGTTAAAAAACATGAAGAGCCTGAAAAGGTGTGAAAAATATGAAAAGCTTCAAATGGTGTCAAAAATATGAGGAGAATGAAACGGTCTGATAATTAGGAGGAGCATGAAGTGGTGTTGAAAAATATGAAGAGCTTGAAAAAGGTGTGAAACATATGAGTAGAATAAAACGGTCCGAAAAATAGGAGGAGCATGAAGTGGTGTAGAAAAACATGAAGACCCTGTAAAGGTGTGAAAAATATGAAGAGCTACAAAAAGTGTCAAAAATATGAGGAGCTTGAAACGGTCTGAAATATAGGAGGAGCGTGAAAGGGTGTTAAAAAAAATATGAAGAGCTTCAAAAGGTATGAAACATATGAGGAGCATGAAACGGTCTGAAAAATAGGAGGAGCATGAAGCGGTTTGAAAAACATGAAGAGCCTGAAAAAGAGTGAAATATATGAAGAGCTTCAAAAGGTGTCAAAAATATGAGGAGAATGAAATGGTCTGAAAATTAGGAGGAGCATGAAGCGGTGTTGAAAAACATAAAGAGCCTGAAACAGTATGAAATATATGAAGAGCCTCAAAGGTGTCAAAAATATGAGGAGCAAGAAACGGTCTGAAAAATAGAAGGAGCTTGAAGTGGTGTTGAAAAACATGAAGAGCCTGAAAAGGTGTCAAAAATATGAAGAGCTTCAAAAAGTGTCAAAAATATGAGAAGCTTGAAACGGTCTGAAATATAGGAGGAGCGTGAAAAGGTGTTAAAAAAAACTATGAAGAGGTTCAAAATGTGTGAAACATATGAGGAGCATGAAACGGTCTGAAAAATAGGAGGAGCATGAAGCGTTGTTGAAAAACATGAAGAGCCTGAAAAGGTGTGAAAAATGTGAAGAGCTTCAAACTGTGTCAAAAATATGAGGAGCATGAAACGGTCTGAAACATAGGATGAGCATGAAGTATTGTTGAAAAAAATGAAGAGACTGAACTAGGTGTGAAACATATGAGGAGCATGATACGGTCTGAAAAATAGGAGGAGCATGAAGTGGTGTTGGAAAATTATGAAGAGCCTGAAAAGGTGTGAAAAATATGAAGAGCTTCAAAAGGTGTCAAAAATATAAGGAGCATGAAACGGTCTGAAATATAGCAGGAGCAAGAAAGGTGTTAAAAAACATGAAGAGCCTGAAAAGGTGTGAAAAATATGAAGAGCTTCAAATGGTGTCAAAAATATGAGGAGCAAGAAACGGTCTGAAAAATAGGAGGAGCTTGAAGCGTTGTTGAAAAATATGAAGAGCCTGAAAAGGTGTGAAATATATGAAGAGCTTCAAAAGGAGTCAAAAATATAAGGAGCATGAAATGGTATGAAATATAGGAGCAGCATGAAACGTTGTTCATACACTTGAAGAGCCTGGAAAGGTGTGAAAAAAATGAAGAGCTTCAAAAAGGTATCAAAAATATGAGGAGGGTGAAAGGGTCTGAAAAACAAGAGGAGCAAGAAACTGTTTTCAAAAACATGAAGAGCCTCAACAGTTGTGAAAAATATGAAGAGCTTCAAACTGTGTCAAATATATGAGAAACATGAAACGGTCTGAAAAATAGAAGGAGCTTGAAGTGGTGTTGAAAAACATGAAGAGCCTGAAATAGTGTGAAATATAGGAAGAGCCTCAAAGGTGTCAAAAATATGAGGAGCAAGAAACGGTCTGAAAAATAGAAGGAGCTTGAAGTGGTGTTGAAAAACAAGAAGAGCCTGAAAAGGTGTGAAAAATATTAAAAGCTTCAAAGAGGTGTCAAATATATAGAGGGTGAAACGGTCTGAAAAATATGAGGAGCAAGAAACTGTTTTGAAAAACATGAAGAGCCTCGAAAGGTGTGAAAAATATGAAGAGCTTCAAAAAGGTGTCAAATATATAGAGGGTGAAACGGTCTGAAAAAAATGAGGAGCAAGAAACTGTTTTCAAAAACATGAAGAGCCTCAAAAGGCGTGAAAAATGTGAAGAGCTTCAAACTGTGTCAAAAATATGAGGAGCATGAAACGGTCTGAAACATAGGAGGAGCATGAAGTGTTGTTGAAAAACATGAAGAGCCTGAAAAAGGTGTGAAACATATGAGGAGCATGATACGGTCTGAAAAATAGGAGGAGCATGAAGCGGTGTTGAAAAATATGAAGAGCCTGAAAACGTGTGAAAAATATGAAGAGCTTAAAAAGGTGTCAAAAACATAAGGAGCATGAAACGGTCTGATACAGGAGGAGCATGAAAAGGTGTTAAAAAACATGAAGAGCCTGAAAAGGTGTGAAAAATATGAAGAGCTTCAAATGGTGTCAAAAATATGAGGAGAATGAAACGGTCTGATAATTAGGAGGAGCATGAAGTGGTGTTGAAAAACATGAAGAGCTTGAAAAAGGTGTGAGACATATGAGTAGAATAAAACGGTCCGAAAAATAGGAGGAGCATGAAGTGGTGTAGAAAAACATGAAGACCCTGAAAAGGTGTGAAAAATATGAAGAGCTACAAAAAGTGTCAAAAATATGAGGAGCTTGAAACGGTCTGAAATATAGGAGGAGCGTGAAAAGGTGTTAAAAAAAAATATGAAGAGCTTCAAAAGGTGGGAAACATATGAGGAGCATGATACGGTCTGAAAAATAGGAGGAGCATGAAGTGGTGTTGAAAAATATGAAGAGCTTCTAAAATTGTCAAAAATATCAGGAGCATGAAACGGTCTGAAAAATAGGAGGAGCATGAAGTGGTGTTGAAAAAAATGAAGAGCCTGAAAAGGTGTGAAAAATATGAAGAGCTTCAAAAGGTGTGAAATATATGAGGAGCATGAAACGGTCTGAAAAATAGGAGGAGTATGCAGCGGTTAAAAAACATGAAGAGCCTGAAAAGGTGTGAAAAATATGAAGAGCTCCAAAAGTTGTGAAAAATATGTGGAGCGTGAAACGGTCTCAAAAATAGGAGGAGCGTGAAGCGGTGATGAAAAACATGAAGAGCCTGAAAACGTGTGATAAAATTTGAAGAGCTTCAAAGGTGTCAAATATATGAGGAGCATGAAACGGTCGCCAAAATAGGAGGAGCATGAAGCGGTGTTGAAAAACATGAAGAGCATGAAAAGGTGTGAAAAATATGAAGAGGATGAAAATGTGTGAAATATATGAAGAGCTTCAAAAGGTGTCAAAAATGAGATGAGCATGAAACGGTCTGAAAAATAAGAGGAGCATGAAATGGTGATCAAAACGTGAAGAGCCTGAAAAGGTGTGAAAAATATGAAGAGCTTCAAAAGATGTGAAATATATGCGGAGCATGAAACGGGCTGAAAAATAGGAGAAGCATGAAGTGGTGTGGAAAAACATGAAGAGCCTGAAAAGGTGTGAAAAATATGAAGAGCTTCAAAAGGTGTGAAATACATGAGGAGCATGAAACAGGCTGAAAAATAGAAGGAGCATGAAGGGTGTTCAAACATGAAGAGCCTGAAAAGGTGTGAAAAATATGAAGAGCTTCAAAAGGTGTCAAAAATATTAGGAGCATGAAACGGTCTGAAAAATAGGAGGAGCACGAAACGGGGTTCAAAAACATGAAGAGCCTGAAAAGGTGTGAAAATATGAAGAGCTTCAAAAGGTGTCAAAAATATGAGAACCATTAAACGGTCTGAAAAATAGGAGGAGCATGAAGCGGTGTTCAAAAACATGAAGAGCGTGAAAAGGTGTGAAAAAAAGGAAGAGCTTCAAAAGGTGTCAAAAATATGAGAAGCATGAAACGGTCTGAAAAATATGAGGAGCATGAAGCGGTGTTGAAAAACATGCAGAGCCTGAGAACTTGTGAAAAATATGAAGAGCTTCAAAAGGTGTCAAAAATATGAGGAGAATGAAACGGTCTGAAAAATAGGAGGATCATGAAGCGGTGTTGAAAACATGAAGAGTCTGAAAAGGTGTGAAAGATATGTAGAGTTTCTAAAGATGTCAAAAATATGAGAAGCATGAAACGGTCTGAAAAATAGGAGGAGCATGAAGTGGTGTTGAAAAACATGAAGAGCCTGAAAAAGTGTGAAAAATTTGAAGAGCTTCAAGAGGTGAGAAATACATGAGGAGCATGAAACTCTCTGAAAAATAGGAGAAGCATGAACCGGTGTTGAAAAACATGAAGAGCCTGAAAAGGTGTGAAAAATATGAGAGCTTCAAAAGGTGTCAATAATAAGAGGTGCATGAAACAGTCTGAAAAATAGGAGGAGCATGAATCTGTCTGAAAAATAGGAGAAGCATGAAGCGGTGTTGAAAAAAATGAAGAGCCTGAAAAGGTGTGAAAAATATGAAAAGCTTCAAAAGGTGTCAAAAATATGAGGAGCAAGAAACGGTCTGAAAAATAGGTGGAGCATGAAGCGCTGTTGAAAAATATGAAGAGCCTGGAAAGGTGTGCAAAATATGAAGAGCTTCAAAAGGTGTGAAATATATGAAGAGCTTCAAAAGGTGTCAAAAATGAGATGAGCATGAAACGGTCTGAAAAATAGGAGGAGCATGAAACGGTGATCAAAAACATGAAGAGCCTGAAAAGGTGTGAAAAATATGAAGAGCTTCAAAAGGTGTGAAATACATGAGGAGCAGGAAACGGGCTGAAAAATAGGAGAAGCATGAAGGGGTGTGGAAAAACATGAAGAGCCTGAAAAGGTTTGAAAAATATGAAGAGCTTCAAAAGGTGTGAAATACATGAGGAGCATGAAACTCTCTGAAAAATAGAAATAGCATGAAGCGGTGTTGAAAAACATGAAGAGCCTGAAAACGTGTGAAAATATGAAGAGCTTCAAAAATATGACAAATATGAAGAGCTTCAAAAGGTGTGAAAAATTTGAAGAGCTTCAAAAGGTGTCAAAATGAGATGAGCATGAAACGGTCTGAAAAATAGGAGGAGCATGAAGCGGTGTTGAAAATCATAAAGAGCCTGAAAAGTTGTGAAAAATATGAAGAGCTTCAAAAGGTGTGAAAAAATTGAAGAGCTTCAAAAGGTGTCAAAATGAGATGAGCATGAAACGGTCTGAAAAATAGGAGGAGCATGAAGTGGTGTTGAAAAAAATGAAGAGCCTGAAAAGGTGTGAAATATATAAAGAGCTTCAAAAGCTGTCAAAAATATTAGGAGAATGAAACGGTCTGCAAATTAGGAGAAGCCTGAAATGGTGTTCAAAAACATGAAGAGCCTGAAAAGGTGTGAAAAACATGAAGAGCCTGAAAAGGTGTGAAAAATATGAAGAGCTTCAAAAGGTGTAAAAAATGAGATGAGCATGAAACCGTCTGAAAAATAGGAGGAGCATGAAGTGGTGTTGAAAAAAATGAAGAGCCTGAAAAGGTGTGAAACATATGAAGAGCTTCAAAAGGTGTCAAAATTATGAGGAACAAGAAACGGGCTGAAAAATTGGAGGAGCATGAAGCGGTGTTCAAAAATATGAAGAGCCTGAAAAGGTGTGAAAAATATGAAGAGCTTCAAAAGGTGTGAAATACATGAGTAGTTTGAAACGGGCTGAAAAATAGGAGAAGCATGAAGTGGTGTGGAAAAATATGAAGAGCGTGAAAAGGTGTGGAAAATATGAAGAGCTTCAAAAGGTGTGAAATACATGAGGAGCATGAAACTCTCTGAAAAATAGAAGGAGCATGAAGCGGTGTTCAAACATGAAGAGCCTGAAAAGGTGTGAAAAATATGAAGAGCTTCAAACGGTGTCAAAAATATGAGGAGCATGAAACGGTCTGAAAAATTGGAGGAGCACGAAGCCGTGTTCAAAAACATGAAGAGCCTGAAAAGGTCTGAAAAATATGAAGAGCTTGAAAAGGTGTGAAATATATGAAGAGATTCAAAAGGTGTCAAAAATGAGATGAGCATGAAACGGTGTGAAAAATAGGAGGAGCATGAAGCGGTTTTGAAAAAAATGAAGAGGCTGAAAAGGTGTGAAATATATGAAGAGCTTCAAGAGGTGTCAAAAATATGAAGAGCAGGAAATGGTCTGAAAAATAGGAGGAGCATGAAGCGGTGTTGAAAAACATGAAGAGTCTGAAAAGGTGTGAAAGATATGAAGAGTTTCTAAAGATGTCAAAAATATGAGGAGCATGAAACGGTCTGAAATATAGGAGAAGCATGAAGTGGTGTTCAAAAACATGAAGAGCCTGAAAAGGTGTGAAAAAAAGGAAGAGCTTCAAAAGGTGTCAAAAATATGAGAAGCATGAAACGGTCTGAAAAATATGAGGAGCATGAAGCGGTGTTGAAAAACATGCAGAGCCTGAGAACTTGTGAAAAATATGAAGAGCTACAAAAGGTGTCAAAAATATGAGGAGAATGAAACGGTCTGAAAAATAGGAGGATCATGAAGCGGTGTTGAAAACATGAAGAGTCTGAAAAGGTGTGAAAGATATGTAGAGTTTCTAAAGATGTCAAAAATATGAGAAGCATGAAACGGTCTGAAAAATAGGAGGAGCATGAAGTGGTGTTGAAAAACATGAAGAGCCTGAAAAAGTGTGAAAAATTTGAAGAGCTTCAAGAGGTGAGAAATACATGAGGAGCATGAAACTCTCTGAAAAATAGGAGAAGCATGAACCGGTGTTGAAAAACATGAAGAGCCTGAAAAGGTGTGAAAAATATGAGAGCTTCAAAAGGTGTCAATAATAAGAGGTGCATGAAACAGTCTGAAAAATAGGAGGAGCATGAATCTGTCTGAAAAATAGGAGAAGCATGAAGCGGTGTTGAAAAAAATGAAGAGCCTGAAAAGGTGTGAAAAATATGAAAAGCTTCAAAAGGTGTCAAAAATATGAGGAGCAAGAAACGGTCTGAAAAATAGGTGGAGCATGAAGCGCTGTTGAAAAATATGAAGAGCCTGGAAAGGTGTGCAAAATATGAAGAGCTTCAAAAGGTGTGAAATATATGAAGAGCTTCAAAAGGTGTCAAAAATGAGATGAGCATGAAACGGTTTGAAAAATAGGAGGAGCATGAAACGGTGATCAAAAACATGAAGAGCCTGAAAAGGTGTGAAAAATATGAAGAGATTCAAAAGGTGTGAAATACATGAGGAGCAGGAAACGGGCTGAAAAATAGGAGAAGCATGAAGGGGTGTGGAAAAACATGAAGAGCCTGAAAAGGTTTGAAAAATATGAAGAGCTTCAAAAGGTGTGAAATACATGAGGAGCATGAAACTCTCTGAAAAATAGAAATAGCATGAAGCGGTGTTGAAAAACATGAAGAGCCTGAAAACGTGTGAAAATATGAAGAGCTTCAAAAATATGACAAATATGAAGAGCTTCAAAAGGTGTGAAAAATTTGAAGAGCTTCAAAGGTGTCAAAATGAGATGAGCATGAAACGGTCTGAAAAATAGGAGGAGCATGAAGCGGTGTTGAAAATCATAAAGAGCCTGAAAAGTTGTGAAAAATATGAAGAGCTTCAAAAGACGTGAAAAATTTGAAGAGCTTCAAAAGGTGTCAAAATGAGATGAGCATGAAACGGTCTGAAAAATAGGAGGAGCATGAAGTGGTGTTGAAAAAAATGAAGAGCCTGAAAAGGTGTGAAAAATATGAAGAGCTTCAAAAGGTGTGAAAAACATGAGGAGCATGAAACGGGCTGAAAAATAGGAGAAGCATGAAGGGGTGTGGAAAAACATGAAGAGCCTGAAAATGTTTGAAAAATATGAAGAGCTTCTAAAGGTGTGAAATACATGAGGAGCATGAAACTCTCTGAAAAATAGAAATAGCATGAAGCGGTGTTGAAAAACATGAAGAGCCTGAAAACGTGTGAAAAATATGAAGAGCATCAAAAGGTGTGAAAAATATGAAGAGCTTCAAAAGGTGTAAAAAATGAGATGAGCATGAAACCGTCTGAAAAATAGGAGGAGCATGAAGTGGTGTTGAAAAAAATCAAGAGCCTGAAAAGTTGTGAAACATATGAAGAGCTTCAGAAGGTGTCAAAATTATGAGGAGCATGAAACGGCCTGAAAAATTGGAGGAGCATGAAGCGGTGTTCAAAAATATGAAGAGCCTGAAAAGGTGTGAAAAATATGAAGAGCTTCAAAAGGTGTCAAAAATATGAGGAGCATGAAAGGTTCTGAAAAATAGGAGGAGCATGAAGCGGTGTTCAAAAACATGAAGAGCCTGAAAAGGTGTGAAAAATATGAAGAGCTTCAAAAGGTGTGAAAAATATGAGGAGCATGAAACGGTCTGAAAAATAGGAGGAGCATGAAGCGGTGTTGAAAACCATGAGGAGGCTGAGAACTTGTGAAAAATATGAAGAGCTTCAAAAGGTGTCAAAAATGAGATGAGCATGAAACGGTCTGAAAAATAGGAGGAGCATGAAGTGGATTTGAAAAAAATGAAGAGCCTGAAATGGTGTGAAAAATATGAAGAGCTACAAAAGGTGTCAAAAATATGAGGAGAATGAAACGGTCTGAAAAATAGGAGGATCATGAAGCGGTGTTGAAAACATGAAAGTCTGAAAAGGTGTGAAAGATATGTAGAGTTTCTAAAGATGTCAAAAATATGAGAAGCATGAAACGGTCTGAAAAATAGGAGGAGCATGAAGTGGTGTTGAAAAACATGAAGAGCCTGAAAAAGTGTGAAAAATTTGAAGAGCTTCAAGAGGTGAGAAATACATGAGGAGCATGAAACTCTCTGAAAAATAGGAGAAGCATGAACCGGTGTTGAAAAACATGAAGAGCCTGAAAAGGTGTGAAAAATATGAGAGCTTCAAAAGGTGTCAATAATAAGAGGTGCATGAAACAGTCTGAAAAATAGGAGGAGCATGAATCTGTCTGAAAAATAGGAGAAGCATGAAGCGGTGTTGAAAAAAATGAAGAGCCTGAAAAGGTGTGAAAAATATGAAAAGCTTCAAAAGGTGTCAAAAATATGAGGAGCAAGAAACGGTCTGAAAAATAGGTGGAGCATGAAGCGCTGTTGAAAAATATGAAGAGCCTGGAAAGGTGTGCAAAATATGAAGAGCTTCAAAAGGTGTGAAATATATGAAGAGCTTCAAAAGGTGTCAAAAATGAGATGAGCATGAAACGGTCTGAAAAATAGGAGGAGCATGAAACGGTGATCACAAACATGAAGAGCCTGAAAAGGTGTGAAAAATATGAAGAGCTTCAAAAGGTGTGAAATACATGAGGAGCAGGAAACGGGCTGAAAAATAGGAGAAGCATGAAGGGGTGTGGAAAAACATGAAGAGCCTGAAAAGGTTTGAAAAATATGAAGAGCTTCAAAAGGTGTGAAATACATGAGGAGCATGAAACTCTCTGAAAAATAGAAATAGCATGAAGCGGTGTTGAAAAACATGAAGAGCCTGAAAACGTGTGAAAATATGAAGAGCTTCAAAAATATGACAAATATGAAGAGCTTCAAAAGGTGTGAAAAATTTGAAGAGCTTCAAAGGTGTCAAAATGAGATGAGCATGAAACGGTCTGAAAAATAGGAGGAGCATGAAGCGGTGTTGAAAATCATAAAGAGCCTGAAAAGTTGTGAAAAATATGAAGAGCTTCAAAAGACGTGAAAAATTTGAAGAGCTTCAAAAGGTGTCAAAATGAGATGAGCATGAAACGGTCTGAAAAATAGGAGGAGCATGAAGTGGTGTTGAAAAAAATGAAGAGCCTGAAAAGGTGTGAAAAATATGAAGAGCTTCAAAAGGTGTGAAAAACATGAGGAGCATGAAACGGGCTGAAAAATAGGAGAAGCATGAAGGGGTGTGGAAAAACATGAAGAGCTTGAAAATGTTTGAAAAATATGAAGAGCTTCTAAAGGTGTGAAATACATGAGGAGCATGAAACTCTCTGAAAAATAGAAATAGCATGAAGCGGTGTTGAAAAACATGAAGAGCCTGAAAACGTGTGAAAAATATGAAGAGCATCAAAAGGTGTGAAAAATATGAAGAGCTTCAAAAGGTGTAAAAAATGAGATGAGCATGAAACCGTCTGAAAAATAGGAGGAGCATGAAGTGGTGTTGAAAAAAATCAAGAGCCTGAAAAGTTGTGAAACATATGAAGAGCTTCAGAAGGTGTCAAAATTATGAGGAGCATGAAACGGCCTGAAAAATTGGAGGAGCATGAAGCGGTGTTCAAAAATATGAAGAGCCTGAAAAGGTGTGAAAAATATGAAGAGCTTCAAAAGGTGTCAAAAATATGAGGAGCATGAAAGGTTCTGAAAAATAGGAGGAGCATGAAGCGGTGTTCAAAAACATGAAGAGCCTGAAAAGGTGTGAAAAATATGAAGAGCTTCAAAAGGTGTGAAAAATATGAGGAGCATGAAACGGTCTGAAAAATAGGAGGAGCATGAAGCGGTGTTGAAAACCATGAGGAGGCTGAGAACTTGTGAAAAATATGAAGAGCTTCAAAAGGTGTCAAAAATGAGATGAGCATGAAACGGTCTGAAAAATAGGAGGAGCATGAAGTGGATTTGAAAAAAATGAAGAGCCTGAAATGGTGTGAAAAATATGAAGAGCTTCAAAAGGTGTGAAATATATGAGGAGCAGGAAACGGTCTGAAAAATAGGAGGAGTATGCAGCGGTTAAAAAACATGAAGAGGCTGAAAAGGTGTGAAAAATATGAAGAGCTCCAAAAGTTGTCAAAAACATGTGGAGCATGAAACGGTCTCAAAAATAGGAGGAGCGTGAAGCGGTGATGAAAAACATGAAGAGCCTGAAAACGTGTGATAAAATATGAAGAGGTTCAAAGGTGTCAAATATATGAGGAGCATGAAACGGTCGCAAAAATAGGAGGAGCATGAAGCGCTGTTGAAAAAGATGAAGAGCCTGAAAAGGTGTGAAAAATATGAGAGCTTCAAAAGGTGTCAATAATAAGAGGTGCATGAAACACTCTGAAAAATAGGAGGAGCATGAAACTGTCTGAAAAATAGGAGAACCATGAAGCGGTGTTGAAAAACATGAAGAGCATGAAAAGGTGTGAAAAATATGAAGAGTTTGAAAATGTGTGAAATATATGAAGAGCTTCAAAAGGTGTCAAAAATGAGATGAGCATGAAACGGTCTGAAAAATTGGAGGAGCAAGAAGTAGTGTTGAAAAAAATGAAGAGCCTGAAAAGGTGTGAAAAATATGAAAAGCTTCAAAAGGTGTCAAAAATATGAGGAGCATGAAACGGTCTGAAAAGTAGGTGGAGCATGAAGCGGTGTTGAAAAATATGAAGAGCCTGGAAAGGTGTGCAAAATATGAAGAGCTTCAAAAGGTGTGAAATATATGAAGAGCTTCAAAAGGTGTCGAAAATGACATGAGCATGAAACGGTCTGAAAAAATGGAGGAGCATGAAACGGTGATCAAAAACATGAAGAGCCTGAAAAGGTGTGAAAAATATGAAGAGCTTCAAAAGGTGTGAAATACATGAGGAGCATGAAACGGGCTGAAAAATAGGAGAAGCATGATGGGGTGTGGAAAAACATGAAGAGCCTGAAAATGTTTGAAAAATATGAAGAGCTTCTAAAGGTGTGAAATACAGGAGGAGCATGAAACTCTCTGAAAAATAGAAATAGCATGAAGCGGTGTTGAAAAACATGAAGAGCCTGAAAACGTGTGAAAAATATGAAGAGCATCAAAAGGTGTGAAAAATATGAAGAGCTTCAAAAGGTGTAAAAAATGAGATGAGCATGAAACCGCCTGAAAAATAGGAGGAGCATGAAGTGGTGTTGAAAAAAATGAAGATCCTGAAAAGGTGTGAAATATATAAAGAGGTTCAAAAGGTGTCAAAAATATGAGGAGAATGAAACGGTCTGCAAATTAGGAGAAGCCTGAAATGGTGTTCAAAAACATGAAGAGCCTGAAAAGGTGTGAAAAACATGAAGAGCCTGAAAAGGTGTGAAAAATATGAAGAGCTTCAAAAGGTGTAAAAAATGAGATGAGCATGAAACCGTCTGAAAAATAGGAGGAGCATGAAGTGGTGTTGAAAAAAATGAAGAGCCTGAAAAGGTGTGAAACATATGAAGAGCTTCAAAAGGTGTCAAAGTTATGAGGAACATGAAACGGCCTGAAAAATTGGAGGAGCATGAAGCGGTGTTCAAAAATATGAAGAGCCTGAAAAGGTGTGAAAAATATGAAGAGCTTCAAAAGGTGTGAAATACATGAGGAGTTTGAAACGGGCTGAAAAATAGGAGAAGCATGAAGTGGTGTGGAAAAATATGAAGAGCGTGAAAAGGTGTGGAAAATATGAAGAGCTTCAAAAGGTGTGAAATACATGAGGAGCATGAAACTCTCTGAAAAATAGAAGGAGCATGAAGCGGTGTTCAAACATGAAGAGCCTGAAAAGGTGTGAAAAATATGAAGAGCTTCAAACGGTGTCAAAAATATGAGGAGCATGAAACGGTCTGAAAAATAGGAGGAGCACGAAGCCGTGTTCAAAAACATGAAGAGCCTGAAAAGGTCTGAAAAATATGAAGAGCTTGAAAAGGTGTGAAATATATGAAGAGCTTCAAAAGGTGTCAAAAATGAGATGAGCATGAAATGGTGTGAAAAATAGGAGGAGCATGAAGCGGTTTTGAAAAAAATGAAGAGGCTGAAAAGGTGTGAAATATATGAAGAGCTTCAAGAGGTGTCAAAAATATGAAGAGCAGGAAATGGTCTGAAAAATAGGAGGAGCATGAAGCGGTGTTGAAAAACATGAAGAGTCTGAAAAGGTGTGAAAGATATGAAGAGTTTCTAAAGATGTCAAAAATATGAGGAGCATGAAACGGTCTGAAATATAGAAGAAGCATGAAGTGGTGTTGAAAAACATGAAGAGCCTGAAAGGGTGTGAAAATTATGAAGAGCTTCAAAAGGTGTCAAAAATATGAGGAGCATGAAACGGTCTGAAAAATAGGAGGAGCAAGAAACGGTGATCAAAAACATGGAGAGCCTTAAAAGGGGTGAAAAATATGACGAGATTCAAAAGGTGTGAAAAACATGAGGAGCATGAAACGGGCTGAAAAATAGGAGAAGCATGAAGTGGTGTTGAAAAACATGAAGAGCCTGAAAAAGTGTGAAAAATATAAAGAGCTTCAGAAGGTGTGAAAAATATTAAGAGCTTCAACAGCTGTCAAAAATTAGATGAGCATGAAACGGTCTGAAAAATTGGAGGAGCAAGAAGTAGTGTTGAAAAAAATGAAGAGCCTGAAATGGTGTGAAAAATATGAAAAGCTTCAAAATGTGTCAAAAATATGAGGAGCACGAAATGGTCTGAAAAGTAGGTGGAGCATGAAGCGGTGTTGAAAAATATGAAGAGCCTGGAAAGGTGTGCAAAATATGAAGAGCTTCAAAAGGTGTGAAATATATGAAGAGCTTCAAAAGTCGTGAAATACATGAGGAGCATGAAACGGGCTGAAAAATAGGAGAAGCATGAAGGGGTGTGGAAAAACATGAAGAGCCTGAAAAGGTTTGAAAAATATGAAGAGCTTCTAAAGGTGTGAAATACATGAGGAGCATGAAACTCTCTGAAAAATAGAAATAGCATGAAGCGGTGTTGAAAAACATGAAGAGCCTGAAAAGGTGTGAAAAATATGAAGAGCATCAAAAGCTGTGAAAAATATGAAGAGCTTCAAAAGATGTAAAAAATGAGATGAGCATGAAACCTTCTGAAAAATAGGAGGAGCATGAAGTGGTGTTGAAAAAAATGAAGAGCCTGAAAAGTTGTGAAACATATGAAGAGCTTCAAAAGGTGTCAAAATTATGAGGAGTATGAAACGGCCTGAAAAATTGGAGGAGCATGAAGCGGTGTTCAAAAACATGAAAAGCCTGAAAAGGTGTGAAAAATATGAAGAGCTTCAAAAGGTGTCAAAAATATGAGGAGCATGAAAGGGTCTGAAAAATAGGAGGAGCATGAAGCGGTGTTCAAAAACATGAAGAGCCTGAAAAGGTGTGAAAAATATGAAGAGCTTCAAAAGGCGTCAAAAATAAGATGAGCATGAAACGGTCTGAAAAATAGGAGGAGCATTAAGTGGATTTGAAAAAAATGAAGAGCCTGAAAAGGTGTGAAAAATATGAAGAGCTTCAAAAGGTGTGAAATATATGAGGAGCAGGAAACGGTCTGAAAAATAGGAGGAGTATGCAGCGGTTAAAAAACATGAAGAGGCTGAAAAGGTGTGAAAAATATGAAGAGCTCCAAAAGTTGTCAAAAATATGTGGAGCGTGAAACGGTCTCAAAAATAGGAGGAGCGTGAAGCGGTGATGAAAAACATGAACTGCCTGAAAACGTGTGATAAAATATGAAGAGGTTCAAAGGTGTCAAATATATGAGGAGCATGAAACGGTCGCAAAAATAGGAGGAGCATGAAGCGGTGTTGAAAAACATGAAGAGCCTGAAAAGGTGTGAAAAATATGAGAGCTTCAAAAGGTGTCAATAATAAGGGATGCATGAAACAGTCTGAAAAATAGGAGGAGCATGAAACTGTCTGAAAAATAGGAGAAGCATGAAGCGGTGTTGAAAAACATGAAGAGCATGAAAAGGTGTGAAAAATATGAAGAGGTTGAAAATGTGTGAAATATATGAAGAGCTTCAAAAGGTGTCAAAAATGAGATCAGCATGAAACGGTCTGAAAAATTGGAGGAGCAAGAAGTAGTGTTGAAAAAAATGAAGAGCCTGAAAAGGTGTGAAAAATATGAAAAGCTTCAAAAGGTGTCAAAAATATGAGGAGCATGAAACGGTCAGAAAAGTAGGTGGAGCATGAAGCGTTGTTGAAAAATATGTAGAGCCTGGAAAGGTGTGCAAAATATGAAGAGCTTCAAAAGGTGTGAAATATATGAAGAGCTTCAAAAGGTGTCGAAAATGACATGAGCATGAAACGGTCTGAAAAATAGGAGGAGCATGAAACGGTGATCAAAAACATGAAGAGCCTGAAAAGGTGTGAAAAATATGAAGAGCTTCAAAAGGTGTGAAATACATGAGGAGCATGAAACGGGCTGAAAAATAGGAGAAGCATGAATGGGTGTTGAAAAACATGAAGAGCCTGAAAATGTTTGAAAAATATGAAGAGCTTCTAAAGGTGTGAAATACATGAGGAGCATGAAACTCTCTGAAAAATAGAAATAGCATGAAGCGGTGTTGAAAAACATGAGGAGCCTGAAAACGTGTGAAAAATATGAAGAGCATCAAAAGGTGTGAAAAATATGAAGAGCTTCAAAAGGTGTAAAAAATGAGATGAACATGAAACCACCTGAAAAATAGGAGGAGCATGAAGTGGTGTTGAAAAAAATGAAGAGCCTGAAAAGGTGTGAAATATATGAAGAGCTTCAAAAGGTGTCAAAAATATGAGGAGAATGAAACGGCTGCAAATTAGGAGAAGCCTAAAATGGTGTTCAAAAACATGAAGAGCCTGAAAAGGTGTGAAAAACATGAAGAGCCTGAAAAGGTGTGAAAAATATGAAGAGCTTCAAAAGGTGTAAAAATTGAGATGAGCATGAAACCGTCTGAAAAATAGGAGGAGCATGAAGTGGTGTTGAAAAAAATGAAGAGCCTGAAAAGGTGTGAAACATATGAAGAGCTTCAAAAGGTGTCAAAATTATGAGGAACATGAAACGGCCTGAAAAATTGGAGGAGCATGAAGCGGTGTTCAAAAATATGAAGAGCCTGAAAAGGTGTGAAAAATATGAAGAGCTTCAAAAGGTGTGAAATACATGAGGAGTTTGAAACGGGCTGAAAAATAGGAGAAGCATGAAGTGGTGTGGAAAAATATGAAGAGCCTGAAAAGGTGTGGAAAATATGAAGAGCTTCAAAAGGTGTGAAATACATGAGGAGCATGAAACTCTCTGAAAAATAGAAGGAGCATGAAGCGGTGTTCAAACATGAAGAGCCTGAAAAGGTGTGAAAAATATGAAGAGCTTCAAACGGTGTCAAAAATATGAGGAGCATGAAACGGTCTGAAAAATAGGAGGAGCACGAAGCCGTGTTCAAAAACATGAAGAGCCTGAAAAGGTCTGAAAAATATGAAGAGCTTGAAAAGGTGTGAAATATATGAAGAGCATCAAAAGGTGTCAAAAATGAGATGAGCATGAAACGGTGTGAAAAATAGGAGGAGCATGAAGCGGTTTTGAAGAAAATGAAGAGCCTGAAAAGGTGTGAAACATATGAAGAGCTTCAAAAGGTGTCAAAAATATGAAGAGCAGGAAATGGTCTGAAAAATAGGAGGAGCATGAAGCGGTGTTGAAAAACATGAAGAGTCTGAAAAGGTGTGAAAGATGTGAAGAGTTTCTAAAGATGTCAAAAATATGAGGAGCATGAAACGGTCTGAAATATAGGAGAAGCATGAAGTGGTGTTGAAAAACATGAAGAGCCTGAAAGGGTGTGAAAATTATGAAGAGCTTCAAAAGGTGTCAAAAATATGAGGAGCATGAAACGGTCTGAAAAATAGGAGGAGCAAGAAACGGTGATCAAAAACATGGAGAGCCTTAAAAGGTGTGAAAAATATGACGAGCTTCAAAAGGTGTGAAAAACATGAGGAGCATGAAACGGGCTGAAAAATAGGAGAAGCATGAAGTGGTGTTGAAAAACATGAAGAGCCTGAAAAAGTGTGAAAAATATAAAGAGCTTCAGAAGGTGTGAAAAATATTAAGAGCTTCAACAGGTGTCAAAAATTAGATGAGCATGAAACGGTCTGAAAAATTGGAGGAGCAAGAAGTAGTGTTGAAAAAAATGAAGGGCCTGAAAAGGTGTGAAAAATATGAAAAGCTTCAAAAGGTGTCAAAAATATGAGGAGCACGAAACGGTCTGAAAAGTAGGTGGAGCATGAAGCGGGGTTGAAAAATATGAAGAGCCTGGAAAGGTGTGCAAAATATGAAGAGCTTCAAAAGGTGTGAAATATATGAAGAGCTTCAAAAGGTGTCGAAAATGACATGAGCATGAAACGGTCTGAAAAATAGGAGGAGCATGAAGCGTTGATCAAAAACATGAAGAGCCTGAAAAGGTGTGAAAAATATGAAGAGCTTCAAAAGATGTGAAATACATGAGGAGCATGAACCGGGCTGAAAAATAGGAGGAGCATGAAGTAGTGTTGAAAAAAATCAAGAGCCTGAAAAGTTGTGAAACTTATGAAGAGCTTCAAAAGGTGTCAAAATTATGAGGAGCATGAAACGGCCTGAAAAATTGGAGGAGCATGAAGCGGTGTTCAAAAATATGAAGAGCCTGAAAAGGTGTGAAAAATATGAAGAGCTTCAAAAGGTGTCAAAAATATGAGGAGCATGAAAGGGTCTGAAAAATAGGAGGAGCATGAAGCGGTGTTCAAAAACATGAAGAGCCTGAAAAGGTGTGAAAGATATGAAGAGCGTCAAAAGGTGTGAAAAATATGAGGAGCATGAAACGGTCTGAAAAATAGGAGGAGCATGAAGCGGTGTTGAAAAACATGAGGAGGCTGAGAACTTGTGAAAAATATGAAGAGCTTCAAAAGGTGTCAAAAATGAGATGAGCATGAAACGGTCTGAAAAATAGGAGGCGCATGAAGTGGATTTGAAAAAAATGAAGAGCCTGAAAAGGTGTGAAAAATATGAAGAGCTTCAAAAGGTGTGAAATATATGAGGAGCAGGAAACGGTCTGAAAAATAGGAGGAGTATGCAGCGGTTAAAAAACATGAAGAGGCTGAAAAGGTGTGAAAAATATGAAGAGCTCCAAAAGTTGTCAAAAATATGTGGAGCATGAAACGGTCTCAAAAATAGGAGGAGCGTGAAGCGGTGATGAAAAACATGAAGAGCCTGAAAACGTGTGATAAAATATGAAGAGGTTCAAAGGTGTCAAATATATGAGGAGCATGAAACGGTCGCAAAAATAGGAGGAGCATGAAGCGGTGTTGAAAAAGATGAAGAGCCTGAAAAGGTGTGAAAAATATGAGAGCTTCAAAAGGTGTCAATAATAAGAGGTGCATGAAACAGTCTGAAAAATAGGAGGAGCATGAAACTGTCTGAAAAATAGGAGGAGCAAGAAACGGTTTTAACAAACATGAAGAGCGGGAAAATGTGTGAAAAATATGAAGAGCTTCAAAAGGTGTCAAAAATATGAGGAGCATGAAACAGGCTGAAAAATAGGAGGAGCATGAAGCGGTGTCGAAAAACATGAAGAGCATGAGGAGTTGTGAAAAATAGGAAGAACTTCAAAAGGTGTCAAAAATATGAGGAGCATGAACGGTATGAAAAATAGGAGGATCATGAAGCCGTGTTTAAAAACATGAAGAGCCTGAAAACGTGTGAAAATTATGAAGAGCTTCAAAAGGTGTGAAATATATGAAGAGCTTCAAAAGGTGTCAAAAATGAGATGAGCATGAAATGGTCTGAAAGATAGGAGGGGCATGAAGCGGTGTTGAAAAACACGAAGAGCCTGAAAAGGTGTGAGAAATATGAAGATCTTCAAAATGTGTCAAAAATATGAGGAGCATGAAACGGTCTGAAAAATAGGAGGACCAAGAAGTGACGTTTAAAAACATGAAGAGCCTGAAAAGTTGTGAAAAATATGAAGAGCATCAAAAGATGTGAAAAATATGAGGAGCATGAACCGGTCTGAAAAATAGGAGGAGCATGAAGCGGTTTTGAAAAGAATGAAGAGTCTGAAAAGGTGTGAAAAATATGAAGAGCTTCATAAGGTGTCAAAATATTAGGAGCATGAAACTGTCTGAAAAATAGGAGGAGCATGATGTGGTGTTGAAAAATGTGTAGAGCCTAAAAAGGTGTGAAAAATATGAAGAGCTTCAAAAGGTGTCAAAAATATGAGGAGCATGAAACAGGCTGTAAAATAGGAGGTGCATGAAGCGGTGTCGAAAAACATGAAGAGCATGAAGAGTTGTGAAAAATAGGAAGAACTTCAAAAGGTGTCAAAAATATGAGGAGCATGAACGGTATGAAAAATAGGAGGATCATGAAGCGGTGTTGAAAAACATGAAGAGCATGAAAATTTGTGAAAAATATGAAGACCTTCAAAACGTGTCAAAAATGAGATGAGCATGAAACGGTCTGAAAAATAGGAGGAGCATGAAGCGGTGTTGAAAAACATGAAGAGCCTGAAAAGGTGTGAAAAATATGAAGAGCTGCAAAAGGTGTCAAAAATATGAGGAGCATGAACGGTCTGGAAAATAGGAGGAGCATGAAGCGGTCTTGAAGACCATGAAGAGCCTGAAAAGGTGTGAAAAATAAGAAGAGCTTCAAAATGTTTCAAAATTATGAGGAGAATGAACGGTCTGAAACATAGGAGGAGCAAGAAGCGGTGTTGAAAAACATGAAGAGCCTGAAAACGTGTGAAAAATATGAACAGCTTCAAAAGGTGTGAAAAATATGAAGAGCTTGAAAAGGTGTGAAAAATATGAAGAGCTTCAAACGGTGTCAAAAATGAGATGAGCATGAAATGGCCTAAAAAAAAGGAGGAGCATGAAGTGTTGGTGAAAAACATGAAGAGCCTGAAAAATTGTGAAGTATATGAAGAGATACAAAAGGTGTCAAAACTATGAGGAGCATGAAACGGTCTGAAAAATAGAAGGAGAAATAAGCGGTGTTGAAAAACATGAAGAGCCTGAAAAGGTGTGCAAAATATGAAGAGCTTCAAACGGTGTGAAAAATATGAGGAGCATGAGACGGTTTGAAAAATAGGAGGAGCATGAAGCGGTGTACAGAAACATGAAGAGCCTGAAAAGGTGTGAAAAATATGAAGAGCTTCAAAAGCTGTCAGGTATATGAGGAGCATGAAACGGTATGAAAAATAGGAGGAGCATGAAACGGTCTGAAAAATAGGAGGAGCATGAAGTGGAGCTGAAAAACATGAAGTGCCTGAAAAGGTATGAAAAATATGAAGAGCTTCAAAAGTTGTAAAAATGAGATGAGCATGAAACGGTCTGAAAAATAGGAGGAGCATGAACTGGTGCTGAAAAACATGAAGAGCCTGAAAAGGTGTGAAAAATATGAAGAGCTTCAAAAGCTGTCAAAAATGAGATGAGCATGAAACGGTCTGAAAAAAAGGAGGAGCATGAAGCGTTGTTGAAAATCTTGAAGAGCAAGAAAAGGTGTGAAAAATATGAAGAGCTTCAAAAGGTTTCAAAAATATGAGGATCATGAAACGGTCTGAAAAATAGGAGCAACATGAACGGTCTGAAAAATAAGAGGAGCATGAAATGGTGTTGAAAAACAGGAAGAGCCTGAAAATGTGAGAAAAATATGAAGAGCTTCAAAAGGTTTCAAAAATATGAGGAGCATGAAAATTTCTGAAAAAGAGGAGGAGCATGAACCGGTGTTGAAAAACATGAAGAGCCTGAAAAGGTGTGAAATATATGAAGAGGTTTAAAAGGTGTCAAAAATATGAGGAGCATGAAACTTTCTGAAGAATAGGAGGATCATGAAACCGTGTTCAAAAACATGAAGAGCCTGAAAAGGTGTGAAAATATGAAAAGCCTTAAAAAATGTCAAAAATTTGAGGTGTATTAAACGGTCTGAAAAATAGCAGGAGCATGAAGTGGTGTTGAAAAACATGAAGAGCCTGAAAAGGTGTGAAAAATATGAAGAGCTTTAAAAGGTGTGAAAAATATTAGGAGCATGAAACTTTCTGAAAAATTGGAGGAGCATGAAACCATGTTCAAAAACATGAAGAGCCTGAAAAGGAGTGAAAATATGAAAAGCCTTAAAAAATGTCAAAAATTTGAGGTGTATTAAACGGTCTGAAAAATAGCAGGAGCATGAAGTGGTGTTGAAAAACATGAAGAGCCTGAAAAGGTGTGAAAAATATGAAGAGCTTTAAAAGGTGTGAAAAATATGACGAGCATGAAACGGTCTGAAAAATAGGAGGAGCATGAAGCGGTGTTCAAAAACATGAAGAGCCTGAAAAGGTGTGAAAAGTATGAACAGCTTCAAAATGTGTCAAATATATGAGGAGAAAGAAATGGTCTGAAAAAAAGGAAGAGCATGAAGTGGTGTTCAAAAACATGAAGAGCCTGAAAAGGTGTGAAAAATATGAAGAGCTTCAAAAGCTGTCAAATATATGAGGAGCACGAAACGGTCTGAAAAAAAGCAGGAGCATGAAGCGTTGTTGAAAACCTTGAAGAGCTTGAAAAGGTGTGAAAAATATGAAGAGCTTCAAAAGGTTTCAAAAATATGAGGATCATGAAACGGTCTGAAAAATAGGAGGAGCATGAAACGGTCTGAAAAATAAGAGGAGCATGAAATGGTGTTGAAAAACAGGAAGAGCTTGAAAATGTGAGAAAAATATGAAGAGCTTCAAAAGGTTTCAAAAATATGAGGAGCATGAAACTTTCTGAAAAATAGAAGGAGCATGAACCGGTGTTGAAAAACATGAAGAGCCTGAAAAGGTGTGAAAAATATGAAGAGCTTCAAAAGGTGTCAAGAATATGTGGAGCAGGAAACGGTCTGAAAAATAGGAGGAACATGAACTGGTGCTGAAAAACATGAAAGCCTGAAAAGGTTTGAAAAATATGAAGAGCTTCAAAAGGTGTGAAAGATATGAGGAGCATGAAGCGGTGTAGAAAACCATGAAGAGCCTGAAAAAGTGTGAAAAATATGAAGAGCTTCAAAAGTAGGCAAAAATATGAAGAGTATGAAACGGTCAAAAAAATAGGAGGAGCATGAAACGGTGTTCAAAAACATGAACAGCCTGAAAAGGTGAGAAATATATGAAGAGCTTCAAAAGGTGTCAAAAATATGAAGAGCATGAAACTGTCTGAAAAATAGGAGGAGCATGAAATGGTCTGATAAATAGGAGGAGCATGAAACGGTGTTGAAAAACATGAAGAGCCTGAAAATGTGTGAAATATATGAAGAACTTAAAAGGAGTCAAAAATATGAGATGCATGAAACGGTCTGAAAAATAGAAGGAACATGAAGCGGTGTTGAAAAACGTGAAGAGCCTGAAAAGGTGTGAAAAATATGAAGAGCTTTAAAAGGTGTCAAAAATATGAGGAGCAGGAAACGGTCTGAAAAATAGGAGGAGCATGAAGCGGTGTTGAAAAAAATGAAGAGCCTGAAAAGGTGTGAAAAATATGAAGAGCTTCAAAAGGTGCCAAAATTATGAAGAGCATGAAACAGTCTTAAAATTAGGAGGAGAATGAAGCGGTATAGAAAAACATGAAGAGCCAGAAACGGTGTGAAACAATGAAGCTTCAAAAGGTGTCAAAAATATGAAGTGCATGAAACGGTCTGAAAAATAGGAGGAGCATGAAGCGGCGTTGAAAAACATGAAGAGCCTGAAAACGTGTGAAAAATATGAAGAGCTTCAAAAGGTGTCAAAATATGAGGAGCAGTAAACGGTTTGAAAAATAGGAGGAGCATGACAGTGTTGAAAAACATGAAGATCATGGAAAGGTGTGAATAATATAAAGAGCGTCAAAAGGTGCAAAAAATATGAGGAGCACGAAACGGTCTGAAAAATAGGAGGAGCCTGCAAATGTGTTGAAAATAATGAAGAGCCTGAAAAGGTGTGAAGAATAAGAAGAGCTGCAAAAGGCGTCAAAATTATGAGGAGCATGAAACTGTCTGAAAATTAGAAGAAGCATGAAACGGTGTTGAAAAATATGAAGACCATGAAAGGGTGTGAAAAACATGAAGAGCTTAAAAAGGTGTCAAAAATATGAGGAGCATTAAACGGTCAAAAAATAGGAGGAGCATGAGACGTTGATGATAAGCCTGAAGAGCATGAAAAGGTGTTAAAAATATGAAGAGCTTAAAAAGGTGTCAAAAATATGAGGAGCAAGAAACGGTGTTGAAACACATGAAGAGTCTGAAAAAGAGTGAAAAATATGAAGAGTTTCAAAAGGTGTCAAAAATATGAGGACCATAAAACAATCTGAAAAATATGAGGAGCCTGAAACGGTCTGAAACATAGGAGGAGCATGAAACGGTTTTGAAAAATATGAAGAGCATGGAAAGGTGTGAAAAATATGAAGAGCTTCAAAAGGTGTCAAAATATGAGGAGCCAGAAACGGTCTGAAAAATAGGAGGAGCATGAAACGGTGTTGAAAAACATGAAGAGCTTGAAAAGGTGTGAAACATATGAGGAGCATGAAAAGGTCTGAAAAATAGGAGGAGCATGAAATGGTGTTGAAAAACATGAAGAGCCTGAAGGTGTGAAATATATGAAGAGCTTCAAAAGGTGTCAAAAAATGAGGAGCATGAAACGGTCTGAAAAACAGGAGGAGCATGAAGCGGTGTTCAAAAACATGAAGAGCATGGAAAGGTCTGAATAATATATAGAGCGTCAAAAGGTGTAAAAAATATGAGGAGCATGAAACGGTCTGAAAAATAGGAGAAGAATGAAGTGGTGATCAAAAACATGAAGAGCCTGAAAACGTGTGAAAAATATGAACAGCTTCAAAAGGTGTCAAAAATATGAGGAGCATGAAACGGTCTGAAAAATGGGAGGTGCATGAAATGGTGATCAAAAACATGAAGAGCCTGAAAAGGTGTGAAAAATATGAAGAGCTTCAAAAGGTGTGAAATACATGAGGAGCATGAAACGGGCTGAAAAATAGGAGAAGAATGAAGTGGTGTTGAAAAACATGAAGAGCTTGAAAAAGTGTGAAAAATATGAAAAGCTTCAAAAGGTGTGAAATACATGAGGAGCATGAAACTCTCTGAAAAATAGAAGGAGCATGAAGTGGTGTTCAAAAACATGAAGAGCCTGAAAAGTTGTGAAAATATGAAGAGCTTCAAAAATATGAAAAATATGAAGAGCTTCAAAGGGTGAGATAAATATGAAGAGCTTCAAAAGGTGTCAAAAATATTAGGAGCATGAAACGGTCTGAAAAATAGGCGGAGCATGAAGCGATGTTGAAAAACATGAAGAGCCTGAAAAGGTGTGAAAAATATGAAGAGCTTCAAAAGGTGTGAAAAATATGAGGAGCATGATACATTTTAAAAATAGGAGGAGCATGAAGCGGTGTTGAAAAACATGAAGAGCCTGAAACGTGTGAAAATATGAAGAGCTTCAAAAATATGAAAAATATGAAGAGGTTCAAAGGGTGAGAAAAATATGAAGAGCTTCAAAATGTGTCAAATATATGAGGAGCATGAAACGTTCTGAAAAATAGGAGGAGCATGAAGCGGTGTTGAAATACATGGAGAGCCTGAAAACGTGTGAAAAATATGAAGAGCTTCAAAAGGTGTGAAAAATATGAAGAGCTTCAAAAGGTGTGAAATACTTGAGGAGCATGAAACGGGTTGAAAAATAGGAGAAGCATGAAGTGGTGTGGAAAAATATGAAGAGCGTGAAAAGGTGTGAAAAATATGAAGAGCCTCAAAAGGTGTGAAAAATATGAGAAACATGACATGATCTGAAATATTGCAGGAGCATGAAGCGGTGTTGAATAACATGAAGAGCCTGAAAAGGTGTGAACAATATTAAGAGCTTCAAAAGGTGTCAAAAATATGTGGAGCAAGTAACGGTTTGAAAAATAGGAGGAGCATGAAGCGGTGTTCAAAAACATGAAGATCCTGAAAAGGTGTGAAAAATACGAAGAGCTTCAAAAGATGTGAAATACATGAGGAGCATGAAACCGTCTGAAAAATAGGAGGAGCATGAAGTGATGTTCAAAAACATGAAGAGCCTGAAATGGTGTGAAAAATTTCAAGAGTTTCAAAAGGTGTGAAAAATATGATGAGCATGAAATGGTCTGAAAAATAGGAGGAGCAAGAAGCGGTGTTCAAAAACATGAAGAGCCTGAAAAGGTGTGAAAGATATGAAGAGTTTCTAAAAGTGTCAAAAATATGAGGAGCATGAAATGGTCTGAAAAATAGAAGCAGCATGAAGCGGTGTTGAAATAGATGAAGAGCCTGAAAAAGTGTGAAAAACATGAAGAGATTCAAAAGGTGTGAAAAATATGAAGAGCTTCAAAAGGTGTGAAAAGAATGAAGAGCTTCAAAAGGTGTCAAAAATATGAGGAACATGAAACGGTCTGAAAAATTGGAGGAGCATGAAGCCGTGTTCAAAAACATGAACAGCTTGAAAATGTGTGAAAAATATGAAGAGCCTGAAAAGTTATGAAAAATACGAAGAGCTTCAAAAGGTGTCAAATATATGAGGAGCATGAAACGGTCTGAAAAATAGGAGGATCATAAAGCGGTGTTGAAAAACATGAAGAGCCTGAAAATGGTGTGAAAAATATCAAGAGCTTCAAAAGGTATCAAAAATGAGATGTGCATGAAACGGTCTGAAAAATAGGAGGAGCATGAAACGGTGTTCAAAAACATGAAGAGCCTGAAAAGGTGTGAAAAATATGAAGAGCCTCAAAAAATGTCAAAAATATGAGGAATATGAAACGGTCTGAAAAATAGGAAGATCATAAAGCGGTGTTGAAAAACATGAAGAGCCTGAAAATGGTGTGAAAAATATGAAGAGCTTCAAAAGGATCAAAAATGAAATGTGCATGAAACGCTCTGAAAAATATGAGGAGCATGAAGTGGTTGTGAAAAACATGAAAAGCCTGAAAATGTGTGCAAAATACGAAGAGCTTCAAAAGGTGTGAAATACATGAGGAGCATGAAACGCTCTGAAAAATAGGAGGAGCATGAAAAGATGTTGAAAAACATGAAGAGCCTGAAAACGTGTGAAAATATGAAGATCTTCAAAAGGTGTGAAAAATATGAAGAGCTTCAAAAGATGTCAAAAATGAGATGAGCATGAAACTGTCTGAAAAATGGGAGGAGCATGAAGTGGTGTTCAAAAAAATGAAGAGCCTAAAAAGGTGTGAAAAATATGCAGACCTTCAAAAGAAATCAAAAATATGAGGAGCATGAAACGGTCTGAAAAGTAGGAGGAGCATGAAACGGTGTTCAAAAACCTGAAGAGCCTGAAAAGGTGTAAAAAATATGACGAGCTTCAAAACGTGTCAAAAATATGAGGAGCATGCTACGGTCTGAAAAATAGGAGGAGCAAGAAGCGGTGTTGAAAAACATGAAGAACCTGAAAACGTGTGAAAAATATGAAGAGCTTAAAAAATTGTGAAAATATGAAGAGCTTCAAAACGAGTCAAAAATATGAGGAGCATGAAACGGTCTGAAAAATAGGAGGAGCATGAAGTGGTGTTGAAAAACATGAACAGTATGAAAAGGTGTGAAATATATGAAGAGCTTCAAAAGATGTCAAAAATATGAAGAGCATGAAACGGTATGTAAAATATGAGGAGCATAAAACGGTTTTCAAAAACAAGAAGAGCCTGAAAAGGTGTGAAAAATAGGAAGAGCTTCAAAAGGTGAGAAGTATATGAGGAGCATGAAACGGTCTGAAAAATAGGAGGAGCATGAAGCGGTGTTGAAAAACCTGAAGAGCCTGAAAAGTTGTGAAATATGTAAAGAGCTTCAAAAGGTGTCAAAAATATGAGGAGCATGAAACGGTCTGAAAAATAGGAGGAGCATGAAGCTGTGTTGAAAAACATGAAGAGCCTGAAAAGGTGTGAACAATATTAAGAGCTTCAAAAGGTGTCAAAAATATGTGGAGCAAGTAACGGTTTGAAAAATAGGAGGAGCATGAAGCGGTGTTCAAAAACATGAAGATCCTGAAAAGGTGTGAAAAATACGAAGAGCTTCAAAAGGTGTGAAATACATGAGGAGCATGAAACCGTCTGAAAAATAGGAGGAGCATGAAGCGATGTTCAAAAACATGAAGAGCCTGAAATGGTGTGAAAAATATCAAGAGTTTCAAAAGGTGTGAAAAATATGATGAGCATGAAATGGTCTGAAAAATAGGAGGAGCAAGAAGCGGTGTTCAAAATCATGAAGAGCCTGAAAAGGTGTGAAAAAGATGAAGAGCTTCAAAAGCTGTCAAAAATATGAGGAGCATGAAATGGTCTGAAAAATAGGAGGAGAATGAAGCGGTGTTGAAAAACATGAAGAGCCTGAAAAGGTGTGAAAAATATGAAGAGCTTCCAAAATTGTCAAAAATATGAGGAGCATGAAACGGTCTGAAAAATAGGATGAGCATGAAACGGCCTGAAAAATAGGAGGAGCATGAAACGGTCTGAAAAATAGGAGTTGCAAGAAACGGTGTAGAAAATCATGAAGAGCCTGAAAAGATGTGACAAATATAAAGAGCTTCAAAAGGTGTCAAAATAAGAGGTGCATGAAACAGTCTGAAAAATATGATGAGCATGAAATGGTCTGAAAAATTGGAGGAGCATGAAGCGGTGTAGAAAAACATGAAGAGCCTGAAAAGGTGTGACAAATATAAAGAGCTTCAAAAGGTGTGAAAAATATGAGGAGCATGAAACGGTCTTAAAAATAGGGGAGCATGAAAAGGTGTGAAAAAAAGGAAGAGCTTCAAAAGGTGTCAAAAATATGAGGAACAAGAAACGGTCTGAAAAATAGAAGGAGCATGAAGTGGTGTTTAATAACATGAAGAGCCTGAAAAGGTGTGAAAAATATGAAGATCTTCAAAAGGTGTGAAAAATATTAAGAGCATGAAACGATCTGAAAAATAGGAAGAGCATAAAGCGGTGTTCAAAAACATGAAGAGCCTGAAAAGGTGTGAAAAATTTGAAGAGCTTCAAACGGTGTCAAACATATGAGCAGCATGAAACGGTCTAAAAACAGGAGGAGCATGAAGCGGTGTTCAAAAATATGGAGAGCCTGAAAAGGTATGAAAAATATGAAGAGCTTCAAAAGATGTCAAAAATATGAGGAGCATGAAACGGTCTGAAAAATAGGAGGAGCATGAAACGGTGTTCAAAAACATGAAGAGCCTGAAAAGGTGTGAAAGATATGAAGAGTTTCTAAAAGTGTCAAAAATATGAGGAGCATGAAACGGTCTGAAAAATAGAAGCAGCATGAAGCGGTGTTGATATAGATGAAGAGCCTGAAAAAGTGTGAAAAATATGAAGAGATTCAAAAGGTGTGAAAAATATGAAGAGCTTCAAAAGTTGTGAAAAGAATGAAGAGCTTCAAAAGGTGTCAAAAATATGAGGAACATGAAACGGTCTGAAAAATTGGAGGAGCATGAAGCCGTGTTCAAAAACATGAACAGCTTGAAAATGTGTGAAAAATGTGAAAAGCTTCAAGAGGTGTCAAAAATGAGAGGAGCATGAAACGGTCTGAACAATAGGAGGATCATGAAACGGTGTTGAAAAACATGAAGAGCCTGAAAAGTTGTGAAAAATATAAAGAGCTTCAAAAGGTGTCAAAATATGAGGAGCATGAAACGGTGTGAAAAATAGGAGGAGCATGAAGATGTGTTCAAAAACATGAAGAGCCTGAAAAGGTGTGAAAAATATGAAGAGCTTCAAAAGGTGTGAAAAATATGAGGACCATGAAACGGCCTGAAAATTAGAAGCAGCATGAAACGGTGTTGAAAAACATGAAGAGCCTGAAAGGCGTGAAAAATATGAAGAGCTTCAAAACGTGTGAAATACATGAGGAGCATGAAACGGTCTGAAAATTAGGGGAAGCATGAAGTGGTGTGGAAAAACATGAAGAGCCTGAAAAGGTGTGAAAAAAATGAAGAGCTTCAAAAGTTGTCAAAAATATGAAGAGCATGAAATGGTTTGAAAAATAGGAGGATCATGAAGCGGTGATAAAAAACATGAAGATCCTGAAAAGGTGTGAAAAGTATGAACAGCTTCAAAAGGTGTCAAAAAAGAGATGAGCATGAAACGGTCTGAAAAATAGGAGGAGCATGAATCGGTGTTGAAAAACATGAAGAGCCTGAAAAGGTGTGAGAAATATGAAGAGCTTCAAAAATGTGAAAAATATGAAGAGCTTCAAAAGTTGTCAAAAATTAGATGAGCATGAAACGGTCTGAAAAATAGGAGGAGCGTGAAGTCGTGTTGAAAAACATGAAGAGCCTGAAATGGTGTGAAATATATGAAGACCTTCAAAACGTGTGAAAAATATGAGGAGCTTCAAAAAGTGTCAAAATTATGAGGAGCATGAAACGGTCTGAAAAATAGGAGAAGCATGAAGCAGTGTTGAAAAATACGAGGAGCATGAAGAGGTGTTGAAAAAAATGAAGAGCCTGAAAAGGTGTGAAAAATATGAAGAGCTTCACAAGTTGTCAAAAATTAGATGAGCATGAAACGGTCTGAAAAATAGGAGGTGCATGAAGTGGTGTTGAAAAACATGAAGAGCTTGAAAAGGTGTGAAAAATATAAAGAGCTTCAAAAGGTGTCAAAATTATGAGGAGCATGAAGCGGTCTGAAAAACAGGAGGAGCATGAAGCGGTGTTGAAAAACATGAAGAGCCTGAAAAGAGTGAAATATATGAAGAGCTTCAAAAGGTGTCAAAAATATGAGGAGCATGAAGCGGTCTGAAAAACAGGAGGAGCATGAAGCGGTGTTGAAAAACATGAAGAGCCTGAAAATGTGTGAAATATATGAAGAGCTTCAAAAGGTGTCAAAAATATGAGGAGCATGAAACGGTCTGAAAAATAGGAGGAGCATAAAACGTTGTTGAAATACATGAAGAGCATGAAAAGGTGTGAAAAATATGAAGGGCTTCAAAAGGTTTCAAAATTATGACGAGCATGAAACGGCCTGAAAAATACGAGGAGCATGAACCAGTCTGAAAAATAGGAGGAGCATGAAACGGTGTTGAAAAACATGAAGTGCCTGTAAAGGTGTGAAAAATATGAAGAGATAAAAAATGTGTCAAATATATGAGAAGCATGAAACAATCTGAAAAATAGGAGGAGCATGAAATGTTGTTGAGAAACATGAAGAGCATGAAAAGGTGTGAAAAATATGACGGGCTTCAGATGGTTTCAAAAATTTGAGGAGCATGAAACGGTCTGAAAAATAGGAGGAGCATGAAACTGTGTTGAAATCATGAAGAGCCTGAAAAGGTGTGAAAAATACGAAGAGCTTCAAAAGGTGTCAAACATATGAGGAACATGAAACGGTCTGAAAAACAGGAGGAGCATGAAGCGGTGTTGAAAAACATGAAGCGTCTAAAAAGGTGTGAAAAGTATGGAGACCATCAAAGGGTGTCAAAATATGAGGAGTGTGAAACTTTGTTGAAAAACATGACAAGCATGAAAAGGTGTGAAAAATATGAAGATCTTCAAAAGGTGTCAAAAATATGAGAAGCATGAAATGGTCTGAAAAATATGAGGAGCATGAAACAGTGTTGAAAATACATGAAGAGCATGAAAAGGTGTGAAAAATATGAAGAGCTTCAAAAGCTTTCAAAAATAGGAGCAGCATGAAACGGTCTGAAAAGTAAGAGGAACATGAAACGGTGTGAAAAAACATGAAGAGTTTCAAAAGGTGTCAAAAATATGAGGAGCATGAAACGGTCTGAAAAATAGGAGAAGCATGAAAAGGTCTGAAATATAAGACGAGCATGAAACGTTGTTGAAAAACATGAAGTGCATGAAAAGGTTTGAAAAATATGAAGAGCTTCAAAATTTGTCAAAAATATGAGGAGCATGAAACTGTATGAAAAATAGGAGGAGCATGAAAAAGTGTTGAGAAACACGATGAGCATGAAGAGGTGTGAAAAATATGAAGAGCTTCAAAACGTGTCAAATATATGAGGAGCATGAAACTCTCTGAAAAATAGGAGAAGCATGAAATTTTTGAAAAACATGAAGCGCATGAAAAGGTGTGAAAAATATTAAGAGCTTCAAAAGGGGTCAAAAATATGAGGAGCATGAAACGGTCTGAAATATATGTGGAGCATGAAACGGTCTGAAAAATATGAGGAGCATGAAACGGTCTGAATAAAAGGAGGAGCATGAAACGATGTTCAAAAACATGAAGAGCGTGAAAATGTGTGAAAAATATGAAGAGCTTCAAAAAGTGTGAAAAATATGAGGAGCATGAAACGGTCTGAAAAATAGGAGAAGAATGAAGAGGAGTTTAAAAACATGAAGAGCCTGAAAAGGTGTGAAATATAGGAAGAACTTCAAAAGCTTTCAAAAACATGAGGAGCATGGAACGGTCTGAAACATAGCAGGAGCATGAAACGGTGTTGAAAAAGATGAAGAGCCAGAAAAGGTGTGAAAAATATGAAGAGCTTCAAAAAGTGTCAAAAATATGAGGAGCATGAAACGGTCTGAAAAATAGGAGGAGCATGAAAAGGTGTTGAAAAACATGAACAGCCTGAAAATGTGTGAAAAATATGAAGAGCTTCAAAAGGTGTGAAAAATATGAAGAGCTTCAAAAGGTATGAAAAATATGAAGAGCTTCAAAAGGTGTCAAATATATGAGGAGCATGAAACGGTCTGAAAAATAGGAGGAGTATGAAGCGATGTTGAAAAACATGAAGAGTCTGAAAAGGTGTGAAATATATGGAGAGCTTCAAAAGTTGTGAAATATAGGAGGAGCATGAAGCGGTGTTCAAAAACATGAAGAGCCTGAAAAGGTGTGAAATATATGAAGAGCTTCAAATGGTGTCAAAAATATGAGGAGCATGAAGCGGTGTTCAAAAACTTGAAGAGCTTGAAAAGGAGTGAAATATATGAAGAGCTTAAAAAGGTGTGAAATATAGGAGGAGCATGTAGCGGTGTTCAGAAACTTGAAGAGCCTTAAAATGTGTGAAATATATGAAGAGCTTCTAAAGGTGTCAAAAATAAGAGGAGCATGAAACAGTCTGAAAATAGAAGGAGCATGAAACGGTGTTGAAAAACATGACGAGCCTAAAAACTTGTGAAAAATATGAAGTGCTTCAAAAGGTGTGAAAAATATAAAGAGCTTCAAAAGGTGTCAAAATATGAGGAGCATGAAACGGTCTGAAAAATAGGAGGAGGATGAAGCGATGTTGAAAAACATGAAGAGTCTGAAAAGGTGTGAAATATATGAAGAGCTTCAAAAGGTGTCAGAAATATGAGGAGCATGAAACGGTCTGAAAAATAGGAGGAGCATGAAACGGTGTTGAAAAACATGAAGAAAAGGAAAAGGTGAGAAATATATGAAGAGCTTCAAAAGGTGTGAAAAATATGAGGAGCATGAAACGGTCTGAAAAATAGGAGGAGTATTAAACGGTGTTCAAAAACATGAAAAGCCTGAAAATGTGTGAAAAATATTAAGAGCTTCAAAAGGTGTGAAATATATGAGGAGCATGAAGCGGTGTTCAAAAACACGAAGAGCCTGAAAAGGTTTGAAATATATGAAGAGCTCCAAAAGGTGTCAGAAATATGAGGAGCATGAAACAGTCTGAAAAAAAGGAGGAGCTTGAAATGGTGTTGAAAAACAAGAAGAGCCTGAAATGGTGTGAAAAATATGAAGAGCTTCAACAGGTGTGTAAAATATGAGGAGCATGAAACGTTCTGAAAAATAGGAGGAGCATGAAGCTTTGTTGACAAAAATGAAGAGCCTGAAATGGTGTGAAAAATATGAAGCGCTTCAAAAGGTGTCAAAAATTTGAGAAGCATGAAACGGACTGAAAAATAGGAGGAGCGTGAAGCGGTGTTCAAAAACATGAAGAGCTTGAAAAGGTGTGAAATATAAGAAGAGCTTAAAAAGGTGTGAAATATAGGAGGAGCATGAAGCGGTGTTCAGAAACATGAAGAGCCTTAAAAGTTGTGAAATATATGAAGAGCTTCAAAAGGTGTCAAATATATGAGGAGCATGAAATAGTCTGAAAAATAGGAGGAGCATGAAATGGTGTTGAAAAACATGAAGAGCATGAAAAGATGTGAAAAATATGAAGAGCTTCTAAAGGTGTCAAAAATAAGAGGAGCATGAAACAGTCTGAAAATAGGAGGAGCATGAAACGGTGTTGCAAAGCATGAAGAGCCTGAAAATGTGTGAAAAATATGGAGAGCTTCAAAAGGTGTCAAAAATATAATAGCATGAAACAGTCTGAAAATACGAGGAGCATGAAACGGTGTTGAAATGCATGAAGAGCCTGAAAAGGTGTGAAAAACATGAAGAGCTTCAAAGGGTGAAATAATATGAGGAGCATGAAACGGTCTGAAAAATAGGAGCAGCATGAAACGGTGTTGAATAACATGAAGAGCCTGGAATGGTATGAAAAATATGAAGAGCGTCAAAACGTGTCAAAAATATGAGGAGCATGAAACGGTCTGAAAAATAGGAGCAGCATGAAATGGTGTTCAAAAACATGAAGATCCTGAAAAGGTGTGAAAAATATGAAGAGCTTCAAAAGGTGTGAAATATATGAGGAGCATGAAACGGTCTGAAAAATCGGAGGAGCATGAAGCTGTGCTCAAAAACATGGAGATCAAGAAAAGGTGTGAAAAATATGAAGAGCTTCGAAAGGTGTGACAAATATGAGGAGCATGAAACGGTCTGAAAATTTGGAGGAGTACGAAACGTGCTGAAAAATAGTAGGAGCATGAAACTGGCAGAAAAATAGGAGAATCATGAAGCCGTGTAAAAAAACATGAAGAGCGTGAAAGGTTGTGAAAAATAGGAGGAGCTTCAAAATGTGTGAAAAATATGAGGAGCATGAAACGATCTGAAAATAGGAGGAGCATGAAGCGGTGTTGAAAAACATGAAGAGCCTGAAAAGGTGTGAAAAATATGAAGAGCTTCAATACGTGTCAAAAATATGAGGAGCATGAAATGTTCTGAAAAATAGGAGCATGAAGCGGTGTTGAAAAACATGAAGAGCCTGAAAAGGTGTGAAAAATATGAAGAGCTTCAATACATATCAAAAATATGCGGAGGCTGAAACGGTCTCAAAAATAGGAGGAGCATGAAACGGTCTGAAAAATAGGAGGAGCATGAAGCGGAGTTGAAAAACATGAAGAGACTGAAAAGATGTGAAAAATATTAAGAGCTTCAAAAGGTTTCAAATATATGAGGAGCATGAAAAGGTCTGATAAACAGGAGGAGCGTGAAGCGATGTTCAAAAACATGAAGGGCCTGAAAAGGTGTGAAAAATATAAAGAGCTTCAATAGGTTTCAAAAATATGAGGAGCATAAAACGGTCTGAAAAATAGGAGGAGCCTGAAGCGGTGTTGAAAAACATGAAGAGCCTGAAAAGGTATGAAAAATATGAAGAGCTTCAAAAGGTGTCAAAAATATGAGGAGCATGAAACGGTCTGAAAAATAGGAGGAGGATGAAGCGATGTTGAAAAACATGAAGAGTCTGAAAAGGTGTGAAATATAAGAAGAGCTTCAAAATGTGTCAGAAATATGAGGAGCATGAAACGGTCTGAAAAATAGGAGGAGCATGAAACGGTGTTGAAAAACCTGAAGAACAGGAAAAGGTGAGAAATATATGAAGAGCTTCAAAAGGTGTGAAAAATATGAGGAGCATGAAATGGTTTGAAAAATAGGAGGATCATGAAGCGGTGATAAAAAACAGGAAGATCCTGAAAAGGTGTGAAAAGTATGAACAGCTTCAAAAGGTGTCAAAAAGAGATGAGCATGAAACGGTCTGAAAAATAGGAGGAGCATGAATCCGTGTTGAAAAACATGAAGAGCCTGAAAAGGTGTGAGAAATATGAAGAGCTTCAAAAATGTGAAAAATATGAAGAGCTTCAAAAGTTGTCAAAAATTAGATGAGCATGAAACGGTCTGAAAAATAGGAGGAGCATGAAGTGGTGTTGAAAAACATGAAGAGCCTGAAATGGTGTGAAATATATGAACACCTTCAAAACGTGTGAAAAATATGAGGAGCTTCAAAAAGTGTCAAAATTATGAGGAGCATGAAACGGTCTGAAAAATAGGAGAAGCATGAAGCGGTGTTGAAAAATACGAGGAGCATGAAGAGGTGTTGAAAAAAATGAAGAGCCTGAAAAGGTGTGAAAAATATGAAGAGCTTCTAAAGGTGTCAAAAATATGAGGAGCCTGAAACGGTCTAAAAAATAGGAGGGGCATGAAGCGATGTTGAAAAACATGCAGAGCCTGAAAATGTGTGAAAAATATGAAGATCTTCTAAAGGTGTCAAATATATGAGGACAATGAAACGGCCTGAAAAATTGGAGGAGCATGAAGTGGTGTTGAAAAACATGAAGAGCTTGAAAAGGTGTGAAAAATATAAAGAGCTTCAAAAGGTGTAAAAAATATGAGGAGCATGAAACGGTCTGAAAAATAGGAGAAGAATGAAGTGGTGATCAAAAACATGAAGAGCCTGAAAACGTGTGAAAAATATGAACAGCTTCAAAACGTGTCAAAAATATGAGGAGCATGAAACGGTCTGAAAAATGGGAGGTGCATGAAATGGTGATCAAAAACATGAAGAGCCTGAAAAGGTGTGAAAAATATGAAGAGCTTCAAAAGGTGTGAAATACATGAGGAGCATGAAACGGGCTGAAAAATAGGAGAAGAATGAAGTGGTGTTGAAAAACATGAAGAGCTTGAAAAAGTGTGAAAAATATGAAAAGCTTCAAAAGGTGTGAAATACATGAGGAGCATGAAACTCTCTGAAAAATAGAAGGAGCATGAAGTGGTGTTCAAAAACATGAAGAGCCTGAAAAGTTGTGAAAATATGAAGAGCTTCAAAAATATGAAAAATATGAAGAGCTTCAAAGGGTGAGATAAATATGAAGAGCTTCAAAAGGTGTCAAAAATATTAGGAGCATGAAACGGTCTGAAAAATAGGCGGAGCATGAAGCGATGTTGAAAAACATGAAGAGCCTGAAAAGGTGTGAAAAATATGAAGAGCTTCAAAAGGTGTGAAAAATATGAGGAGCATGATACATTTTAAAAATAGGAGGAGCATGAAGCGGTGTTGAAAAACATGAAGAGCCTGAAACGTGTGAAAATATGAAGAGCTTCAAAAATATGAAAAATATGAAGAGGTTCAAAGGGTGAGAAAAATATGAAGAGCTTCAAAATGTGTCAAATATATGAGGAGCATGAAACGTTCTGAAAAATAGGAGGAGCATGAAGCGGTGTTGAAATACATGGAGAGCCTGAAAACGTGTGAAAAATATGAAGAGCTTCAAAAGGTGTGAAAAATATGAAGAGCTTCAAAAGGTGTGAAATACTTGAGGAGCATGAAACGGGTTGAAAAATAGGAGAAGCATGAAGTGGTGTGGAAAAATATGAAGAGCGTGAAAAGGTGTGAAAAATATGAAGAGCCTCAAAAGGTGTGAAAAATATGAGAAACATGACATGATCTGAAATATTGCAGGAGCATGAAGCGGTGTTGAATAACATGAAGAGCCTGAAAAGGTGTGAACAATATTAAGAGCTTCAAAAGGTGTCAAAAATATGTGGAGCAAGTAACGGTTTGAAAAATAGGAGGAGCATGAAGCGGTGTTCAAAAACATGAAGATCCTGAAAAGGTGTGAAAAATACGAAGAGCTTCAAAAGATGTGAAATACATGAGGAGCATGAAACCGTCTGAAAAATAGGAAGAGCATGAAGTGATGTTCAAAAACATGAAGAGCCTGAAATGGTGTGAAAAATTTCAAGAGTTTCAAAAGGTGTGAAAAATATGATGAGCATGAAATGGTCTGAAAAATAGGAGGAGCAAGAAGCGGTGTTCAAAAACATGAAGAGCCTGAAAAGGTGTGAAAGATATGAAGAGTTTCTAAAAGTGTCAAAAATATGAGGAGCATGAAATGGTCTGAAAAATAGAAGCAGCATGAAGCGGTGTTGAAATAGATGAAGAGCCTGAAAAAGTGTGAAAAACATGAAGAGATTCAAAAGGTGTGAAAAATATGAAGAGCTTCAAAAGGTGTGAAAAGAATGAAGAGCTTCAAAAGGTGTCAAAAATATGAGGAACATGAAACGGTCTGAAAAATTGGAGGAGCATGAAGCCGTGTTCAAAAACATGAACAGCTTGAAAATGTGTGAAAAATATGAAGAGCCTGAAAAGTTATGAAAAATACGAAGAGCTTCAAAAGGTGTCAAATATATGAGGAGCATGAAACGGTCTGAAAAATAGGAGGATCATAAAGCGGTGTTGAAAAACATGAAGAGCCTGAAAATGGTGTGAAAAATATCAAGAGCTTCAAAAGGTATCAAAAATGAGATGTGCATGAAACGGTCTGAAAAATAGGAGGAGCATGAAACGGTGTTCAAAAACATGAAGAGCCTGAAAAGGTGTGAAAAATATGAAGAGCCTCAAAAAATGTCAAAAATATGAGGAATATGAAACGGTCTGAAAAATAGGAAGATCATAAAGCGGTGTTGAAAAACATGAAGAGCCTGAAAATGGTGTGAAAAATATGAAGAGCTTCAAAAGGATCAAAAATGAAATGTGCATGAAACGCTCTGAAAAATATGAGGAGCATGAAGTGGTTGTGAAAAACATGAAAAGCCTGAAAATGTGTGCAAAATACGAAGAGCTTCAAAAGGTGTGAAATACATGAGGAGCATGAAACGCTCTGAAAAATAGGAGGAGCATGAAAAGATGTTGAAAAACATGAAGAGCCTGAAAACGTGTGAAAATATGAAGATCTTCAAAAGGTGTGAAAAATATGAAGAGCTTCAAAAGATGTCAAAAATGAGATGAGCATGAAACTGTCTGAAAAATGGGAGGAGCATGAAGTGGTGTTCAAAAAAATGAAGAGCCTAAAAAGGTGTGAAAAATATGCAGACCTTCAAAAGAAATCAAAAATATGAGGAGCATGAAACGGTCTGAAAAGTAGGAGGAGCATGAAACGGTGTTCAAAAACCTGAAGAGCCTGAAAAGGTGTAAAAAATATGACGAGCTTCAAAACGTGTCAAAAATATGAGGAGCATGCTACGGTCTGAAAAATAGGAGGAGCAAGAAGCGTTGTTGAAAAACATGAAGAACCTGAAAACGTGTGAAAAATATGAAGAGCTTAAAAAATTGTGAAAATATGAAGAGCTTCAAAACGAGTCAAAAATATGAGGAGCATGAAACGGTCTGAAAAATAGGAGGAGCATGAAGTGGTGTTGAAAAACATGAACAGTATGAAAAGGTGTGAAATATATGAAGAGCTTCAAAAGATGTCAAAAATATGAAGAGCATGAAACGGTATGTAAAATATGAGGAGCATAAAACGGTTTTCAAAAACAAGAAGAGCCTGAAAAGGTGTGAAAAATAGGAAGAGCTTCAAAAGGTGAGAAGTATATGAGGAGCATGAAACGGTCTGAAAAATAGGAGGAGCATGAAGCGGTGTTGAAAAACCTGAAGAGCCTGAAAAGTTGTGAAATATGTAAAGAGCTTCAAAAGGTGTCAAAAATATGAGGAGCATGAAACGGTCTGAAAAATAGGAGGAGCATGAAGCTGTGTTGAAAAACATGAAGAGCCTGAAAAGGTGTGAACAATATTAAGAGCTTCAAAAGGTGTCAAAAATATGTGGAGCAAGTAACGGTTTGAAAAATAGGAGGAGCATGAAGCGGTGTTCAAAAACATGAAGATCCTGAAAAGGTGTGAAAAATACGAAGAGCTTCAAAAGGTGTGAAATACATGAGGAGCATGAAACCGTCTGAAAAATAGGAGGAGCATGAAGCGATGTTCAAAAACATGAAGAGCCTGAAATGGTGTGAAAAATATCAAGAGTTTCAAAAGGTGTGAAAAATATGATGAGCATGAAATGGTCTGAAAAATAGGAGGAGCAAGAAGCGGTGTTCAAAATCATGAAGAGCCTGAAAAGGTGTGAAAAAGATGAAGAGCTTCAAAAGCTGTCAAAAATATGAGGAGCATGAAATGGTCTGAAAAATAGGAGGAGAATGAAGCGGTGTTGAAAAACATGAAGAGCCTGAAAAGGTGTGAAAAATATGAAGAGCTTCCAAAATTGTCAAAAATATGAGGAGCATGAAACGGTCTGAAAAATAGGATGAGCATGAAACGGCCTGAAAAATAGGAGGAGCATGAAACGGTCTGAAAAATAGGAGTTGCAAGAAACGGTGTAGAAAATCATGAAGAGCCTGAAAAGATGTGACAAATATAAAGAGCTTCAAAAGGTGTCAAAATAAGAGGTGCATGAAACAGTCTGAAAAATATGATGAGCATGAAATGGTCTGAAAAATTGGAGGAGCATGAAGCGGTGTAGAAAAACATGAAGAGCCTGAAAAGGTGTGACAAATATAAAGAGCTTCAAAAGGTGTGAAAAATATGAGGAGCATGAAACGGTCTTAAAAATAGGGGAGCATGAAAAGGTGTGAAAAAAAGGAAGAGCTTCAAAAGGTGTCAAAAATATGAGGAACAAGAAACGGTCTGAAAAATAGAAGGAGCATGAAGTGGTGTTTAATAACATGAAGAGCCTGAAAAGGTGTGAAAAATATGAAGATCTTCAAAAGGTGTGAAAAATATTAAGAGCATGAAACGATCTGAAAAATAGGAAGAGCATAAAGCGGTGTTCAAAAACATGAAGAGCCTGAAAAGGTGTGAAAAATTTGAAGAGCTTCAAACGGTGTCAAACATATGAGCAGCATGAAACGGTCTAAAAACAGGAGGAGCATGAAGCGGTGTTCAAAAATATGGAGAGCCTGAAAAGGTATGAAAAATATGAAGAGCTTCAAAAGATGTCAAAAATATGAGGAGCATGAAACGGTCTGAAAAATAGGAGGAGCATGAAACGGTGTTCAAAAACATGAAGAGCCTGAAAAGGTGTGAAAGATATGAAGAGTTTCTAAAAGTGTCAAAAATATGAGGAGCATGAAACGGTCTGAAAAATAGAAGCAGCATGAAGCGGTGTTGATATAGATGAAGAGCCTGAAAAAGTGTGAAAAATATGAAGAGATTCAAAAGGTGTGAAAAATATGAAGAGCTTCAAAAGTTGTGAAAAGAATGAAGAGCTTCAAAAGGTGTCAAAAATATGAGGAACATGAAACGGTCTGAAAAATTGGAGGAGCATGAAGCCGTGTTCAAAAACATGAACAGCTTGAAAATGTGTGAAAAATGTGAAAAGCTTCAAGAGGTGTCAAAAATGAGAGGAGCATGAAACGGTCTGAACAATAGGAGGATCATGAAACGGTGTTGAAAAACATGAAGAGCCTGAAAAGTTGTGAAAAATATAAAGAGCTTCAAAAGGTGTCAAAATATGAGGAGCATGAAACGGTGTGAAAAATAGGAGGAGCATGAAGATGTGTTCAAAAACATGAAGAGCCTGAAAAGGTGTGAAAAATATGAAGAGCTTCAAAAGGTGTGAAAAATATGAGGACCATGAAACGGCCTGAAAATTAGAAGCAGCATGAAACGGTGTTGAAAAACATGAAGAGCCTGAAAGGCGTGAAAAATATGAAGAGCTTCAAAACGTGTGAAATACATGAGGAGCATGAAACGGTCTGAAAATTAGGGGAAGCATGAAGTGGTGTGGAAAAACATGAAGAGCCTGAAAAGGTGTGAAAAAAATGAAGAGCTTCAAAAGTTGTCAAAAATATGAAGAGCATGAAATGGTTTGAAAAATAGGAGGATCATGAAGCGGTGATAAAAAACATGAAGATCCTGAAAAGGTGTGAAAAGTATGAACAGCTTCAAAAGGTGTCAAAAAAGAGATGAGCATGAAACGGTCTGAAAAATAGGAGGAGCATGAATCGGTGTTGAAAAACATGAAGAGCCTGAAAAGGTGTGAGAAATATGAAGAGCTTCAAAAATGTGAAAAATATGAAGAGCTTCAAAAGTTGTCAAAAATTAGATGAGCATGAAACGGTCTGAAAAATAGGAGGAGCGTGAAGTCGTGTTGAAAAACATGAAGAGCCTGAAATGGTGTGAAATATATGAAGACCTTCAAAACGTGTGAAAAATATGAGGAGCTTCAAAAAGTGTCAAAATTATGAGGAGCATGAAACGGTCTGAAAAATAGGAGAAGCATGAAGCAGTGTTGAAAAATACGAGGAGCATGAAGAGGTGTTGAAAAAAATGAAGAGCCTGAAAAGGTGTGAAAAATATGAAGAGCTTCACAAGTTGTCAAAAAATAGATGAGCATGAAACGGTCTGAAAAATAGGAGATGCATGAAGTGGTGTTGAAAAACATGAAGAGCTTGAAAAGGTGTGAAAAATATAAAGAGCTTCAAAAGGTGTCAAAATTATGAGGAGCATGAAGCGGTCTGAAAAACAGGAGGAGCATGAAGCGGTGTTGAAAAACATGAAGAGCCTGAAAAGAGTGAAATATATGAAGAGCTTCAAAAGGTGTCAAAAATATGAGGAGCATGAAGCGGTCTGAAAAACAGGAGGAGCATGAAGCGGTGTTGAAAAACATGAAGAGCCTGAAAATGTGTGAAATATATGAAGAGCTTCAAAAGGTGTCAAAATATGAGGAGCATGAAACGGTCTGAAAAATAGGAGGAGCATAAAACGTTGTTGAAATACATGAAGAGCATGAAAAGGTGTGAAAAATATGAAGGGCTTCAAAAGGTTTCAAAATTATGACGAGCATGAAACGGCCTGAAAAATACGAGGAGCATGAACCAGTCTGAAAAATAGGAGGAGCATGAAACGGTGTTGAAAAACATGAAGTGCCTGTAAAGGTGTGAAAAATATGAAGAGATAAAAAATGTGTCAAATATATGAGAAGCATGAAACAATCTGAAAAATAGGAGGAGCATGAAATGTTGTTGAGAAACATGAAGAGCATGAAAAGGTGTGAAAAATATGACGGGCTTCAGATGGTTTCAAAAATTTGAGGAGCATGAAACGGTCTGAAAAATAGGAGGAGCATGAAACTGTGTTGAAATCATGAAGAGCCTGAAAAGGTGTGAAAAATACGAAGAGCTTCAAAAGGTGTCAAACATATGAGGAACATGAAACGGTCTGAAAAACAGGAGGAGCATGAAGCGGTGTTGAAAAACATGAAGCGTCTAAAAAGGTGTGAAAAGTATGGAGACCATCAAAGGGTGTCAAAATATGAGGAGTGTGAAACTTTGTTGAAAAACATGACAAGCATGAAAAGGTGTGAAAAATATGAAGATCTTCAAAAGGTGTCAAAAATATGAGAAGCATGAAATGGTCTGAAAAATATGAGGAGCATGAAACAGTGTTGAAAATACATGAAGAGCATGAAAAGGTGTGAAAAATATGAAGAGCTTCAAAAGCTTTCAAAAATAGGAGCAGCATGAAACGGTCTGAAAAGTAAGAGGAACATGAAACGGTGTGAAAAATCATGAAGAGTTTCAAAAGGTGTCAAAAATATGAGGAGCATGAAACGGTCTGAAAAATAGGAGAAGCATGAAAAGGTCTGAAATATAAGACGAGCATGAAACGTTGTTGAAAAACATGAAGTGCATGAAAAGGTTTGAAAAATATGAAGAGCTTCAAAATTTGTCAAAAATATGAGGAGCATGAAACTGTATGAAAAATAGGAGGAGCATGAAAAAGTGTTGAGAAACACGATGAGCATGAAGAGGTGTGAAAAATATGAAGAGCTTCAAAACGTGTCAAATATATGAGGAGCATGAAACTCTCTGAAAAATAGGAGAAGCATGAAATTTTTGAAAAACATGAAGCGCATGAAAAGGTGTGAAAAATATTAAGAGCTTCAAAAGGGGTCAAAAATATGAGGAGCATGAAACGGTCTGAAATATATGTGGAGCATGAAACGGTCTGAAAAATATGAGGAGCATGAAACGGTCTGAATAAAAGGAGGAGCATGAAACGATGTTCAAAAACATGAAGAGCGTGAAAATGTGTGAAAAATATGAAGAGCTTCAAAAAGTGTGAAAAATATGAGGAGCATGAAACGGTCTGAAAAATAGGAGAAGAATGAAGAGGAGTTTAAAAACATGAAGAGCCTGAAAAGGTGTGAAATATAGGAAGAACTTCAAAAGCTTTCAAAAACATGAGGAGCATGGAACGGTCTGAAACATAGCAGGAGCATGAAACGGTGTTGAAAAAGATGAAGAGCCAGAAAAGGTGTGAAAAATATGAAGAGCTTCAAAAAGTGTCAAAAATATGAGGAGCATGAAACGGTCTGAAAAATAGGAGGAGCATGAAAAGGTGTTGAAAAACATGAACAGCCTGAAAATGTGTGAAAAATATGAAGAGCTTCAAAAGGTGTGAAAAATATGAAGAGCTTCAAAAGGTATGAAAAATATGAAGAGCTTCAAAAGGTGTCAAATATATGAGGAGCATGAAACGGTCTGAAAAATAGGAGGAGTATGAAGCGATGTTGAAAAACATGAAGAGTCTGAAAAGGTGTGAAATATATGGAGAGCTTCAAAAGTTGTGAAATATAGGAGGAGCATGAAGCGGTGTTCAAAAACATGAAGAGCCTGAAAAGGTGTGAAATATATGAAGAGCTTCAAATGGTGTCAAAAATATGAGGAGCATGAAGCGGTGTTCAAAAACTTGAAGAGCTTGAAAAGGAGTGAAATATATGAAGAGCTTAAAAAGGTGTGAAATATAGGAGGAGCATGTAGCGGTGTTCAGAAACTTGAAGAGCCTTAAAATGTGTGAAATATATGAAGAGCTTCTAAAGGTGTCAAAAATAAGAGGAGCATGAAACAGTCTGAAAATAGAAGGAGCATGAAACGGTGTTGAAAAACATGACGAGCCTAAAAACTTGTGAAAAATATGAAGTGCTTCAAAAGGTGTGAAAAATATAAAGAGCTTCAAAAGGTGTCAAAATATGAGGAGCATGAAACGGTCTGAAAAATAGGAGGAGGATGAAGCGATGTTGAAAAACATGAAGAGTCTGAAAAGGTGTGAAATATATGAAGAGCTTCAAAAGGTGTCAGAAATATGAGGAGCATGAAACGGTCTGAAAAATAGGAGGAGCATGAAACGGTGTTGAAAAACATGAAGAAAAGGAAAAGGTGAGAAATATATGAAGAGCTTCAAAAGGTGTGAAAAATATGAGGAGCATGAAACGGTCTGAAAAATAGGAGGAGTATTAAACGGTGTTCAAAAACATGAAAAGCCTGAAAATGTGTGAAAAATATTAAGAGCTTCAAAAGGTGTGAAATATATGAGGAGCATGAAGCGGTGTTCAAAAACACGAAGAGCCTGAAAAGGTTTGAAATATATGAAGAGCTCCAAAAGGTGTCAGAAATATGAGGAGCATGAAACAGTCTGAAAAAAAGGAGGAGCTTGAAATGGTGTTGAAAAACAAGAAGAGCCTGAAATGGTGTGAAAAATATGAAGAGCTTCAACAGGTGTGTAAAATATGAGGAGCATGAAACGTTCTGAAAAATAGGAGGAGCATGAAGCTTTGTTGACAAAAATGAAGAGCCTGAAATGGTGTGAAAAATATGAAGCGCTTCAAAAGGTGTCAAAAATTTGAGAAGCATGAAACGGACTGAAAAATAGGAGGAGCGTGAAGCGGTTTTCAAAAACATGAAGAGCTTGAAAAGGTGTGAAATATAAGAAGAGCTTAAAAAGGTGTGAAATATAGGAGGAGCATGAAGCGGTGTTCAGAAACATGAAGAGCCTTAAAAGTTGTGAAATATATGAAGAGCTTCAAAAGGTGTCAAATATATGAGGAGCATGAAATAGTCTGAAAAATAGGAGGAGCATGAAATGGTGTTGAAAAACATGAAGAGCATGAAAAGATGTGAAAAATATGAAGAGCTTCTAAAGGTGTCAAAAATAAGAGGAGCATGAAACAGTCTGAAAATAGGAGGAGCATGAAACGGTGTTGCAAAGCATGAAGAGCCTGAAAATGTGTGAAAAATATGGAGAGCTTCAAAAGGTGTCAAAAATATAATAGCATGAAACAGTCTGAAAATACGAGGAGCATGAAACGGTGTTGAAATGCATGAAGAGCCTGAAAAGGTGTGAAAAACATGAAGAGCTTCAAAGGGTGAAATAATATGAGGAGCATGAAACGGTCTGAAAAATAGGAGGAGCATGAAACGGTGTTGAAAAACATGAAGAGCCTGAAAATTTGTGAATAATATGAAAAGCTTCAAAAGGTGTCAAATATATGAGAAGCATGAAACGTTTTGAAAAATAGGAGTAGCATGAAGCGGTGTTCAAAAACGTGAAGAGCCTGAGAAGGTGTGAAAAATATGAACAGTTTCAATGGTGTCAAAAATATGAGGAGCATGAAACGGTCTGAAAAATAGGAGCAGCATGAAACGGTGTTGAATAACATGAAGAGCCTGGAATGGTATGAAAAATATGAAGAGCGTCAAAACGTGTCAAAAATATGAGGAGCATGAAACGGTCTGAAAAATAGGAGCAGCATGAAATGCTGTTCAAAAACATGAAGATCCTGAAAAGGTGTGAAAAATATGAAGAGCTTCAAAAGGTGTGAAATATATGAGGAGCATGAAACGGTCTGAAAAATCGGAGGAGCATGAAGCTGTGCTCAAAAACATGGAGATCAAGAAAAGGTGTGAAAAATATGAAGAGCTTCGAAAGGTGTGACAAATATGAGGAGCATGAAACGGTCTGAAAATTTGGAGGAGTACGAAACGTGCTGAAAAATAGTAGGAGTATGAAACTGGCAGAAAAATAGGAGAATCATGAAGCCGTGTAAAAAAACATGAAGAGCGTGAAAGGTTGTGAAAAATAGGAGGAGCTTCAAAATGTGTGAAAAATATGAGGAGCATGAAACGATCTGAAAATAGGAGGAGCATGAAGCGGTGTTGAAAAACATGAAGAGCCTGAAAAGGTGTGAAAAATATGAAGAGCTTCAATACGTGTCAAAAATATGAGGAGCATGAAATGTTCTGAAAAATAGGAGCATGAAGCGGTGTTGAAAAACATGAAGAGCCTGAAAAGGTGTGAAAAATATGAAGAGCTTCAATACATATCAAAAATATGCGGAGGCTGAAACGGTCTCAAAAATAGGAGGAGCATGAAACGGTCTGAAAAATAGGAGGAGCATGAAGCGGAGTTGAAAAACATGAAGAGACTGAAAAGATGTGAAAAATATTAAGAGCTTCAAAAGGTTTCAAATATATGAGGAGCATGAAAAGGTCTGATAAACAGGAGGAGCGTGAAGCGATGTTCAAAAACATGAAGGGCCTGAAAAGGTGTGAAAAATATAAAGAGCTTCAATAGGTTTCAAAAATATGAGGAGCATAAAACGGTCTGAAAAATAGGAGGAGCCTGAAGCGGTGTTGAAAAACATGAAGAGCCTGAAAAGGTATGAAAAATATGAAGAGCTTCAAAAGGTGTCAAAAATATGAGGAGCATGAAACGGTCTGAAAAATAGGAGGAGGATGAAGCGATGTTGAAAAACATGAAGAGTCTGAAAAGGTGTGAAATATAAGAAGAGCTTCAAAATGTGTCAGAAATATGAGGAGCATGAAACGGTCTGAAAAATAGGAGGAGCATGAAACGGTGTTGAAAAACCTGAAGAACAGGAAAAGGTGAGAAATATATGAAGAGCTTCAAAAGGTGTGAAAAATATGAGGAGCATGAAATGGTTTGAAAAATAGGAGGATCATGAAGCGGTGATAAAAAACAGGAAGATCCTGAAAAGGTGTGAAAAGTATGAACAGCTTCAAAAGGTGTCAAAAAAGAGATGAGCATGAAACGGTCTGAAAAATAGGAGGAGCATGAATCCGTGTTGAAAAACATGAAGAGCCTGAAAAGGTGTGAGAAATATGAAGAGCTTCAAAAATGTGAAAAATATGAAGAGCTTCAAAAGTTGTCAAAAATTAGATGAGCATGAAACGGTCTGAAAAAAAGGGGGAGCATGAAGTGGTGTTGAAAAACATGAAGAGCCTGAAATGGTGTGAAATATATGAACACCTTCAAAACGTGTGAAAAATATGAGGAGCTTCAAAAAGTGTCAAAATTATGAGGAGCATGAAACGGTCTGAAAAATAGGAGAAGCATGAAGCGGTGTTGAAAAATACGAGGAGCATGAAGAGGTGTTGAAAAAAATGAAGAGCCTGAAAAGGTGTGAAAAATATGAAGAGCTTCTAAAGGTGTCAAAAATATGAGGAGCCTGAAACGGTCTAAAAAATAGGAGGGGCATGAAGCGATGTTGAAAAACATGCAGAGCCTGAAAATGTGTGAAAAATATGAAGATCTTCTAAAGGTGTCAAATATATGAGGACAATGAAACGGCCTGAAAAATTGGAGGAGCATGAAGTGGTGTTGAAAAACATGAAGAGCTTGAAAAGGTGTGAAAAATATAAAGAGCTTCAAAAGGTGTCAAAAATATGAGGAGCATGAAACGGTCTGAAAAATAGGAGGAGCATGAAGTGGTGTTGAAACACATGAAGATCCTGAAATGGTGTGAAATATATGAAGACCTTCAAAATGTGTGAAACATATGAGGAGCTTCAAAACGTGTCAAAAATATGAGGAGCATGAAATGGTCTGAAAACTCGGAGGAGCATGAAGTGGTGTTCAAAAACATGAAGAGCCTGAAAAGGTGTGAAAAATATGAAGAGCTTCAAAAAGGATGAAAAATATGAGGAGCATGAAACTGTCAGAAAAATAGGAGGATCATGAAGCGGTATTGAAAAACATGAATAACCTGAAAAGGTGAGAAAAATACGAAGAGCTTCTAAAGGTGTGAAAAATATGAGGAGCATGAAACGGTCTCAAAATAGGAGGAGTATGAAACGGTCTGAAAAATAGGAGGAGCATGAAGCGGTGATGAAAAAATAGAAGAGCATGAAATGGTTTGAAGAATATAAGGAGCTTCAAAAGGTATCAAAAATAGTAGTAGCATGAAACGGTGTTGAAAAACTTGAAGAGCCTGAAAATGTGTAAAATATGAACAGGTTAAAAGGTGACAAAATATGAGGAGCATGAAACGGTCTGAAAAATAGGAGGAGCATGAAGCGGTGATGAAAAAAAAGAAGAGAATGAAATGGTTTGAAGAATATGAGGAGCTTCAAAAGGTATCAAAAATAGGAGTAGCATGAAGCCGTGTTGAAAAACATGAAGAGCCTGAAAAGGTGTGAAAAATATGAAGAGCTTCAAAAGGTATGAAAAATAGGAGTAGCATGAAGAGGTGTTCAAAAATATGAAGAGCCTGAAAAGGTGTGAAAAATATGAAGAGCATGAAACGGTCTGAAAAATAGGTGGAGCATGAAGCGGTGTTCAGAAACATGAAGAGCCTGAAAACTGTGAAAAATATGAAGAGCTTCAAAAAGTGTGAAAAATATGAAGAGCTTCAAAAGGTGTGAAAAATATGAGGAGCATGAAACGGTCTGAAAAATAGGAGGAGCATGAAACTGTGTTGAAATCATGAAGAGCCTGAAAAGGTGTGAAAAATACGAAGAGCTTCAAAAGGTGTCAAACATATGAGGAACATGAAACGGTCTGAAAAACAGGAGGAGCATGAAGCGGTGTTGAAAAACATGAAGCGTCTAAAAAGGTGTGAAAAGTATGGAGACCATCAAAGGGTGTCAAAATATGAGGAGTGTGAAACTTTGTTGAAAAACATGACAAGCATGAAAAGGTGTGAAAAATATGAAGATCTTCAAAAGGTGTCAAAAATATGAGAAGCATGAAATGGTCTGAAAAATTTGAGGAGCATGAAACGGTGTTGAAAATACATGAAGAGCATGAAAAGGTGTGAAAAATAGGAAGAGCTTCAAAAGCTTTCAAAAATAGGAGAAGCATGAAACGGTCTGAAAAGTAAGAGGAACATGAAACGGTGTGAAAAAACATGAAGAGTTTCAAAAGGTGTCAAAAAAATGAGGAGCATGAAACGGTCTGAAAAATAGGAGAAGCATGAAACGGTCTGAACTATAAGACGAGCGTGAAACGTTGTTGAAAAACATGAATTGCATGAAAAGGTTTGAAAAATATGAAGAGCTTCAAAATTTGTCAAAAATATGAGGAGCATGAAACTGTATGAAAAATAGGAGGAGCATGAAACGGTGTTGAAAAACATGAAGAGCCTGAAAATTTGTGAATAATATGAAAAGCTTCAAAAGGTGTCAAATATATGAGAAGCATGAAACGTTTTGAAAAATAGGAGTAGCATGAAGCGGTGTTCAAAAACGTGAAGAGCCTGAGAAGGTGTGAAAAATATGAACAGTTTCAATGGTGTCAAAAATATGAGGAGCATGAAACGGTCTGAAAAATAGGAGCAGCATGAAACGGTGTTGAATAACATGAAGAGCCTGGAATGGTATGAAAAATATGAAGAGCGTCAAAACGTGTCAAAAATATGAGGAGCATGAAACGGTCTGAAAAATAGGAGCAGCATGAAATGCTGTTCAAAAACATGAAGATCCTGAAAAGGTGTGAAAAATATGAAGAGCTTCAAAAGGTGTGAAATATATGAGGAGCATGAAACGGTCTGAAAAATCAGAGGAGCATGAAGCTGTGCTCAAAAACATGAAGATCAAGAAAAGGTGTGAAAAATATGAAGAGCTTCGAAAGGTGTGACAAATATGAGGAGCATGAAACGGTCTGAAAATTTGGAGGAGTACGAAACGTGCTGAAAACTAGTAGGAGCATGAACCTGGCAGAAAAATAGGAGAATCATGAAGCCGTGTAAAAAAACATGAAGAGCGTGAAAGGTTGTGAAAAATAGGAGGAGCTTCAAAATGTGTGAAAAATATGAGGAGCATGAAACGATCTGAAAATAGGAGGAGCATGAAGCGGTGTTGAAAAACACGAAGAGCCTGAAAAGGTGTGAAAAATATGAAGAGCTTCAATACGTGTCAAAAATATGAGGAGCATGAAATGTTCTGAAAAATAGGAGCATGAAGCGGTGTTGAAAATCATGAAGAGCCTGAAAAGGTGTGAAAAATATGAAGAGCTTCAATACGTATCAAAAATATGCGGAGGCTGAAACGGTCTCAAAAATAGGAGGAGCATGAAACGGTCTGAAAAATAGGAGGAGCATGAAGCGGTGTTGAAAAACATGAAGAGCCTGAAAAGATGTGAAAAATATTAAGAGCTTCAAAAGGTTTCAAATATATGAGGAGCATGAAAAGGTCTGATAAACAGGAGGAGCGTGAAGCGATGTTCAAAAACATGAAGGGCCTGAAAAGGTGTGAAAAATATAAAGAGCTTCAATAGGTTTCAAAAATATGAGGAGCATGAAACGGTCTGAAAAATAGGAGGAGGATGAAGCGATGTTGAAAAACATGAAGAGTCTGAAAAGGTGTGAAATATATGAAGAGCTTCAAAAGGTGTCAAAAATATGAGGAGCATGAAACGGTCTGAAAAATAGGAGGAGCATGAAACGGTGTTGAAAAACCTGAAGAACAGGAAAAGGTGAGAAATATATGAAGAGCTTCAAAAGGTGTGAAAAATATGAGGAGCATGAAACGGTCTGAAATATAGGAGGAGCATTAAACGGTGTTCAAAAACAAGAAGAGCCTGAAAATGTGTGAAAAATATTAAGAGCTTCAAAAGGTGTGAAAATTATGAGGAGCATGAAGCGGTGTTCAAAAACATGAAGAGCTTGAAAAGGTGTGAAATATATGAAGATCTTCAAAAGGTGTGAAAAATAGGAGGAGCATGAAGCCGTGTTCAAAAACATGAAGAGCCTGAAAAGGTGTGAAATATATGAAGAGCTCCAAAAGGTGTCAGAAATATGAGGAGCATGAAACAGTCTGAAAAATAGGAGGAGCTTGAAATGGTGTTGAAAAACAAGAAGAGCCTGAAATGGTGTGAAAAATATGAAGAGCATCAACAGGTGTGTAAAATATGAGGAGCATGAAACGTTCTGAAAAATAGGAGGAGCATGAAGCTTTGTTGACAAAAATGAAGAGCCTGAAATGGTGTGAAAAATATGAAGCGCTTCAAAAGGTGTCAAAAATTTGAGAAGCATGAAACGGTCTGAAAAATAGGAGGAGCGTGAAGCGGTGTCCAAAAACATGAAGAGCTTGAAAAGGTGTGAAATATAAGAAGAGCTTCAAAAGGTGTGAAATATAGGAGGAGCATGAAGCGGTGTTCAGAAACATGAAGAGCCTTAAAAGTTGTGAAATATATGAAGAGCTTCAAAAGGTGTCAAATATATGAGGAGCATGAAATAGTCTGAAAAATAGGAGGAGCATGAAATGGTGTTGAAAAACATGAAGAGCATGAAAAGATGTGAAAAATATGAAGAGCTTCTAAAGGTGTCAAAAATAAGAGGAGCATGAAACAGTCTGAAAATAGGAGGAGCATGAAACGGTGTTGCAAAGCATGAAGAGCCTGAAAATGTGTGAAAAAAATGGAGAGCTTCAAAAGGTGTCAAAAATATAACAGCATGAAACAGTCTGAAAATACGAGGAGCATGAAACGGTGTTGAAAAGCATGAAGAGCCTGAAAAGGTGTGAAAAACATGAAGAGCTTCAAAGGGTGAAATAATATGAGGAGCATGAAACGGTCTGAAAAATAGGAGGAGCATGAAACAGTGTGAAAAACATGAAGAGCCTGAAAATTTGTGAATAATATGAAAGGCTTCAAAAGGTGTCAAATATATGAGGAGCATGAAACGTTTTGAAAAATAGGAGTAGCATGAAGCGGTGTTCAAAAACGTGAAGAGCCTGAGAAGGTGTGAAAAATATGAACAGCTTCAATGGTGTCAAAAATATGAGGAGCATGAAACGGTCTGAAAAATAGGAGCAGCATGAAACGGTGTTGAATAACATGAAGAGCCTGGAATGGTATGAAAAATATGAAGAGCGTCAAAACGTGTCAAAAATATGAGGAGCATGAAACGGTCTGAAAAATAGGAGCAGCATGAAATGCTGTTCAAAAACATGAAGAGCTTGAAAAGGTGTGAAATATATGAAGATCTTCAAAAGGTGTGAAAAATAGGAGGAGCATGAAGCCGTGTTCAAAAACATGAAGAGCCTGAAAAGGTGTGAAATATATGAAGAGCTTCAAAAGGTGTCAAAAATATGAGGAGCATGAAACGGTCTGAAAAATAGGAGGAGGATGAAGCTTTGTTGACAAAAATGAAGAACATGAAAAGGTGTGAAAAATATGAAGAGCTTCAAAAGGTGTCAAAAATATGAGGAGCATGAAACGGTCTGAAAAATAGGAGGAGGATGAAGCTTTGTTGACAAAAATGAAGAACATGAAAAGGTGTGAAAAATATGAAGAGCTTCAAAAGGTGTCAAAATTTGGGAAGCATGAAACGGTCTGAAAAATACGAGGAGCATGAAGCGATGTTGAAAAACATGAAGAGCCTGAAAAGGTGTGAAATAAATGAAGAGCTTCATAACGTGTCAAAAATATGAGGAGCATGAAACGGTCTGAAAAATAGGAGGAGCATGAAGCGGTGTTGAAAAATATGAAGACCCTGAATAGATGTGACAAATATGAAGAGGTTCAAAAGGTGTCAAAAATATGAGGAGCATGAAACGGTCTGAATAAAAGGAGGAACATGAAACGATGTTCAAAAACATGAAGAGCCTGAAAAATTGTGAAAAATATGAAGAGCTTCAAAAAGTGTGAAAAATATGAGGAGCATGAAACGATCTGAAAAATAGGTGGAGCAGGAAGCGGTGTTCAAAAACATGAAGAGCCTGACAGGTGTGAAAAGTATGAAGAGCTTCAAAAAGTGTGAAAAATATGAAGAGCTTCAAAAAGTGTGAAAAATATGAGGAGCATGAAATGGTCTGAAAAACAGGAGAAGAATGAAGAGGTGTTCAAAAACATGAAGAGCTTGAAAAGGTGTGAAATATATGAAGATCTTCAAAAGGTGTGAAAAATAGGAGGAGCATGAAGCCGTGTTCAAAAACATGAAGAGCCTGAAAAGGTGTGAAATATATGAAGAGCTTCAAAATGTGTCAGAAATATGAGGAGCATGAAACAGTCTGAAAAATAGAAGGAGCTTGAAATGGTGTTGAAAAACAAGAAGAGCCTGAAATGGTGTGAAAAATATGAAGAGCTTCAACAGGTGTGTAAAAGATGAGGAGCATGAAACGGTCTGAAAAATAGGAGGAGCATGAAGCTTTGTTGACAAAAATGAAGAACAAGAAAAGGTGTGAAAAATATGAAGAGCTTCAAAAGGTGTCAAAAATTTGGGAAGCATGAAACGGTCTGAAAAATACGAGGAGCAGGAAGCGATGTTGAAAAACATGAAGAGCCTGAAAAGGTGTGAAATAAATGAAGAGCTTCAAAACGTGTCAAAAATATGAGGAGCATGAAACGGTCTGAAAAATAGGAGGAGCATGAAACGATGTTCAAAAACATGAAGAGCCTGAAAACGTTTGAAAAATATGAAGAGCTTCAAAAAGTGTGAAAAATATGAGGAGCATGAAACGATCTGAAAAATAGGTGGAGCAGGAAGCGGTGTTCAAAAACATGAAGAGCCTGACAGGTGTGAAAAGTATGAAGAGCTTCAACAAGTGTGAAAAATATGAAGAGCTTCAAAAAGTGTGAAAAATATGAGGAGCATGAAATGGTCTGAAAAACATGAAGAGGGTGAAAAGATGTGTAAAATATGAAGAGCTTCAAAAGGTGTGAAAAATATGAAGAGCTTCAAAAGCTGTGAAAAATATGAAGAGCTTCAAAAGGTGTCAAATATATGAGGAGCATGATACGGTCAGAAAAATAGGAGGAGTATGAAGCGATGTTGAAAAACATGAAGAGTCTGAAAACTTGTGAAATATACGAAGAGCTTCAAAAGGTGTGAAATATAGGAGGAGCATGAAGCGGTGTTCAAAAACATGAAGAGCCTAAAAAGGTGTGAAATATATGAAGAGCTTCAAAAGGTGTGAAAAATATGAGGAGCATGAAGTGGTGTTCAAAAACATGAAGAGCTTGAAAAGGTGTGAAATATATGAAGAGCTTCAAAAGGTGTGAAAAATAGGAGGAGCATGAAGCGGTGTTCAAAAACATGAAGAGCCTGAAAAGGTGTGAAATATATGAAGAGCTTCAAAAGGTGTCAGAAATATGAGGAGCATGAAACAGTCTGAAAAATAGGAGGAGCTTGAAATGGTGTTGAAAAACAGGAGAAGAATGAAGAGGTGTTTAAAAATATGAAGAGCCTGAAAAGGTGTGAAATATATGAAGAACTTCAAAAGGTTTCAAAAATATGAGGAGCATGAAACGGTCTGAAAAATAGGAGGAGCATGAAGCTTTGTTGACAAAAATGAAGAACATGAAAAGGTGTGAAAAATATGAAGAGCTTCAAAAGGTGTCAAAAATTTGAGAAGCATGAAACGGTCTGAAAAATACGCGGAGCATGAAGCGATGTTGAAAAACATGAAGAGCCTGAAAAGGTGTGAAATAAATGAAGAGCTTCAAAACGTGTCAAAAATATGAGGAGCATGAAACGGTCTGAAAAATAGGAGGAGCATGAAGCGGTGTTGAAAAATATGAAGACCCTGAATAGGTGTGAAAAATATGAAGAGGTTCAAAAGGTGTCAAAAATATGAGGAGCATGAAACGGTCTGAATAAAAGGAGGAACATGAAACGATGTTCAAAAACATGAAGAGTCTGAAAAAGTGTGAAAAATATGAAGAGCTTCAAAAAGTGTGAAAAATATGAGGAGCATGAAATGGTCTGAAAAACAGGAGAAGAATGAAGAGGTGTTTAAAAACATGAAGAGCCTGAAAAGGTGTGAAATATATGAAGAACTTCAAAAGGTTTCAAAAATATGAGGAGCATGAAACGGTCTGAAACATAGGAGGAGCATGAAGCAGTGTTCAAAAACATGAAGAGCATGAAAAGGTGTGAAGAAAATGAAGAGTTTCAAAAGTTGACATAAATATGAGGAGAATGAAACGGTCTGAAAAATATGAGGAGCATGAAACGGTGTTGAAAAAGATGAAGAGCCTGAAAAGGTGTGAAAAATATGAAGAGCTTCAAAAAGTGTCAAAAATATGAAGAGGATGAAACGGTCTGAAAAATAGGAGGAGCATGAAAAGGTGTTGAAAAACATGAAGAGGGTGAAAATATGTGTAAAATATGAAGAGCTTCAAAAGGTGTGAAAAATATGAAGAGCTTCAAAAGGTGTCAAATATATGAGGAGCATGAAATGGTCTGAAAAATAGGAGGAGTATGAAGCGATGTTGAAAAACATGAAGAGTCTGAAAAGGTGTAAAATATATGAAGAGCTTCAAAAGGTGTGAAATATAGGAGGAGCATGAAGCGTTGTTCAAAAACATGAAGAGCCTTAAAAGGTGTGAAATATATTAAGAGCTTCTAAAGGTGTCAAAAATAAGAGGAGCATGAAACAGTCTCAAAATAGGAGGAGCATGAAACGGTGTTGAAAAGCATGAAGAGCCTGAAAATATGTGAAAAATATGGAGAGCTTCAAAAGGTGTCAGAAATATGAGGAGCATGAAAGGGTCTGAAAAAAAGGAGGAGCATGAAACGGTGTTGAAAAACATGAACAGCCTTAAAACTTGTGAAAAATATGAAGAGCTTCAAAAGGAGTGAAAAATATGAAGAGCTTCAAAAGGTGTCAAAAATATGAGGAGCATGAAACGTTCTGAAAAATAGGAGGAGGATGAAGCGATGTTGAAAAACATGAAGAGTCTGAAAAGGTGTGAAATATATGAAGAGCTTCAAAATGTGTCAGAAATATGAGGAGCATGAAACGGGCTGAAAAATAGGAGGAGCATGAAACGGTGTTGAAAAACCTGAAGTACAGGAAAAGGTGAGAAATATATGAAGAGCTTCAAAAGGTGTGAAAAATATGAGGAGCATGAAACTGTCTGAAAAATAGGAAGAGCATGAAGCGGTGTTGAATAACATGAAGATCTTGAAAAGGTGTGTACAATATTAGGAACTTAAAACGGTCTCAAAAATATGAGGAGCATGAAGCGGTGTTGAAAATCATGAAGAGCCTGAAAAGGTGTGAATAAAATGAAGAGATTCAAAAGGTGTCAAACATATGAGGAGCATGAAACTGTGTTGAAAAACAAGAAGAGCATGAAAAGGTGTGAAAAATATGAGGAGCATGAAAAGGTCTGAAAAATAGGAGGAGCATGAAACGTTGTTGAAAAGCATGAAGAGCATGAAAAGGTGTGAAAAATATGAAGAGCTTCAAAAGATGTCAATAATAAGAGGTGCATGAAACAGTCTGAAAAATAGGAGGAGCATGAAACGATCTGAAAAATAGGAGGAGCATGAAACGGTGTTGAAAAACCTGAAGAACAGGAAAAGGTGAGAAATATATGAAGAGCTTCAAAAGGTGTGAAAAATATGAGGAGCATGAAACGGTCTGAAAAATAGGAGGAGCATTAAACGGTGTTCAAAAACATGAAGAGCCTGAAAATGTGTGAGAAATATTAAGAGCTTCAAAAGGTGTGAAAAATATGAGGAGCATGAAGCGGTGTTCAAAAACATGAAGAGCTTGAAAAGGTGTGAAATATATGAAGATCTTCAAAAGGTGTGAAAAATAGGAGGAGCATGAAGCCGTGTTCAAAAACATGAAGAGCCTGAAAAGGTGTGAAATATATGAAGAGCTTCAAAAGGTGTCAGAAATATGAGGAGCATGAAACATTCTGAAAAATAGAAGGAGCTTGAAATGGTGGTGAAAAACAAGAAGAGCCTGAAAAGGTGTGAAATATATGAAGAGCTTCAAAAATGTGTCAAAAATAAGAGGAGCATGAAGTGGTGTTCAAAAACATGAAGAGCTTGAAAAGGTGTGAAATATATGAAGAGCTTCAAAAAGTGTGAAATATAGGAGGAGCATGAAGCGGTGTTCAGAAAAATGAAGAGCCTTAAAAGGTGTGAAATATATGAAGAGCTCCAAAAGGTGTCAAAAACATTAGGAGCATGAAACGGTCTGAAAAATAGGAGGATCATGAAACTGTCTGAAAAATATGACGAGCATGAAACGGGCTGAAAAATAGGAGGAGAAAGAAGCGGTGTTGAAATACATGAAGAGCCTGAAAAGGTCTGAAATACATGAAGAGCTTCAAAAGGTGTCAAAATATGAGTAGCATAAAACGGTCTCAAAATATGACGAGCATGAAGCGGTGTTGAAAAAAATGTAGAGCCTGAAAAGGTGTGAAATACATGAAGAGCTTCAAAATGTGTCAAAATATGAGTAGCATAAAACGGTCTCAAAAATATGGGGAGCATGAAGCGGTGTTGAAAATCATGAAGAGCCTGAAAAGGTGTGAATAATATGAAGAGATTCAAAAGGTGTCAAACATATGAGGAGTATGAAACGGTCTGAATAAAAGGAGGAACATGAAATGATGTTCAAAAACATGAAGAGTCTGAAAAAGTGTGAAAAATATGAAGAACTTCAAAAAGTGTGAAAAATATGAGGAGCATGAAACGGTCTGAAAAATAGGAGGAGCATTAAACGGTGTTCAAAAACATGAAGAGCCTGAAAATGTGTGAAAAATATTAAGAGCTTCAAAAGGTGTGAAAAATATGAGGAGCATGAAGCGGTGTTCAAAAACATGAAGAGCTTGAAAAGGTGTGAAATATATGAAGATCTTCAAAAGGTGTGAAAAATAGGAGGAGCATGAAGCCGTGTTCAAAAACATGAAGAGCCTGAAAAGGTGTGAAATATATGAAGAGCTTCAAAATGTGTCAGAAATATGAGGAGCATGAAACAGTCTGAAAAATAGAAGGAGCTTGAAATGGTGTTGAAAAACAAGAAGAGCCTGAAATGGTGTGAAAAATATGAAGAGCTTCAACAGGTGTGTAAAAGATGAGGAGCATGAAACGGTCTGAAAAATAGGAGGAGCATGAAGCTTTGTTGACAAAAATGAAGAACAAGAAAAGGTGTGAAAAATATGAAGAGCTTCAAAAGGTGTCAAAAATTTGGGAAGCATGAAACGGTCTGAAAAATACGAGGAGCAGGAAGCGATGTTGAAAAACATGAAGAGCCTGAAAAGGTGTGAAAAATATGAAGAGCTTCAAAAAGTGTGAAAAATATGAGGAGCATGAAATGGTCTGAAAAACAGGAGAAGAATGAAGAGGTGTTTAAAAACATGAAGAGCCTGAAAAGGTGTGAAATATATGAAGAACTTCAAAAGGTTTCAAAAATATGAGGAGCATGAAACGGTCTGAAACATAGGAGGAGCATGAAGCAGTGTTCAAAAACATGAAGAGCATGAAAAGGTGTGAAGAAAATGAAGAGTTTCAAAAGTTGACATAAATATGAGGAGAATGAAACGGTCTGAAAAATATGAGGAGCATGAAACGGTGCTGAAAAAGATGAAGAGCCTGAAAAGGTGTGAAAAATATGAAGAGCTTCAAAAAGTGTCAAAAATATGAAGAGAATGAAACCATCCGAAAAATAGGAGGAGCATGAAAAGGTGTTGAAAAACATGAAGAGGGTGAAAATATGTGTAAAATATGAAGAGCTTCAAAAGGTGTGAAAAATATGAAGAGCTTCAAAAGCTGTGAAAAATATGAAGAGCTTCAAAAGGTGTCAAATATATGAGGAGCATGAAACGGTCAGAAAAATAGGAGGAGTATGAAGCGATGTTGAAAAACATGAAGAGTCTGAAAACTTGTGAAATATACGAAGAGATTCAAAAGGTGTGAAATATAGGAGGAGCATGAAGCGGTGTTCAAAAACATGAAGAGCCTGAAAAGGTGTGAAATATATGAAGAGCTTCAAAAGGTGTGAAAAATATGAGGAGCATGAAGTGGTGTTCAAAAACATGAAGAGCTTGAAAAGGTGTGAAATATATGAAGAGCTTCAAAAGGTGTGAAAAATAGGAGGAGCATGAAGCGGTGTTCAAAAACATGAAGAGCCTGAAAAGGTGTGAAATATATGAAGAGCTTCAAAAGGTGTCAGAAATATGAGGAGCATGAAACAGTCTGAAAAATAGGAGGAGCTTGAAATGGTGTTGAAAAACAGGAGAAGAATGAAGAGGTGTTTAAAAATATGAAGAGCCTGAAAAGGTGTGAAATATATGAAGAACTTCAAAAGGTTTCAAAAATATGAGGAGCATGAAACGGTCTGAAAAATAGGAGGAGCATGAAGCTTTGTTGACAAAAATGAAGAACATGAAAAGGTGTGAAAAATATGAAGAGCTTCAAAAGGTGTCAAAAATTTGAGAAGCATGAAACGGTCTGAAAAATACGAGGAGCATGAAGCGATGTTGAAAAACATGAAGAGCCTGAAAAGGTGTGAAATAAATGAAGAGCTTCAAAACGTGTCAAAAATATGAGGAGCATGAAACGGTCTGAAAAATAGGAGGAGCATGAAGCGGTGTTGAAAAATATGAAGACCCTGAATAGGTGTGAAAAATATGAAGAGGTTCAAAAGGTGTCAAAAATATGAGGAGCATGAAACGGTCTGAATAAAAGGAGGAACATGAAACGATGTTCAAAAACATGAAGAGTCTGAAAAAGTGTGAAAAATATGAAGAGCTTCAAAAAGTGTGAAAAATATGAGGAGCATGAAATGGTCTGAAAAACAGGAGAAGAATGAAGAGGTGTTTAAAAACATGAAGAGCCTGAAAAGGTGTGAAATATATGAAGAACTTCAAAAGGTTTCAAAAATATGAGGAGCATGAAACGGTCTGAAACATAGGAGGAGCATGAAGCAGTGTTCAAAAACATGAAGAGCATGAAAAGGTGTGAAGAAAATGAAGAGTTTCAAAAGTTGACATAAATATGAGGAGAATGAAACGGTCTGAAAAATATGAGGAGCATGAAACGGTGTTGAAAAAGATGAAGAGCCTGAAAAGGTGTGAAAAATATGAAGAGCTTCAAAAAGTGTCAAAAATATGAAGAGGATGAAACGGTCCGAAAAATAGGAGGAGCATGAAAAGGTGTTGAAAAACATGAAGAGGGTGAAAATATGTGTAAAATATGAAGAGCTTCAAAAGGTGTGAAAAATATGAAGAGCTTCAAAAGGTGTCAAATATATGAGGAGCATGAAATGGTCTGAAAAATAGGAGGAGTATGAAGCGATGTTGAAAAACATGAAGAGTCTGAAAAGGTGTGAAATATATGAAGAGCTTCAAAAGGTGTGAAATATAGGAGGAGCATGAATCGTTGTTCAAAAACATGAAGAGCCTGAAAAGGTGTGAAATATATTAAGAGCTTCTAAAGGTGTCAAAAATAAGAGGAGCATGAAACAGTCTCAAAATAGGAGGAGCATGAAACGGTGTTGAAAAACATGAACAGCCTTAAAACTTGTGAAAAATATGAAGAGCTTCAAAAGGTGTGAAAAATATCAAGAGCTTCAAAAGGTGTCAAAAATATGAGGAGCATGAAACGGTCTGAAAAATAGGAGGAGGATGAAGCGATGTTGAAAAACATGAAGAGTCTGAAAACGTGTGAAATATATGAAGAGCTTCAAAATGTGTCAGAAATATGAGGAGCATGAAACGGGCTGAAAAATAGGAGGAGCATGAAACGGTGTTGAAAAACCTGAAGTACAGGAAAAGGTGAGAAATATATGAAGAGCTTCAAAAGGTGTGAAAAATATGAGGAGCATGAAACTGTCTGAAAAATAGGAAGAGCATGAAGCGGTGTTGAATAACATGAAGATCTTGAAAAGGTGTGAACAATATTAGGAGCATAAAACGGTCTCAAAAATATGAGGCGCATGAAGCGGTGTTGAAAATCATGAAGAGCCTGAAAAGGTGTGAATAAAATGAAGAGATTCTAAAAGGTGTCAAACATATGAGGAGCATGAAACTGTGTTGAAAAACAAGAAGAGCATGAAAAGGTGTGAAAAATATGAGGAGCATGAAAAGGTCTGAAAAATAGGAGGAGCATGAAACGTTGTTGAAAAGCATGAAGAGCATGAAAAGGTGTGAAAAATATGAAGAGCTTCAAAAGGTGTCAATAATAAGAGGTGCATGAAACAGTCTGAAAAATAGGAGGAGCATGAAACGATCTGAAAAATAGGAGGAGCATGAAACGGTGTTGAAAAACCTGAAGAACAGGAAAAGGTGAGAAATATATGAAGAGCTTCAAAAGGTGTGAAAAATATGAGGAGCATGAAACGGTCTGAAAAATAGGAGGAGCATTAAACGGTGTTCAAAAACATGAAGAGCCTGAAAATGTGTGAGAAATATTAAGAGCTTCAAAAGGTGTGAAAAATATGAGGAGCATGAAACTGTCTGAAAAATAGGAAGAGCATGAAGCGGTGTTGAATAACATGAAGATCTTGAAAAGGTGTGAACAATATTAGGAGCATAAAACGGTCTCAAAAATATGAGGAGCATGAAGCGGTGTTGAAAATCATGAAGAGCCTGAAAAGGTGTGAATAAAATGAAGAGATTCAAAAGGTGTCAAACATATGAGGAGCATGAAACTGTGTTGAAAAACAAGAAGAGCATGAAAAGGTGTGAAAAATATGAGGAGCATGAAAAGGTCTGAAAAATAGGAGGAGCATGAAACGTTGTTGAAAAGCATGAAGAGCATGAAAAGGTGTGAAAAATATGAAGAGCTTCAAAAGGTGTCAATAATAAGAGGTGCATGAAACAGTCTGAAAAATAGGAGGAGCATGAAACGATCTGAAAAATAGGAGGAGCATGAAACGGTGTTGAAAAACCTGAAGAACAGGAAAAGGTGAGAAATATATGAAGAGCTTCAAAAGGTGTGAAAAATATGAGGAGCATGAAACGGTCTGAAAAATAGGAGGAGCATTAAACGGTGTTCAAAAACATGAAGAGCTTGAAAAGGTGTGAAATATATGAAGATATTCAAAAGGTGTGAAAAATAGGAGGAGCATGAAGCCGTGTTCAAAAACATGAAGAGCCTGAAAAGGTGTGAAATATATGAAGAGCTTCAAAAGGTGTCAGAAATATGAGGAGCATGAAACATTCTGAAAAATAGAAGGAGCTTGAAATGGTGTTGAAAAACAAGAAGAGCCTGAAAAGGTGTGAAATATATGAAGAGTTTCAAAAATGTGTCAAAAATAAGAGGAGCATGAAGCTGTGTTCAAAAACATGAAGAGCTTGAAAAGGTGTGAAATATATGAAGAGCTTCAAAAAGTGTGAAATATAGGAGGAGCATGAAGCGGTGTTCAGAAAAATGAAGAGCCTTAAAAGGTGTGAATTATATGAAGAGCTCCAAAAGGTGTCAAAAACATTAGGAGCATGAAACGGTCTGAAAAATAGGAGGATCATGAAACTGTCTGAAAAATATGACGAGCATGAAACGGGCTGAAAAATAGGAGGAGAAAGAAGCGGTGTTGAAATACATGAAGAGCCTGAAAAGGTCTGAAATACATGAAGAGCTTCAAAAGGTGTCAAAATATGAGTAGCATAAAACGGTCTCAAAATATGACGAGCATGAAGCGGTGTTGAAAAACATGTAGAGCCTGAAAAAGGTGTGAAATACATGAAGAGCTTCAAAAGGTGTCAAAATATGAGTAGCATAAAACGGTCTGAAAAATATGGGGAGCATGAAGCGGTGTTGAAAATCATGAAGAGCCTGAAAAGGTGTGAATAATATGAAGAGATTCAAAAGGTGTCAAACATATGAGGAGCATGAAAGTGTGTTGAAAAACATGAAGAGCCTGAAAAGGTGTGAAAAATAAGAAGAGCTTTAAAAGATGTCAAAAATGAGATGAACATGAAGCGGTCTGAAAAGTAGGAGAAGCATAAAGTGGTGTTTAAAAAATGAAGAGCCTGAAAAGGTGTGAAAATTATGAATAGCTTCTAAAGGTGTCAGAAATATGAGGAGCATGAAACGGTCTGAAAAATAGGAGGAGCATGAAGTGGTTTTGAAAACATGAAGAGCCTGAGAAGGTGTGAAATATATGAAGAGCTTCTAAAGCTATCAAAAATATGAGGAGCATGAAACAGTCTGAAAAATAGGAGGAGCATGAAGTGGTGTTGAAAAACATGAAGAGCCTGAAAAAGTGTGAAAAATATGAAGAGCTTCAAAAGGTTTGAAATACATGAGGAGCATGAAACGGTCTGAAAAATAGGAGGAGCATGAAGCGGTGTTCAAAAACATGAAAAGTCTGAAAAGGTGTGAAAAATATGAAGAGCTTCAAAAGGTGTAAAATATATGAGGAGGATGAAACAGTGTTCAAAAACATGAAGAGCCTGAAAAGTTGTGAAGAATATGAAGAGCTTCAAAAGGTGTAAAAAAAAATATGAGGAGCATGAAACGGTCTGAAAAATAGGAGGAGCATGAAGCGGTGTTGAAAAACATGAAGAGCCTGAAAAGGTGTGAAAAATATGAAGAGCTTCAAAAGATGACAAAAATATGAGGAGCATGAAACGGTCTGAAAAATAGGAGGAGCATGAAGCAGTGTTGAAAATCATGAAGAGCCTGAAAAGGTGTGAAAAATATGAAGAGCTTCAAAAGATGTGAAAAATATGAAGTACATCAAAAGGTGTCAAAAATATGAGGAGCCTGAATAAGTGTGAAAAATAGGAGAGGCATGAAGTTGTGTTGAAAAACATGAAGAGCCTGAAAAGGTGTGAAAAATATGAAGACCTTCAAAAGGTGTCAAAAATATGAGGAGCATGAAATGGCCTGAAATTTCGGAGGAGCATGAAGCGGTTTTCAAAAACATGAAGAACCTGAAAAGGTTTTAAAAATTTGAAGAGCTTCAAAAGCTGTGAATAATATGAAGAGCATGAAACGGTCTGAAAATTAGGAGGAGCATAAAGCGGTGTTCAAAATCATGAAGAGCCTGAAAAGGTGTGAAAAATATGAAGAGATTCACAAGGTGTGAAATACATGAGGAGCATGAAACGGTCTGAAAAATAGGAGGAGCATGAAGCAGTGTTGAAAAACATGAAGAGCCTGAAAAGGTTTGAAAAATATGAAGAGCTTCAATAGTTGTTAAAAATAGGAGGAGCATGAAGCATTGTTGAGAAACATGAAAAGCGTGAAAATGTGTGAAAAATATGAAGAGCTTCAAAAGGTGTCAAAAATATGAGGAGCATGAAATGGTCTGAAAAATAAGAGGAGCATGAAACGCTGTTCAAAAAAATGAAGAGAATGAAATATTCTGATAAATATGAAGAGCTTCAAAAGGTGTGAAAAATATGAGGAGCATGAAACGTTCAGAAATATAGGAGGAGCATGAAGTGGTGTTGGAAAACATGAAGAGCCTGAAAAAGTGTGAAAAAATGAAGAGTTTCTAAAAGTGTCAAAAATATGAGGAGCATGAAACGGTCTGAAAAATAGGAGGAGCATGAAGCGGTGTTCAAAAACATGAAGAGCCTGAAAAGGTGTGAAAATTATGAAAAGCTTCAAAAGGTGTGAAATACATGAGCAGCATGTAAAGTTCTGAAAAATAGGAAGAGCATGAGGTGGTGTTGAAAAACATGAAGAGCCTGAAAAGGTGTGAAAAATATGAAGAGCTTCAAAAGGTGCCAAAAATATGAGGAGCATGAAACGGTCTGAGAAATAGGAGGAGCATGAAACGGTTTTTAAAAACATGAAGAGCCTGAAATTGTGTCAAAAATATGAAGAGCTTCAAAAGTGTGAAATACATGAGGAGCATAAAACGATCTGAAAAATAGGAGGAGCATGAAGCGGTGTTCAAAAATCTAAAGAGCCTGAAAAAGTGTGAAATATATGAAGAGCTTCAAAAGGTGTGAAACATAGGAGGAGCATGAAGCGGTGTTCAAAAACATGGAAAGCCTGAAAAGGTGTGAAAAATATGAAGAGCTTCAAAAGTTGTGAAATATATAAGGAGCATGAAACGGTCTTAAATATAGGAGGAGCATGAAGCGGTGTTGAAAAACATGAAGAGCCTGAAAAGGTGTGAAAAATATGAATAGCTTCTAAAGGTGTCAGAAATATGAGGAGGATGAAACGGTCTGAAAAATAGGAGGAGCAGAAAGTGGTGTTGAAAAACATGAAGAGCCTGAAAAGGTGTGAAGAATATGAAGAGCTTCAAAAGGCGTCTAAAATATGAGGAGCATGAAACGGTCTCAAAAATAGGAGGAGCATGAAGCGGTGTTGAAAAATATGAAGAGTCTGAAAAGGTGTGAAAAATATGAAGAGCTTCAAAAGTTGTGAAATATATAAAGAGCATGAAACGGTCTTAAATATAGGAGGAGCATGAAGCGGTGTTGAAAAACATGAAGAGCCTGAAAAGGTGTGAAAAATATGAAGAGCTTCAAAAGGTGTCAAAAATATGAGGAGCATGAAACGGTCTGAAAAATAGGAGGAGCATTAAGTGCTGTTCAAAAACATGAAGAGCCTGAAAAGGTGTGAAATTTATGAAGAGCTTCAAAAGGTGTGAAATACATGAGGAACATGTAACGTTCTGAAAAACAGGAGGAGCATGATGCGGTGTTGAAAAACATGAAGAGCCTGAAAAGGTGTGAAAAATATGAAGAGCTTCAAAAGGTGTCAAAAATATGAAGACCATGAAACTATCTGAAAAATAAGAGGAGTATGAAGCGGTGTTCAAAAACATGAAGTGCCTGAAAAGGTGTGAAAAATATGAAGAGCTTCAAAAGGTGTGAAGTACATGAGGAGCATGAAAAGGTCTGAAAAATAGGAGGAGCATGAAGCGGTGTTCAAAAACATGAAGAGCCTGAAAAACTGTGAAAAATATGAAGACCTTCAAAAGGTTTGAAAAATATGAAGAGCTTGAAAAGGTGTGAAGTATATGAAGAGCTTCAAAAGGTGTGAACAATATAAGGAGCATGAAACGGTCTGAAAAATAAGAGGAGAATGAAGCAGTGTTGAAAAACATGAAGAGCCTGAAAAGGTGTGAAAAATATGAAGAGCTTCAAAAGGTATGAAATACAGGAGGAGCATTAAACGATCTGAAAAATAGGAGGAGCATGAAGCGGTGTTAAAAAACATGAAGAGCCTGAAAAGGTGTGAAAAATATGAAGAGCTACAAAAGGTGTGAAATATAGGAGGAGCATGAAGAGTTGTTCAAAAACATGAAGAGCCTGAAAAGGGGTGAAAAATATAAAGAGCTTCAAAAGGTGTCAAAAATATGAGGAGCATGAAACGGTCTGAAAAATAGGAGGCACATGAATCGGTCTTCAAAAACATGAAGAGCCTGAAAAGGTGTGAAAAATATGAAGAACTTCAAAAGGTGTCAAAAATATGAGGAGCATAAAATGGTTTGAAAATTGGAGAAACATGAAGCGAACTTCAAAAACATGAAGAGCCTGAAAAGGTGTGAAAAATATGAAGAGCTTCAAAAGGTGTGAAATACATGAGGAGCATGAAACGGTCAGAAAATAGGAGGAGCATGAAGAGTTGTTAAAAAACATGAACAGCAAGAAAAGGTGTGAAAAATATGAAAACCTTCAAAAGATGTCAAAAATATGATGAGCATGAAACGATCAGAAAATTAGCAGGAGCATGAAACCTTGTTCAAAAACATGAAGAGCCTGAAAAGATGTGAAAAATATGAAGAGCTTCAAAAGGTGTGAAATACATGAGGAGCATGAAATGGTCTGAAAAATAGGAAGAGCATGAAGCGGTGTTCAAAAACATGAAGATCCTGAAAAGTTGTGAAAAATGTGAAGAGCTTCAAAAGGTGTGAAAAATATGAGGAGCATGAAACGGTCTGAAAAATAGGAGGAGCATGAAGCGGTGTTCAAAAACATGAAGAGCTTGAAAAGGTGTGATAAATATGAAGAGCTTCAAAAGGTGTGAAATAGATGAGCAGCATGAAACTGTTTGAAAAATAGGAGGAGCATGAAGTGGAGTTCAAAAACATGAAGAGCCTGAAAAGGTGTGAAAAATATATAGAGCTTAAAAGATGTGAAAAAGAGGAGGAGCATGAAGTGGTGTTCAAATCCATGAAGATCCTGAAAAGGTGTGAAAAATATGAAGAGCTTCAAAAGGTGTGAAAAATATGAGGAGCATGAAACGGTCTGAAAAATAGGAGGAACATGAAGCGGTGTTGAAAAACTTGAAGAGCCTGAAAAGGTGTCAAAAATATGAAAAGCTTCAAAAGGTGTGAAAAATATGAGGAGCATGAAACGTTTAGAAAAATAGGAGGAGCATGAAGCCGTGTTGGAAACATGAAGAGCCTGAAAACGTGTTAAAAAATGAAGAGTTTCTAAAAGTGTCAAAAATATGAGGAGCATGAAACGGTCTGAAAAATAGGAGGAGCATGAAACGGTGTTAAAAAACATGAAGAGCCTGAAATTGTGTCAAAAATATGAAGAGCTTCAAAAGGTGTGAAATACATGAGGAGCATAAAACGGTCTGAACAATAGGAGGAGCATGAAGCTGTGTTCAAAAACCTGAAGAGCCTGAAAAGGTGTGAAAAATATGAAGAGATTCAAAAGGTGTGAAAAATAGGAGGAGCATGAAGCGGTGTTCAAAAACATGAAGAGCCTGAAAAGGTGTGAAAAATATGAAGAGCTTCAAAAGGTGTGAAATACATGAGCAGCATGTAAAGTTCTGAAAAATAGGAGGAGCATGAGGCGGTGTTGAAAAACATGAAGAGCCTGAAAAGGTGTGAAAAATATGAAGAGCTTTAAAAAGTGTCAAAAATATGAGAAGCATTAAACGGTCTGAACAATAGGAGGAGCAAGAAGCGGTGTTGAAAAACATAAAGAGCATGAAAACCTATGAAGAATATGAAGAGCTTCAAAAGGTGTGAAAAATTTGAAGAGCTTCAAAAGGTGTCAAAAATATGAGGAGCATGAAACGGTCTGAAAAATAGGGGGAGCATGAAACTGTGTTCAAAATCATGAAGAGCCTGAAAAGGTGTGAAAAATATGAAGACCCTCAAAACGTGTCAAAAATATGAGGAATATGAAACGGTCTGAAAAATAGGGGGAGCATGAAACTGTATTCAAAATCATGAAGAGCCTGAAAAGGTGTGAAAAATATGAAGAGCTTCAAATGGTGTCAAAAATATCAGGAGCATGAAACGGTCTGAAAAATAGGAGGAGCATGAAGCGGTGTTCAAAAACATGAAGAGCCTGAAAAGGTGTGAAAAATATGAAGAGCTTCAAAAAGTGTCAAAAATAAGAGGAGCATGCAACGGTCTCAAAATTAGGAGGAGCATGAAGCGGTGTTCAAAAACATGAAGAGCCTGAAAAGATGTGAAAAATATGAAGAGCTTCAAAATGTTTCAAAAATATGAGGAGCATGAAACGGTCTAAAAAATAGGAAGAGCCTGAATCGGTGTTCAAAAACATGAAGAGCCTGAAAAGGTGGGAAAACTATGAAGAGCTTCAAAAGGTGTGAAATACATGAGGAGCATGAAACAGTCTGAAATTTAGTAGGAGCATATAGCGGTGTTGAAAAACATGAAGAGCCTGAAAAGGTGTGAAAAATATGAATAGCTTCCAAAATTGTCAAAAATATGAGGAGCATGAAACGGTCTGAAAAATAGGAGGAGCATGAAACGGTAGGAAAAATAGGAGGAGCATGAAACGGTGTTGAAAAACATGAAGAGCCTGAAAACGTGTGAAAAATAGGAGGAGCTTCAAAAGGTGTCAAAAATATGAGGAGCATGAAACGGTCAGAAAAATAGGAGGAGCATGAAGCGGTGTTCAAAAACATGAAGAGCCTGAAAAGGTGTGAAAAACATGAAGAGCCTGAAAAGGTGTGACAAATATAAAGAGATTCAAAAGGTGTGAAAAATATGAGGAGCATTAAATGGTCTGAAAAATAGGAGAAGCATGAAACGGTGTTAGAAACATGAAGAGCATGAAAAGGTGTGAATAATATGAAGAGCTTCAAAATGTGTCATAAATATGAGGAGCATGAAACCGTCTCAAAATTAGGAGGAGCACGAAGCCTTGTCAAAAATATGGAGAGCCTGAAAAGGTATGAAAAATATGAAGAGCCTCAAAAGGTGTCTAAAATATGAAGAGCATGAAACGGTCTGAAAAATAGAAGGAGCATGAAACGGTGTTCAAAAACATGAAGCGCCTGAAAAGGAGTGAAAAATATGAAGAGCTTCAAAAGATGTCAAAAATATGCGGAGCATGAAAAGGTCTGAAAAATAGGAGGAGCATGAAACGGTTTTCAAAAACATGAAGAGCCTGTAAAGATATGGAAAATATGAAGAGCTTCAAAAGGTGTTAAAAATATGAGGAAACTGAAACGGTCTCAAAAATAGGAGGAGCATGAAACGGTCTGAAAAATAGGAGGAGCATGAGGCGGTGTTGAAAAACATGAAGAGCCTGAAAAGGTGTGACAAATATAAAGAGATTCAAAAGGTGTGAAAAATATGAGGAGCATTAAACGGTCTGAAAAATAGGAGAAGCATGAAACGGTGTTAGAAACATGAAGAGCATGAAAAGGTGTGAAAAAAAGGAAGAGCTTCAAAAGGTGTCAAAAATATGAGGAACATGAAACGTTTTGAAAAATAGAAGGAGCATGAAGCGGTGTGGAAAAACATGATGAGCCTGAAAAGGTGTGAAAAATATGAAGAGCTTCAAATGGTGTGAAAAATATGAAGAGCATGAAACGATCTGAAAAATAGGAGGAGCATAAAGCGGTGTTCAAAACCATGAAGAGCCTGAAAAGGAGTGAATAAATGAAGAGCTTCAAAATGTGTCATAAATATGAGGAGCATGAAACCGTCTCAAAATTAGGAGGAGCACGAAGTGGTGTTCAAAAATATGGAGAGCCTGAAAAGGTATGAGAAATATGAAGAGCCTCAAATGTGTCTAAAATATGAAGAGCATGAAACGGTCTGAAAAATAGGAGGAGCATGAAACGGTGTTCAAAAACATGAAGTGCCTGAAAATGAGTGAAAAATATGAACAGCTTCAAAAGATGTCAAAAATATGAGGAGCATGAAACGGTCTGAAAATAGGAGGAGCATGAAGCGGTGTTGAAAAACATGAAGAGCCTGAAAAGGTGTGAAAAATATGAAGAGCTTCAAAAGTTGTCAAAAATATGAGGAGCATGAAACGTTCTGAAAATAGGAGGAGCATGAAGCGGTGTTGAAAAACATGAAGAGCCTGAAAAGGTGTGAAAAATATGAAGAGCTTCAAAAGGTGTCAAAAATATGAGGAGCATGAACGGTCTGAAAAACACTAGGAGCATGAAGCGGCGTTGAAAAACATAAAGAGCCTGAAAAGGTGTGAAAAATATGAATAGCTTCCAAAATTGTCAAAAATATGAGGAGCATGAAACGGTCTGAAAAATAGGAGGAGCATGAAACGGTAGGAAAAATAGGAGGAGCATGAAACGGTGTTGAAAAACTTGAAGAACCTGAAGAGGTTTGAAAAATATGAAGAGCTTCAAAAGGGTCAAAATATGAGGAGCTTGAAACAGTCTGAAAAATAGGAGGAGCATGAAACGGTGTTGAAAACGTGAAGAGCCTGAAAATGAGTGGAAAATATGAAGAGCTTCAAAAGGTATCAAAATATGAGGAGCATGAAACGGGCTGAAATATAGGATGAGCATGAAGCGGTGAAGAAAAACATGAAGAGCATGAAAACGTGTGAAAAATATGATGAGCTTCAAAGGTGTCAAAAATATTAAGAGTATGAAACGGTCTGAAAAATAGGATTAGCATGAAACGGTGTTGAAAACGTGAAGAGCCTGAAAATGAGTGGAAAATATTAAGAGCTTCAAAAGGTGTTGAAAATAAGAGGAGCATGAAACGGTCAGAAAAATACGAGGAGCATGAAGCGGTGTTGAAAAACATGAAGAGCCTCAAAAGGTGTGAAGGATATGAAGTGCTTCAAAAGGTGTCAAAAATATGAGGAGCAAGAAACGGTTTGAAAAATAGGAGGAGCAAGAAACGGTTTTAACAAACATGAAGAGAGTGAAAAGGTGTGAAAAATATGAAGAGCTTCAAAAGGTATCAAAATATGAGCAGCATGAAACGGGGTGAAATATAGGAGGAGCATGAAGCGGTGAAGAAAAACATGAAGAGCATGAAAACTTGTGAAAAATATGAAGAGCTTCAAAAGGTGTCACAAATATGAGGAGCATGAAACGGTCTGAAAAATAGGAGGGGCATGAAGTGGCGTTGAAAAACATGAAGAACCTCAAATGTGTGAAAAATATGAAGAGCTTCAAAAGGTGTCAAAAATATGAGGAGCAAGAAACGGTCTGAAATATAGGAGGAGCATGAAGCGGTGTTGAAAAACATGAAGAGCCTCAAAAGGTGTGAAGAATATGAAGAGCTTCAAAAGGTGACAAAAATATGAGGAGCAAGAAACGGTCTGAAAAATAGGAAGAGCAAGAAACGGTTTTAACAAACATGAAGAGAGTGAAAAGGTGTGAAAAATATGAAGAGCTTCAAAAGGTATCAAAATATGAGGAGCATGAAACGGTCTTAAAAATAGGAGGAGCATGAAGCGGTGTTGAAAAACAGGAAGCGCCTGAAAAGGTGTGAAAAATATGAAGAGCTTGAAAATGTGTCAAAAATATGAGGAGAATGAAATGGTCTGAACAAGAGGAGGAGCCTGAAAAGGAGTTCAAAAACATGAAGAGCCTGAAAAGGTGTGAAAAATATGAAGAGCTTCAAAAGGTGTCAAAAATATGAAGAGCATGAAACGGTCTGAAAAATAGGAGGAGCATGAAGCGGTGTTGAAAAACTGGAAGCGCGTGAAAAGGTGTGAAAAATATGAAGATCTTCACAAGGTGTCAGAAATACGAGGAGCATGAAACGGTCTCAAAAACAGGAGGAGCATTAAAGGGTGTTGAAAAACATGAACAGCATGAAGAGCTTTGAAAAATATGAAGAGCTTCACAAGGTTCAGAAATACGAGGAGCATGAAACGGTCTGAAAAATATGCGGAGCAAGAAACGGTGTGAAAAATATGAAGAGCTTCAAAAGGTGTCAAAATAATGAGGAGCATGACACGGTCAGAAATAAAGGCGGAGGATGATGCGGATTTGAAAAACATGAAGAGCCTGAAAAGGTGTGACAATTATGAAGCGCTTCAAAAGGTGTCAAAATTATGGGGAGCATTAAACGGTCTGAAAAACAGGAGGAGCATGAAATGGTGTTGAAAAATATGAAGAGCATTAAAAGGTGTGAAAAATATGAAGAGCTTCAAAAGGTGTCAAAAATATGAGGAGCATGAAACGGAGTTCAAAAACATGAAAAGCCTGAAAAGTTGTGAAAAATATGAAGAGCTTCAAAAGGTGTCAAATATATGAGCAGCATGAAACGTTCTGAAAAATTGGAGGTGCAAGAAATGATGTTCAAAACGTGAAGAGCCTGAAAAGGTGTGAAAAATATGAAGGGCTTCAAAACGTATCAAAAATATGAGGAGCATGAAACGGTCTGAAAAATAAGAGGAGCATGAAGCGGTGTTGAAAAATATGAAGAGCATGAAAACGTGTGAAAAATATGAAGAGCTTCAAAAGGTGTGAAAAATATGAAAAGCTTCTAAAGGTGTCAAAAATGAGATGGGCATGAAACGGTCTGAAAATGAGGAGGAGCATGAAGTGGTGTTGAAAAACATGAAGAGAATGAAAAGGTGTGAAATATACGATGAGCTTCAAAAGGTGTGAAAATATGAAGAGCTTCAAAAGGTGTCAAAAATATGAGGAGCATGAAGCGGTCTGAAAAATAGGAGGAGCATGAAGTGGTTTTGAAAAACATGAAGAGTTTGAAAAAGGTGTGAAACATATGAGTAGAATAAAACGGTCTGAAAAATAGGAGGAGCATGAAGTAGTCTTGAAAAACATGAAGAGCCTGAAAAGGTGTGAAAAATATGAAGAGCTTCAAATCGTGTTAAAAATATGAGGAGTATGAAACAGTGTGAAAAATAGGAGGAGCATGAAGCGGTGTTGAAAAACATGAAGAGCGTGAAAGGTGTGAAAAATATGAAGAGCACCAAAATGTGTGAAAAATATGAGGAGCATAAACTGTGTTCAAAAACATGAAGATCCAGAAAAGGTGTGAAAAATATGAAGAGCGTCAAAATGTCTCAAAAACATGAGGAGCATGAAACGGTCTGAAAATAGAAGGAGCATGAAGCGGTGTTCAAAAATTTAAAGAGCCTGAAAAGGTGTGAAAAATATGAAGAGCTTCAAAAGGTGTCAAAAATATGAGGAGCATGAAACGGTCTGAAAAATAGGAGGAGCATGAAACGCTGTTCAAAAACATGAAGAGCCTGAAAAGGTGTGAAAAATATGAAGAGCTTCAAAAGGTGGCAAAAATATGAGGATCATGAAACGGTCTGACAATTAGGAGGAGCATGAAGCGTTGTTTAAAAACTTGAAGAGCCTGAAAAAGTGTGAAAAATATGAAGAGCTTCAAAAGGTGTCAAAAATATGAGAAGCATGAAACGGTCTGAAAAATAGGAGTAGCATGAATTGGTGTTCAAAAACATGAAGAGCCTGTTAAGCTGTGAAAAATATGAAGAGCTTCAAAAGGTGTCAAAAATATGAGGAGCATGAAACGGTGTTCAAAAACATGAAAAGCATGAAGAGGTGTGAAAAAAATGATTAGCTTCAAAAGGAGTGAAAAATATGTGGAGCATGAAACGATCTGAAAAATAGGAGGAGAATGAATTGGTGTTGAAAAACATGAAGAGCCTGAAAAGGTGTGAAAAATATGAAGAGCTTCAAAAGGTGTCAAAAATATGAGGATCATGAAACGGTCTGAAAATTAGGAGGAGCATGAAGCGTTGTTTAAAAACTTGAAGAGCCTGAAAAAGTGTGAAAAATATGAAGAGCTTCAAAAGGTGTCAAAAATATGAGGAGCATGAAACGGTCTGAAAAATAGGAGTAGCATGAATTAGTGTTCAAAAACATGAAGAGCCTGTTAAGCTGTGAAAAATATGAAGAGCTTCAAAAAGTGTCAAAAATATGAGGAGCATGAAACGGTCTGAAAAATAGGAGGAGCAGGAAACGGTGTTCAAAAACATGAAGAGCCTGAAAAGGTGTGAAAAATATGAAGAGCTTCAAAAGGTGTCAAAAATATGAGGATCATGAAACGGTCTGAAAATTAGGAGGAGCATGAAGCGTTGTTTAAAAACTTGAAGAGAATGAAAAAGTTTGAAAAATATGAAGAGCTTCAAAAGGTGTCAAAAATATGAGGAGCATGAAACGGTGTTCAAAAACATGAAGAGCCTGAAAAGGTGTGAAAAATATGACGAGCTTCAAAAGGTGTCAAAAATATGAGGACCATGAAACGGTCTGAAAAATAGGAGGAGCATGAAGCGGTGTTGAAAAACATGAAGAGTCTGAAAAGGTGTGAAATATATGAAGAGCTTCAAAAGGTGTAAAAAATATGAGGAGTTTGAAACGGTCTGAAAAATAAGAGGATCTGGTTTCCTCAGTGTGTATGCCCAGAAGTGGAATTGCTGGGTCATATGGCAGTTCTATTTCCAGTTTTTTAAGAAATCTCTACACCGTTTTCCATAGCGGCTGTACTAGTGTGCATTCCCACCAACAGTATAAGATGGTTCCCTTTTCTCCACTCCCTCTCCAGCATTTATTGCTTGTAGACTTTTGGATAGCAGCCATCCTGACTGGCATGTAGTGGTACCTCATTGTGGTTTTCATTTGCATTTCTCTAATAATGAGTGATGTTGAGCATCTTTTCATGTGTTTGTTATCCATCTGTATGTCTTCTTTGGAGAAATGTCTGTTTAGTTCTTTGGCTCATTTTTTATTGGGTCATTTATTTTTCGGGAATTGAGCTGCAGGATTTGCTTGTATATTTTTGAGATTAATCCTTTGTCTGTTTCTTCATTTGCTATTATTTTCTCCCAATCTGAGGGCTGTCTTTTCACCTTACTTATAGTTTCCTTTGTAGTGCAAAAGCTTTTAAGTTTCATTAGGTCCCATTTGTTTAGTTTTGCTTTTATTTCCAATATTCTGGGAGGTGGGTCATAGAGGATCTTGCTTTGATTTATGTCGGAGAGTGTTTTGCCTATCTTCTCCTCTAGGAGTTTTATAGTTTCTGGTCTTACATTTAGATCTTTAATCCATTTTGAGTTTATTTTTGTGTATGGTGTTAGAAAGTGTTCTATTTTCATTCTTTTACAAGTGGTTGACCAGTTTTCCCAGCACCACTTGTTAAAGAGGTTGTCTTTTTTCCATTGCATATCCTTGCCTCCTTTGTCAAAGATAAGGTGTCCATAGGTTCGTCTGAAAGAGACACGTGCACCCCAATGTTCATCGCAGCACTGTTTATAATAGCCAGGACATGGAAGCAACCTAGATGCCCGTCAGCAGATGAATGGATAAGAAAGCTGTGGTACATATACACCATGGAATATTACTCAGCCATTAAAAAGAATTCATTTGAATCAGTCCTAATGAGATGGATGAAGCTGGAGCCCATTTTACAGAGTGAAGTAAGCCAGAAAGGTAAAGAACATTACAGCATACTGACACATGTATATGGAATTTAGAAAGGTGACAATGATAACCCTATATGCAGAACAGAAAAAGAGACACATAAATACAGAACAGACTTTTAAACTTTGTGGGAGAATGTGAGGGTGGGATATTTCAAAAGAACAGAATGTATGCTATCTATGGTGAAACAAATCACCAGCCCAGGTAGGATGCACGAGACAAGTGCTCCGGCTTGGTGCACTGGGAAGACCCAGAGGAATCGGGTGGAGAGGGAGGTGGGAGGGGGAATCGGGACTGGGAATACATGTAAATCCATGGCTGATTCATATCAAAGTATGACAAAACAAACTGGAAAAAAAATTAAAAAAATAAAAAAAATAACAATAAAAAAAAAATTAAGAGGAGCATGAAACGGTGTTCAAAAACATGAAGAGCCTGAAAAGGTTTGAAAAATATGAAGAGCTTCAAAACGTGTCAAAAATATGAGGAGCATGAAACAATCTGAAAATAGGAGGAGCATTAAGCGGTGTTCAAAAACATGAAGAGCCTGAAAAGGTGTGAAAAATATGAAGAGCTTCAAAATGTGACAAAATATGAGGAGCATGAAACGGTCTGAAATATAGGTGGTGCATGAAGTGGTGTTGAAAAACATGAAGAGCCTGAAAAGGTTTGAAAAATATGAAGAGCTTCAAAGGTGTCAAAATTATGAGGAGCATGAAACGGTCTGAAATATAGGAGGTGCATGAAGAGGTGTTGAAAAACATGAAGAGCCTGAAAAGATGTGAAATATATGAAGAGCTTCAGAAGCTGTCAAAAATATGAGGAGCATGAAACGGTCTGAAAAATAGGAGGAATATGAAACGGTGTTGAAAAATATGAAGAGCTTGAAAAGGTGTGAAAAAAATGAAGAGCTTCAAAAGGTGTGAAAAATATGAGTAGCATGAAACGGTCTGAAAAGTAGAAGGAGCATGAAAAGGTGTTCAAAAACATGAAGAGCCTGAAAAGGTGTGAAATATAGGAAGAGATTCAAAAGGTGTCAAAAATATGAGGAGCATGAAACGGTCTGAAAAATATGAGGAGCATTAAGCGGTGTTGAAAAACATGAAGAGCCTGAAAAGGTGTGAAAAAATATGAAGTGGTTCCAAAGGTGTGAAAAATATGAGGAGCATGAAACGGTCTGAAAAATAGGACGAGCATGAAGCGGTGTTGATAAAAGTGAAGAGCCTGAAAAGGTGTGAAAAAATATGAAGTGCTTCCAAAGGTGTGAAAAATATGAGGAGCATTAATTGGGCTGAAAAATAGGAGGAGTATGAAACTGTGTTCAAAAACATGAACAGGCTGAAAATGTGTGAAAAATATGAAGAGCCTCAAAAGGTGTCAAAAATATGAGCATCAAGAAACGGTCTGAAAAATAGGAGGAGCATGAAGCGGTGTTGAAAAACATGAAGAGCCTGAAACGGTGTGAAATATATGAAGAGCTTCAAAAGGTGTCAAAAATATGAGGAGCAGGAAACGGTCTGAAAAATAGGAGGATCATGTAGCGGTGTTGAAAAACATGAAGAGCCTGAAAAGGTGTGAAAAACATGAAGAGCTTCAAAAGGTGTCAAAAGTGAGATGAGCATGAAACCTTCTGAAAAATAGGAGGAGCATGAAGCGGTGTTCAAAAACATGAAGAGCCTGAAAAGGGGTGAAAAATATGAAGAGCTTCAAAAGGTTTGAACTACATGAGGAGCATTAAACGGTCTGAAAAATAGCAGGAGCATTAAGTGGTGTTGAAAAACCTGAAGAGCCTGAAAAGATGTGAAAAATATGAAGAGCGTCAAAAGGTGTAAAAAAAATATGAAGAGCCTGAAACGGTCTGAAAAATAGGAGGAGCATGAAGCGTGTTCAAAAACTTGAAGAGCCTGAAACGTTGTGAAAAATATGAAGAGCTTCAAAAGGTGTGAAAAAATATGGAGAGCTTCAAAAGGTGTCAAAAATATGAAGAGCATGAAACGGTCTGAAAAATAGGGGGAGCATGAAGCGGTGTTCAAAAACACGAAGAGCCTGAAAAAGTGTGAAAAGTATGAAGAGCTTCAAAAGGTGTGAAAAATATGGAGAGCGTCAAAAGGTGTCAAAAATATGAAGAGCATGAAACGGTCTGAAAAATAGGGGGAGCATGAAATGGTGTTCAGAAACATCAAGAGCCTGAAAAGGTGTGAAATATATGAAGAGCCTGAAAAGGTGTGAAAAATATGAAGAGCTTCAAAAGGTGTCAAAAATATGAAGAGCATGAAACTATCTGAAAAATAGGAGGAGCATTAAATGGTGTTCAAAAACATGAAGAGCCTGAAAAGGTGTGAAAAATATGAAAAGCTTCAAAGGTGTGATATACATGAGGAGCATGAAACGGTCTGAAAAATAGGAGAAGCATGAAGTGATGTGGAAAAACATGAACAGCCTGAAACGGTGTGAAAAATATGAAGAGCTTCAAAACGTGTGAAATACATGAGGAGCATGAAACTCTCAGAAAAATAGGAGGAGCATGAAGTGGTGTTCAAAAACATGAAGAGCCTGAAAATGTGTGAAACATATGAAGAGCTTCAAAAGGTGTGAAATATATGAGGAGCTTCAAAAGGTGTGAAAAATATGAAGAGCTTCAAAAGGTGTGAAATATATGTGGAGCATGTATCTCTCTGAAAAATAGGAGGAGCATGAAGTGGTGTTGAAAAACATGAAGAGCCTGAAAAGATGTGAAAAATATGAAGAGCTCCAAACGGTGTGAAAATTATGAGAAGCATGATACGGTTTGAAAAATAGGAGGAGCATGAAGTGGTGTTCAGAAACATGGAGAGCCTGAAAAGGTGTGAAAAATATGAAGAGCTTCAAAAGGTGTCAAAAATATGAGGAGCATGAAACGCTCTGAAATATAGGTGGATCATGAAGCGGTGTTGAAAAACATGAAGAGCCTGAAAATGTGTGAAAAATAGGAAGAGCTTATAAAATTGTCAAAAATATGGGGATCATGAAACGTTCTGAAAAATACGAGTAGCCTGAAACCGTCTGAAAAATAGGAGGAGCATGAAGCGGTGTTCAAAAACATGAAGGGCCTGAAAACGTGTGAAAAATATGAAGAGCTTCAAAAGGAGTCAAAAATATGCGGAGCCTGAAACGATCTGAAAAATAGGAGGAGCATGAAGCGGTGTTGAAAAACATGAAGAGCCAGAAAAGGTGTGAAAAATGTGAAGAGCTTCAAAAGGTGTCAAAAATATGAGGAGCATGAAACGCTCTGAAATGTAGGAGGATCATGAAGCGGTGTTGAAAAACATGAAGAGCCTGAAAAGGTGTGATAAATGTGAAGAGCTTCAAAAGGTGTCAAAAATATGAGGAGCATGAAACGGTCTGAAAAATAGGAGGAGCATGAAACGGTGATCAAAAACATGAAGAATCTGAAAACGTGTGAATAATATGAAGAGCTTCAAACGGTGTGAAAAATATCAGGAGCATGAAACGGTCTGAAAAAGATGAGGAGCATGAAGTGTCTTCAAAAACATGTACAGCCTGAAAAGGTGAGAAAAATATGAAGAGCTTCAAAAGGTGTGAAATACATGAGTATCATGAAACGGTATAAAAAATAGGAGGAGCATGAAGCTGTGTTCAAAAACATGAGAGCCTGAAAAGGTGTGAAAATATGAAGAGCTTTAAAAGGTGTGAAAAATACGAGAAGCATGAAACGGAGTTCAAAAACATGAAGAGCCTAAAATGGTGTGAAAATTATGAAGAGCCTCAAAACGTGTCAAAAATATGAGGAGTATGAAACGGTCTGAAAAATAGGAGGAGCATGAAGCGATGTTGAAAAACTTGAAGAGTCTGAAAACGTGTAAAATATGAAGAACTTCAAAAGGTGTGAAAAATATGAAGAGCTTCAAAAGGTGTCAAAAATGAGATGAGCATGAAACGGTCTGAAAAATAGGAGGAGAATGAAACGGTGTTGAAAAACTTGAAGACCCTGAAAAGCTGTGAAAAATATGAAGAGCTTCAAAAGGTGTGAAAAATATGAAGAGCTTCCAAAGGTGTCAAAAATATGAGTGCATGAAAAGGTCAGAAAAAGAGGAGGAGCATGAGTGGAGTTGAAAAACATGAAGAGACTGAAAAGGTGTGAAAAATATGAAGAGCTTCAAAAGGTGTCAAAAATATTAGGAGCTTGAAACGGTCTGAAAAATACGAGGAGCATGAAGCAGTGTTCAAAAACATGAAGAGTCTGAAAAGGTGTGAAAAATATGAAGAGCTTCAAAACGTGTGAAATACATGAGGAGCATGAAAAGGTCTGAAAAATAGGAGTAGCGTGAAGAGGTGTTCAAAAACATGAAGAGGCTGATAAGGTGTGAAAAACATGAAGAGCTTCAACAAGTTTGAAAAATAGGAGGAGCATGAAGCGGTGTTAAAAAACATGAAGAGCCTAAAAAAGTGTGAAAAATATGAAGAGCTTATAAAATGGTCAAAAATATGAGGAGCATGAAACAGACTGAAAAAGATGAGGAGCATGAAGTTGTGTTCAAAAACATGTGCAGCCTGAAAAGCTGTGAAAAATATGAAGAGCTTCAAAAGGTGTGAAAAATAGGTGGAGGATGAAGCGGTGTTCAGAAACATGAAAAGCCTGAAAATGTGTGAAATATGTGAAGAGCTTCAAAAGATGTCAAAAATATGAGGAACATGAAACGGTCTGAAAAAAAGGAGGAGTAAGAAGCGTTATTGAAATACATGAAGAGCCTGAAAACGTGTGAAGAGTATGAAGAGCTCAAAAGGTGTGAAAAAAATGAAGAGCTTCAGAAGGTGTCAAAAATGAGATGAGCATGAAACGGCCTCAAAAATAGGAGGAGCAGGAAGTGGTGTTCAGAAACATGGAGAGCCTGAAAAGGTGTGAAAAATATGAACAGCTTCAAAAGGTGTGAAATACATGAGGAGCATGAAACGGTCTGAAAAATAGGAGGAGCATGAAGAGGTGTTCAAAAACCTGAAGAGCCTGAAAAGGTGTGAAAAATATGAAGAGCTTCAAAAGGTTTCAACAATATGAGGAGCATGAAACGGTCTGAAAAATAGGAGGAGCAAGAAGCGGTGTTGAAAAACAAGAAGAGATGGAAAAGGTGTGAAAAATATGAAGAGCTTCAAAACGTGTCAAAAATATGAGGAGCATGAAACCGTCTGAAATATAGGAGGATCATCAAGCGGTGTTGAAAAACATGAAGAGCCTGAAAATGTGTGAAAAATATGAAGAGCTTCAAATGGTATGAAAATATGAAGAGCATCAAAAGGTGTCAAAAAAGAGATGAGCATGAAACGGTCTGAAAAATAGGAGCAGCATGAAGCGGTGTTGAAAAACATGAAGAGTCTGAAAAGGTGTGAAAAATATGAAGAGCTTCAAAAGGTGTCAAAAATATGAGGAGCATGAAACGGTCTGAAATATAGGAGGATCATCAAGCGGTGTTGAAAAACATGAAGAGCCTGAAAATGTGTGAAAAATGTGAAGAGCTTCAAAAGATGTCAAAAATATGAGGAGCATGAAACGGTCTGAAAAATATGAGGAGCATGAAGCGGTGTTAAAAAACATGAAGAGCCTGAAAAGAAGTGAAAAATATGAAGAGCTTCAAAAGGTGTGAAAAATATGAAGACCTTCAAAAGGTGTCAAAAATGAGATGAGCATGAAACGGTCGGAAAAATAGGAGGAGCATGAAGCGGTGTTGAAAAACATGAAGAGCCTGAAAACCTGTGAAACATAGGAAGAGCTTCAAAAGGTGTGAAAAATATGAAGAGCTTCAAAAAATGTCAAAAAAATGAGGAGCATGAAATGGTCTCAAATATAGGAGAATCATGCAGCGGTGTTGAAAACTATAAACAGCCTGAAAATGTGTGAAAAATATGAAGAGCTTCAAAAGGTGTCAAAAATATGAGTATCATGAAATGGTCTGAAAAACAGGAGCAGCATGAAACAGTGATCAAAAACATGAAGACATTGAAAAGGTGTGAAATATATGAAGAGCTTCAAAATGTGTGAAATACATGAGGAGCAAGAAACGGTCTGAAAAATAGGAGGAGCATGAAGTGGTGTTCAAAAACATGTACAGCCTGAAAAGGTGTGAAAAATATGAAGAGTTTCAAAAGGAGTGAAAAATAGGAGGAGCATGAAGCGGTGTTCAAAAACATGAGAAGCCTGAAAAGGTGTGAAAAACATGAAGAGCTTCAAAAGGTGAGAAAAATTTGAAGAGTTTCAAAAATGTGAAAAATATGAAGAGCTTTAAAAGGTGTAAAAAATATGAACAGCTTCTAAAGGTGTCAAAAAAGAGATGAGCATGAAACGGTCTGAAAAATAGCAGGAGCATGAAGTGGTGTTGAAAATCATGAAGAGCCTGAAAAGGTGTGAAAAACATGAAGAGCTTCAAAAGGTGTGAAAAATATGAAGAGCTTCAAATGTGTCAAAAATATGAGGAGCATGAAACAGTCTGAAAAATAGGAGGAGCATGATGCGGTGTTGTAAAACATGAAGAGACTGAAAAGTTGTGCAAAATTGGAAGAGCTTCATTACGTGTGAAATACATGAGGAGAATGAAACGGTCTGTAAAATAGGAGGAGCATGAAGCGGTTTTGAAAATGATGAAGAGCTTGAAAAGGTGTGAAAAACACGACGAGCTTCAAAAGGTGTCAAAAATATGAGGAGCGTGTAACAATCTGAAAAATAGGAGAGGCATGATGCAGTGTTGTAAAACATGAAGAGCATGAAAAGGTGTGAAAAATATGAAGAGCTTCAGAAGGTGTGAAAAATATGAGGAGCATGAAGCAGTCTGAAAAATAGGAGGAGCATGAAAAGGTGTTGAAAAACATGAAGAGCCTGAAAAGTTGTGAAAAATTGGAAGAGATTCATTATGTGTGAAATACATGAGGAGAATGAAACGGTCTGTAAAATAGGAGGAGCATGAAGCGGTGTTCAAAAACATGAAGAGCCTGGAAAGGTGTGAAAAATAAGAAGAACTTCAAAAGATGTGAAAAATATGAGGAGCATGAAAAGGTCTGAAAAACAGGAGCAGCATGAAGCGCTGTTTAAAAACATGAAGAGCCTGAAAAGGTGTGAAAAATATGAACAACTTCAAAACGTGTCAAAAATATGAGGAGCATGAAACGGTCTGAAAAATAGGAGGAGCAAAAAGCGGTGTTGAAAAATATGAAGAGTCTGAAAAGGTGTGAGAAATATGAAGAGCTTCAAAAGGTGTGAAAAATATGAAGAGCTTCAAAAGGAGTGAAGAATATGAAGAGCTTCAAAAGGTGTCAAAAATGAGATGAGCATGAAACGATATGAAAAATAGGAGGAGCATGACGCGGTGTTCAGAAACATGAAGAGCCTGAAAAGGTGTGAAAAATATGAAGAGCTTCAAAAGGTGTGAAATACATGAGAAGCATGAAAGGGTGTGAATAATGGAGGAGCAAGAAGCGGTGTTGAAAAACATGAAGAGCCTGAAAAGGTGTGAAAAATATGAAGAGCTTCAAAAGGTGTGAAAAATATGAGGAGCATGAAGCGGTGTTCAAAACCCTGAAGAGCCTGAAAAGGTGTGAAAAATAGGAAGAGCTTCAAAAGGTGTGAAAAATATGAAGAGCTTCAAAAGGTGTAAAAATGAGATGAGCATGATACAGTCTGAAAAATAGGAGGGGCATTAAGTGGTGTTGAAAACCATGAAGAGCCTGAAAAGGTGTGAAAAATATGAAGAGCTTCAAAAGGTGTGAAATACTTGAGGAGCATGAAACGGTCTGAATAATAGGAAGATCATGAAGCGTTGTTGAAAAACATGAACAGCCTGAAAAGGTGTGAAATATATGAAGAGATTCAAAAGTTTAAAATATATGAGGAGCATGAAACGGTCTGAAAAATAGAGGCAGCATAAACGGTGTTCAAAAACATGAAGAGCCTGAAAAGGTGTGAAAAATAGGAAGAGCTTAAAAAGGTGTGAAATGTATGAGGAGCATGAAACGGTCTGAAAATTAGGAGGAGCATGAAGCTGTGTTCAAAAACATGAAGAGCCTGAAAAGGTGTGAAAAACATGAAGAGCTTCAAAAGTTTGAAAAATAGGAGGAGCATGAAGCGGTGTTCAAAAACATGAAGAGCCTGAAAAAGTGTGAAAAATATGAAGAGCTTATAAAATTGTCAAAATTATGAGGAGCATGAAACGGTCTGAAAAATATGAGCAGCATGAAACGGTCTGAAAAATAGGAGGAGCATGAAGCGGTGTTCAAAAACACGAAGAGCCTGAAAAAGTGTGAAAAGTATGAAGAGCTTCAAAACGTATGAAAAATATGAAGAGCTTCAAAAGTTGTCAAAAAAGAGATGAGCATGAAACGGTCTGAAAAATAGGAGGAGCATGATGCGGTGTTGAAAAACATGAAGAGCCTGAAAAGGTGTGAAAAATATGAAGAGCTTCAAAATGTGTGAAATACATGAGGAGCAAGAAACGATCTAAAAAATAGGAGGAGCATGAAGTGGTGTTCAAAAACAAGAAGAGCCTGAAAAGGTGTGAAAAATATGAAGAGCTTCAAAAGGTGTGAAAAATAGGAGGAGCATGAAACGGACTGAAAAATAGGAGGAGCATGAAGTGGTGTTGAAAAACATGAAGAGCTTGAAAAGGTGTGAAAAATATGAAGAGCTTCAAAACGTCTCAAAAATATGAGAAGCATGCAACGTTCTGAAAAATAGGAGGAGTAAGAACCGCTATTGAAATACATGAAGAGCCTGAAAACGTGTGAAGAATGTGAAGAGCTCAAAAGTTTTGAAAAAAATGAAGAGCTTCAGAAGGTGTCAAAAATGCGATGAGCATGAAACCGTCGGAAAAATAGGAGGAGCATGAAGTGGTGTTGAAAAACATGAAGAGCCTGAAAAGGTGTGGAAATTATGAAGAGCTTCAAAATGTGTCAAATATATGAGGAGCATAAAACGGTCTGAAAAAAAGGAGGAGCATGAAATGGTGTTGAAAAACATGAAGAGCCTGAAAAGGTGTGATAAATATGAAGAGTTTCAAAACGTGTCAAAAAGATGAGGAGCATGAAACCGTCTGAAAAATAGGAGAGGCATGAAGCGGTGTTGAAAAATATGAAGAGCCTGAAAAGGTGTGGAAATTATGAAGAGCTTCAAAATGTGTCAAATATATGAGGAGCATAAAACGGTCTGAAAAAAAGGAGGAGCATGAAATGGTGTTGAAAAACATGAAGAGCCTGAAAAGGTGTGATAAATATGAAGAGTTTCAAAACGTGTCAAAAAGATGAGGAGCATGAAACCGTCTGAAAAATAGGAGAGGCATGAAGCGGTGTTGAAAAATATGAAGAGCCTGAAAAGGTGTGAAAAATCTGAAGAGCTTCAAAAAGTGTCAAATATATGAGGAGCATGAAACGGTCTGAAAATTAGGAGGAGCATGAAGCGGTGTTCAAAAACATGAAGAGCCTGAAAAGGTGTGAAAAATATGAAGAGCTTCAAAAGGTGTCAAAAATGAGATGAGCATGAAACGGTCTGAATAATAGGAGGAGCATGAAGCGGTGTTGAAAAAAATGAAGAGCCTGAAAAGGTGTGAAATATATGAAGAGCTTCAAAAGGTGTAAAAATATGAGGAGCATGAAACGGTCTGAAAAATAGGAGGATCATGAAGCGGTGTTGAAAAACCGGAAGAGCCTGAAAAGGAGTGAAAAATATGAATAGCTTCAAAAGGTGTCAAAAATGAGATGTGCATGAAACGGACTGAAAAATTGGAGGAGCATGAAGTGGTGTTGAAAAATATTATGAGACTGAAAAGGTGTGCAAAATATGAAGAGCTTCAAAATTTGTCAAAAATATCAGGAGCATGAAAAGGTCTGAAAAATAGGAGGAGCATGAACCAGTGTTCAAAAACATGAAGAGCTTGAAAAGGTGTAAAAATATGAAGAGTTTCAAAAGGTGTGAAATACATGAGGAGCATGAAACGTTCTGAAACATAGGAGGACCATGAAGCGGTGTTGAAAAACATGAAGAGCCTGAAAAGGTGTGAAAAATATGAAGAGCTTCAAAAGGTGTCAAAAATATGAGGAGCATGAAACGGTCTTAAAAATAGGAGGAGCATGAAGCGGTGTTCAAAAACATGAAGAGCCTGAAAAGGTGTGAAATATATGAAGAGCTTCAAAAGGTGTGAAAAATATGAGGAGCGTGAAACGGTCTGAAAAATAGGAGGAGCCTGAACCGGGGTTCATAAACATGAAGAGCCTGAAAAGGTGTGAAAAATATGAAGAGCTTCAAAAGGTGTGAAATACATGAGGAGCATGAAACGGTCTGAAAAATAGGAGGAGCATGAAGTGATGTTCAAAAACATGAAGAGCCTGAAAATGAGTGAGAAATATGAAAAGCTTCCAAAGGTGTCAAAAATATAGGAGCATGAAACGGTCTGCAAAATAGGAGGAGCATAAAGCGGTGTTGAAAAACATGAAGAGCCTGAAAATGTGTGAAAAATATGAAGAGCTTCAAAAGGTGTCAAAAACATGAGTAGCATGAAACATTCTGAAAAATAGGAGGAGCATGAAGCGGTGTTGAAAAACATGAAGAGCCTGAAAAGGTGTGAAAAATATATAGAGCTTCAAAAAGTGTCAAAAATATGAGGAGCATGAAACGGTCTGAAAAATAGGAGGAGCATGAAGCGGTGTTGAAAAACATGAAGAGCCTGAAAATGTGTGAAAAATATGAAGAGCTTCAAAAGGTGTCAAAAATATGAGTAGCATGAAACATTCTGAAAAATAGGAGGAGCATGAGGCGGTGTTGAAAAACATGAAGAGCCTGAAAAGGTGTGACAAATATAAAGAGATTCAAAAGGTGTGAAAAATATGAGGAGCATTAAACGGTCTGAAAAATAGGAGAAGCATGAAACGGTGTTAGAAACATGAAGAGCATGAAAAGGTGTGAAAAAAAGGAAGAGCTTCAAAAGGTGTCAAAAATATGAGGAACATGAAACGTTTTGAAAAATAGAAGGAGCATGAAGCGGTGTGGAAAAACATGATGAGCCTGAAAAGGTGTGAAAAATATGAAGAGCTTCAAATGGTGTGAAAAATATGAAGAGCATGAAACGATCTGAAAAATAGGAGGAGCATAAAGCGGTGTTCAAAACCATGAAGAGCCTGAAAAGGAGTGAATAAATGAAGAGCTTCAAAATGTGTCATAAATATGAGGAGCATGAAACCGTCTCAAAATTAGGAGGAGCACGAAGTGGTGTTCAAAAATATGGAGAGCCTGAAAAGGTATGAGAAATATGAAGAGCCTCAAATGTGTCTAAAATATGAAGAGCATGAAACGGTCTGAAAAATAGGAGGAGCATGAAACGGTGTTCAAAAACATGAAGTGCCTGAAAATGAGTGAAAAATATGAACAGCTTCAAAAGATGTCAAAAATATGAGGAGCATGAAACGGTCTGAAAATAGGAGGAGCATGAAGCGGTGTTGAAAAACATGAAGAGCCTGAAAAGGTGTGAAAAATATGAAGAGCTTCAAAAGTTGTCAAAAATATGAGGAGCATGAAACGTTCTGAAAATAGGAGGAGCATGAAGCGGTGTTGAAAAACATGAAGAGCCTGAAAAGGTGTGAAAAATATGAAGAGCTTCAAAAGGTGTCAAAAATATGAGGAGCATGAACGGTCTGAAAAACACTAGGAGCATGAAGCGGCGTTGAAAAACATAAAGAGCCTGAAAAGGTGTGAAAAATATGAATAGCTTCCAAAATTGTCAAAAATATGAGGAGCATGAAACGGTCTGAAAAATAGGAGGAGCATGAAACGGTAGGAAAAATAGGAGGAGCATGAAACGGTGTTGAAAAACTTGAAGAACCTGAAGAGGTTTGAAAAATATGAAGAGCTTCAAAAGGTGTCAAAAATATGAGGAGCATGAAACGGTCTGAAAAATAGGAGAAGCATGAAACGGTGTTCAAAAACAAGAAGAGCCTGAAAAGGTGTGAAAAATATGAAGAGCTTCAAAAGGTGTCATAAATGAGATGAGCATGAAACGGTCTGAAAAATAGGAGGAAGATGAAGTGGTGTTGAAAACATGAAGAGCATGAAAAGGTGTGAAATATATGAAGAGCTTCAAAAGGTATCAAAAATATGAGGAGCATGAAACGGTCTGAAAAATAGGAGGACCATGAAGCGGTGTTGAAAACATGAAGAGCCTGAAAAGGTGTGAAATATATGAAGAGCTTCAAAAGGTTTCAAAAATGAGATAAGCATGAAACGGTCTGAAAAATAGGAGGAGGATGAAGTGGTGTTGAAAACATGAAGAGCCTGAAAAGCTGTGAAAAATATGAAGAGCTTCAAAAGGTGTCAATATATGAGGAGCATGAAACGGTCTCAAAAATAGGAGGAGCATGAAACGGTCTGAAAAATAGGAGGAGCATGAAACGGTGTTGAAAAACATGAAGAGCCTGAAAAATTGTGAAAAATAGGAAGAGCTTCAAAAAGTGTGAAATACATGCGGAGAGTGAAACGGTTTGTAAAATAGGAGAAGCATGAAGCGGTGTTCAAAAACATGAAGAGCCTGGAATGGTGCGAAAAATATGAAGGGCTTCAAAAGATTTGAAAAATATGAGGAGCATGAAAAGTTCTGAAAAATAGGAGGAGCATGAAGGGGTGTTAAAAACATGAAGATCCTGAAAAGGTGTGAAAAATATGAAGAGCTTCAAAAGGTGTGAAAAATACCAAGAGCTTCAAAAGGTGTCAAAAATGAGATGAGCATGAAACGGTCTGAATAATTGGAGGAACATGAAGTGGTGTTGAAAAACATGAAGAGCCTGAAAAGGTGTGAAAAATATGAAGAGCTTCAAAAGGGTCAAAATATGAGGAGCTTGAAACAGTCTGAAAAATAGGAGGAGCATGAAACGGTGTTGAAAACGTGAAGAGCCTGAAAATGAGTGGAAAATATGAAGAGCTTCAAAAGGTATCAAAATATGAGGAGCATGAAACGGGCTGAAATATAGGATGAGCATGAAGCGGTGAAGAAAAACATGAAGAGCATGAAAACGTGTGAAAAATATGATGAGCTTCAAAGGTGTCAAAAATATTAAGAGTATGAAACGGTCTGAAAAATAGGATTAGCATGAAACGGTGTTGAAAACGTGAAGAGCCTGAAAATGAGTGGAAAATATTAAGAGCTTCAAAAGGTGTTGAAAATAAGAGGAGCATGAAACGGTCAGAAAAATACGAGGAGCATGAAGCGGTGTTGAAAAACATGAAGAGCCTCAAAAGGTGTGAAGGATATGAAGTGCTTCAAAAGGTGTCAAAAATATGAGGAGCAAGAAACGGTTTGAAAAATAGGAGGAGCAAGAAACGGTTTTAACAAACATGAAGAGAGTGAAAAGGTGTGAAAAATATGAAGAGCTTCAAAAGGTATCAAAATATGAGCAGCATGAAACGGGGTGAAATATAGGAGGAGCATGAAGCGGTGAAGAAAAACATGAAGAGCATGAAAACTTGTGAAAAATATGAAGAGCTTCAAAAGGTGTCACAAATATGAGGAGCATGAAACGGTCTGAAAAATAGGAGGGGCATGAAGTGGCGTTGAAAAACATGAAGAACCTCAAATGTGTGAAAAATATGAAGAGCTTCAAAAGGGTCAAAATATGAGGAGCTTGAAACAGTCTGAAAAATAGGAGGAGCATGAAACGGTGTTGAAAACGTGAAGAGCCTGAAAATGAGTGGAAAATATGAAGAGCTTCAAAAGGTATCAAAATATGAGGAGCATGAAACGGGCTGAAATATAGGATGAGCATGAAGCGGTGAAGAAAAACATGAAGAGCATGAAAACGTGTGAAAAATATGATGAGCTTCAAAGGTGTCAAAAATATTAAGAGTATGAAACGGTCTGAAAAATAGGATTAGCATGAAACGGTGTTGAAAACGTGAAGAGCCTGAAAATGAGTGGAAAATATTAAGAGCTTCAAAAGGTGTTGAAAATAAGAGGAGCATGAAACGGTCAGAAAAATACGAGGAGCATGAAGCGGTGTTGAAAAACATGAAGAGCCTCAAAAGGTGTGAAGGATATGAAGTGCTTCAAAAGGTGTCAAAAATATGAGGAGCAAGAAACGGTTTGAAAAATAGGAGGAGCAAGAAACGGTTTTAACAAACATGAAGAGAGTGAAAAGGTGTGAAAAATATGAAGAGCTTCAAAAGGTATCAAAATATGAGCAGCATGAAACGGGGTGAAATATAGGAGGAGCATGAAGCGGTGAAGAAAAACATGAAGAGCATGAAAACTTGTGAAAAATATGAAGAGCTTCAAAAGGTGTCACAAATATGAGGAGCATGAAACGGTCTGAAAAATAGGAGGGGCATGAAGTGGCGTTGAAAAACATGAAGAACCTCAAATGTGTGAAAAATATGAAGAGCTTCAAAAGGTGTCAAAAATATGAGGAGCAAGAAACGGTCTGAAATATAGGAGGAGCATGAAGCGGTGTTGAAAAACATGAAGAGCCTCAAAAGGTGTGAAGAATATGAAGAGCTTCAAAAGGTGACAAAAATATGAGGAGCAAGAAACGGTCTGAAAAATAGGAAGAGCAAGAAACGGTTTTAACAAACATGAAGAGAGTGAAAAGGTGTGAAAAATATGAAGAGCTTCAAAAGGTATCAAAATATGAGGAGCATGAAACGGTCTTAAAAATAGGAGGAGCATGAAGCGGTGTTGAAAAACAGGAAGCGCCTGAAAAGGTGTGAAAAATATGAAGAGCTTGAAAATGTGTCAAAAATATGAGGAGAATGAAATGGTCTGAACAAGAGGAGGAGCCTGAAAAGGAGTTCAAAAACATGAAGAGCCTGAAAAGGTGTGAAAAATATGAAGAGCTTCAAAAGGTGTCAAAAATATGAAGAGCATGAAACGGTCTGAAAAATAGGAGGAGCATGAAGCGGTGTTGAAAAACTGGAAGCGCGTGAAAAGGTGTGAAAAATATGAAGATCTTCACAAGGTGTCAGAAATACGAGGAGCATGAAACGGTCTCAAAAACAGGAGGAGCATTAAAGGGTGTTGAAAAACATGAACAGCATGAAGAGCTTTGAAAAATATGAAGAGCTTCACAAGGTTCAGAAATACGAGGAGCATGAAACGGTCTGAAAAATATGCGGAGCAAGAAACGGTGTGAAAAATATGAAGAGCTTCAAAAGGTGTCAAAATAATGAGGAGCATGACACGGTCAGAAATAAAGGCGGAGGATGATGCGGATTTGAAAAACATGAAGAGCCTGAAAAGGTGTGACAATTATGAAGCGCTTCAAAAGGTGTCAAAATTATGGGGAGCATTAAACGGTCTGAAAAACAGGAGGAGCATGAAATGGTGTTGAAAAATATGAAGAGCATTAAAAGGTGTGAAAAATATGAAGAGCTTCAAAAGGTGTCAAAAATATGAGGAGCATGAAACGGAGTTCAAAAACATGAAAAGCCTGAAAAGTTGTGAAAAATATGAAGAGCTTCAAAAGGTGTCAAATATATGAGCAGCATGAAACGTTCTGAAAAATTGGAGGTGCAAGAAATGATGTTCAAAACGTGAAGAGCCTGAAAAGGTGTGAAAAATATGAAGGGCTTCAAAACGTATCAAAAATATGAGGAGCATGAAACGGTCTGAAAAATAAGAGGAGCATGAAGCGGTGTTGAAAAATATGAAGAGCATGAAAACGTGTGAAAAATATGAAGAGCTTCAAAAGGTGTGAAAAATATGAAAAGCTTCTAAAGGTGTCAAAAATGAGATGGGCATGAAACGGTCTGAAAATGAGGAGGAGCATGAAGTGGTGTTGAAAAACATGAAGAGAATGAAAAGGTGTGAAATATACGATGAGCTTCAAAAGGTGTGAAAATATGAAGAGCTTCAAAAGGTGTCAAAAATATGAGGAGCATGAAGCGGTCTGAAAAATAGGAGGAGCATGAAGTGGTTTTGAAAAACATGAAGAGTTTGAAAAAGGTGTGAAACATATGAGTAGAATAAAACGGTCTGAAAAATAGGAGGAGCATGAAGTAGTCTTGAAAAACATGAAGAGCCTGAAAAGGTGTGAAAAATATGAAGAGCTTCAAATCGTGTTAAAAATATGAGGAGTATGAAACAGTGTGAAAAATAGGAGGAGCATGAAGCGGTGTTGAAAAACATGAAGAGCGTGAAAGGTGTGAAAAATATGAAGAGCATCAAAATGTGTGAAAAATATGAGGAGCATAAACTGTGTTCAAAAACATGAAGATCCAGAAAAGGTGTGAAAAATATGAAGAGCGTCAAAATGTCTCAAAAACATGAGGAGCATGAAACGGTCTGAAAATAGAAGGAGCATGAAGCGGTGTTCAAAAATTTAAAGAGCCTGAAAAGGTGTGAAAAATATGAAGAGCTTCAAAAGGTGTCAAAAATATGAGGAGCATGAAACGGTCTGAAAAATAGGAGGAGCATGAAACGCTGTTCAAAAACATGAAGAGCCTGAAAAGGTGTGAAAAATATGAAGAGCTTCAAAAGGTGGCAAAAATATGAGGATCATGAAACGGTCTGACAATTAGGAGGAGCATGAAGCGTTGTTTAAAAACTTGAAGAGCCTGAAAAAGTGTGAAAAATATGAAGAGCTTCAAAAGGTGTCAAAAATATGAGAAGCATGAAACGGTCTGAAAAATAGGAGTAGCATGAATTGGTGTTCAAAAACATGAAGAGCCTGTTAAGCTGTGAAAAATATGAAGAGCTTCAAAAGGTGTCAAAAATATGAGGAGCATGAAACGGTCTGAAAATTAGGAGGAGCATGAAGCGTTGTTTAAAAACTTGAAGAGAATGAAAAAGTTTGAAAAATATGAAGAGCTTCAAAAGGTGTCAAAAATATGAGGAGCATGAAACGGTGTTCAAAAACATGAAGAGCCTGAAAAGGTGTGAAAAATATGACGAGCTTCAAAAGGTGTCAAAAATATGAGGACCATGAAACGGTCTGAAAAATAGGAGGAGCATGAAGCGGTGTTGAAAAACATGAAGAGTCTGAAAAGGTGTGAAATATATGAAGAGCTTCAAAAGGTGTAAAAAATATGAGGAGTTTGAAACGGTCTGAAAAATAAGAGGATCTGGTTTCCTCAGTGTGTATGCCCAGAAGTGGAATTGCTGGGTCATATGGCAGTTCTATTTCCAGTTTTTTAAGAAATCTCTACACCGTTTTCCATAGCGGCTGTACTAGTGTGCATTCCCACCAACAGTATAAGATGGTTCCCTTTTCTCCACTCCCTCTCCAGCATTTATTGCTTGTAGACTTTTGGATAGCAGCCATCCTGACTGGCATGTAGTGGTACCTCATTGTGGTTTTCATTTGCATTTCTCTAATAATGAGTGATGTTGAGCATCTTTTCATGTGTTTGTTATCCATCTGTATGTCTTCTTTGGAGAAATGTCTGTTTAGTTCTTTGGCTCATTTTTTATTGGGTCATTTATTTTTCGGGAATTGAGCTGCAGGATTTGCTTGTATATTTTTGAGATTAATCCTTTGTCTGTTTCTTCATTTGCTATTATTTTCTCCCAATCTGAGGGCTGTCTTTTCACCTTACTTATAGTTTCCTTTGTAGTGCAAAAGCTTTTAAGTTTCATTAGGTCCCATTTGTTTAGTTTTGCTTTTATTTCCAATATTCTGGGAGGTGGGTCATAGAGGATCTTGCTTTGATTTATGTCGGAGAGTGTTTTGCCTATCTTCTCCTCTAGGAGTTTTATAGTTTCTGGTCTTACATTTAGATCTTTAATCCATTTTGAGTTTATTTTTGTGTATGGTGTTAGAAAGTGTTCTATTTTCATTCTTTTACAAGTGGTTGACCAGTTTTCCCAGCACCACTTGTTAAAGAGGTTGTCTTTTTTCCATTGCATATCCTTGCCTCCTTTGTCAAAGATAAGGTGTCCATAGGTTCGTCTGAAAGAGACACGTGCACCCCAATGTTCATCGCAGCACTGTTTATAATAGCCAGGACATGGAAGCAACCTAGATGCCCGTCAGCAGATGAATGGATAAGAAAGCTGTGGTACATATACACCATGGAATATTACTCAGCCATTAAAAAGAATTCATTTGAATCAGTCCTAATGAGATGGATGAAGCTGGAGCCCATTTTACAGAGTGAAGTAAGCCAGAAAGGTAAAGAACATTACAGCATACTGACACATGTATATGGAATTTAGAAAGGTGACAATGATAACCCTATATGCAGAACAGAAAAAGAGACACATAAATACAGAACAGACTTTTAAACTTTGTGGGAGAATGTGAGGGTGGGATATTTCAAAAGAACAGAATGTATGCTATCTATGGTGAAACAAATCACCAGCCCAGGTAGGATGCACGAGACAAGTGCTCCGGCTTGGTGCACTGGGAAGACCCAGAGGAATCGGGTGGAGAGGGAGGTGGGAGGGGGAATCGGGACTGGGAATACATGTAAATCCATGGCTGATTCATATCAAAGTATGACAAAACAAACTGGAAAAAAAATTAAAAAAATAAAAAAAATAACAATAAAAAAAAAATTAAGAGGAGCATGAAACGGTGTTCAAAAACATGAAGAGCCTGAAAAGGTTTGAAAAATATGAAGAGCTTCAAAACGTGTCAAAAATATGAGGAGCATGAAACAATCTGAAAATAGGAGGAGCATTAAGCGGTGTTCAAAAACATGAAGAGCCTGAAAAGGTGTGAAAAATATGAAGAGCTTCAAAATGTGACAAAATATGAGGAGCATGAAACGGTCTGAAATATAGGTGGTGCATGAAGTGGTGTTGAAAAACATGAAGAGCCTGAAAAGGTTTGAAAAATATGAAGAGCTTCAAAGGTGTCAAAATTATGAGGAGCATGAAACGGTCTGAAATATAGGAGGTGCATGAAGAGGTGTTGAAAAACATGAAGAGCCTGAAAAGATGTGAAATATATGAAGAGCTTCAGAAGCTGTCAAAAATATGAGGAGCATGAAACGGTCTGAAAAATAGGAGGAATATGAAACGGTGTTGAAAAATATGAAGAGCTTGAAAAGGTGTGAAAAAAATGAAGAGCTTCAAAAGGTGTGAAAAATATGAGTAGCATGAAACGGTCTGAAAAGTAGAAGGAGCATGAAAAGGTGTTCAAAAACATGAAGAGCCTGAAAAGGTGTGAAATATAGGAAGAGATTCAAAAGGTGTCAAAAATATGAGGAGCATGAAACGGTCTGAAAAATATGAGGAGCATTAAGCGGTGTTGAAAAACATGAAGAGCCTGAAAAGGTGTGAAAAAATATGAAGTGGTTCCAAAGGTGTGAAAAATATGAGGAGCATGAAACGGTCTGAAAAATAGGACGAGCATGAAGCGGTGTTGATAAAAGTGAAGAGCCTGAAAAGGTGTGAAAAAATATGAAGTGCTTCCAAAGGTGTGAAAAATATGAGGAGCATTAATTGGGCTGAAAAATAGGAGGAGTATGAAACTGTGTTCAAAAACATGAACAGGCTGAAAATGTGTGAAAAATATGAAGAGCCTCAAAAGGTGTCAAAAATATGAGCATCAAGAAACGGTCTGAAAAATAGGAGGAGCATGAAACGGTGTTCAAAAACATGAAGTGCCTGAAAATGAGTGAAAAATATGAACAGCTTCAAAAGATGTCAAAAATATGAGGAGCATGAAACGGTCTGAAAATAGGAGGAGCATGAAGCGGTGTTGAAAAACATGAAGAGCCTGAAAAGGTGTGAAAAATATGAAGAGCTTCAAAAGTTGTCAAAAATATGAGGAGCATGAAACGTTCTGAAAATAGGAGGAGCATGAAGCGGTGTTGAAAAACATGAAGAGCCTGAAAAGGTGTGAAAAATATGAAGAGCTTCAAAAGGTGTCAAAAATATGAGGAGCATGAACGGTCTGAAAAACACTAGGAGCATGAAGCGGCGTTGAAAAACATAAAGAGCCTGAAAAGGTGTGAAAAATATGAATAGCTTCCAAAATTGTCAAAAATATGAGGAGCATGAAACGGTCTGAAAAATAGGAGGAGCATGAAACGGTAGGAAAAATAGGAGGAGCATGAAACGGTGTTGAAAAACTTGAAGAACCTGAAGAGGTTTGAAAAATATGAAGAGCTTCAAAAGGTGTCAAAAATATGAGGAGCATGAAACGGTCTGAAAAATAGGAGAAGCATGAAACGGTGTTCAAAAACAAGAAGAGCCTGAAAAGGTGTGAAAAATATGAAGAGCTTCAAAAGGTGTCATAAATGAGATGAGCATGAAACGGTCTGAAAAATAGGAGGAAGATGAAGTGGTGTTGAAAACATGAAGAGCATGAAAAGGTGTGAAATATATGAAGAGCTTCAAAAGGTATCAAAAATATGAGGAGCATGAAACGGTCTGAAAAATAGGAGGACCATGAAGCGGTGTTGAAAACATGAAGAGCCTGAAAAGGTGTGAAATATATGAAGAGCTTCAAAAGGTTTCAAAAATGAGATAAGCATGAAACGGTCTGAAAAATAGGAGGAGGATGAAGTGGTGTTGAAAACATGAAGAGCCTGAAAAGCTGTGAAAAATATGAAGAGCTTCAAAAGGTGTCAATATATGAGGAGCATGAAACGGTCTCAAAAATAGGAGGAGCATGAAACGGTCTGAAAAATAGGAGGAGCATGAAACGGTGTTGAAAAACATGAAGAGCCTGAAAAATTGTGAAAAATAGGAAGAGCTTCAAAAAGTGTGAAATACATGCGGAGAGTGAAACGGTTTGTAAAATAGGAGAAGCATGAAGCGGTGTTCAAAAACATGAAGAGCCTGGAATGGTGCGAAAAATATGAAGGGCTTCAAAAGATTTGAAAAATATGAGGAGCATGAAAAGTTCTGAAAAATAGGAGGAGCATGAAGGGGTGTTAAAAACATGAAGATCCTGAAAAGGTGTGAAAAATATGAAGAGCTTCAAAAGGTGTGAAAAATACCAAGAGCTTCAAAAGGTGTCAAAAATGAGATGAGCATGAAACGGTCTGAATAATTGGAGGAACATGAAGTGGTGTTGAAAAACATGAAGAGCCTGAAAAGGTGTGAAAAATATGAAGAGCTTCAAAAGGGTCAAAATATGAGGAGCTTGAAACAGTCTGAAAAATAGGAGGAGCATGAAACGGTGTTGAAAACGTGAAGAGCCTGAAAATGAGTGGAAAATATGAAGAGCTTCAAAAGGTATCAAAATATGAGGAGCATGAAACGGGCTGAAATATAGGATGAGCATGAAGCGGTGAAGAAAAACATGAAGAGCATGAAAACGTGTGAAAAATATGATGAGCTTCAAAGGTGTCAAAAATATTAAGAGTATGAAACGGTCTGAAAAATAGGATTAGCATGAAACGGTGTTGAAAACGTGAAGAGCCTGAAAATGAGTGGAAAATATTAAGAGCTTCAAAAGGTGTTGAAAATAAGAGGAGCATGAAACGGTCAGAAAAATACGAGGAGCATGAAGCGGTGTTGAAAAACATGAAGAGCCTCAAAAGGTGTGAAGGATATGAAGTGCTTCAAAAGGTGTCAAAAATATGAGGAGCAAGAAACGGTTTGAAAAATAGGAGGAGCAAGAAACGGTTTTAACAAACATGAAGAGAGTGAAAAGGTGTGAAAAATATGAAGAGCTTCAAAAGGTATCAAAATATGAGCAGCATGAAACGGGGTGAAATATAGGAGGAGCATGAAGCGGTGAAGAAAAACATGAAGAGCATGAAAACTTGTGAAAAATATGAAGAGCTTCAAAAGGTGTCACAAATATGAGGAGCATGAAACGGTCTGAAAAATAGGAGGGGCATGAAGTGGCGTTGAAAAACATGAAGAACCTCAAATGTGTGAAAAATATGAAGAGCTTCAAAAGGGTCAAAATATGAGGAGCTTGAAACAGTCTGAAAAATAGGAGGAGCATGAAACGGTGTTGAAAACGTGAAGAGCCTGAAAATGAGTGGAAAATATGAAGAGCTTCAAAAGGTATCAAAATATGAGGAGCATGAAACGGGCTGAAATATAGGATGAGCATGAAGCGGTGAAGAAAAACATGAAGAGCATGAAAACGTGTGAAAAATATGATGAGCTTCAAAGGTGTCAAAAATATTAAGAGTATGAAACGGTCTGAAAAATAGGATTAGCATGAAACGGTGTTGAAAACGTGAAGAGCCTGAAAATGAGTGGAAAATATTAAGAGCTTCAAAAGGTGTTGAAAATAAGAGGAGCATGAAACGGTCAGAAAAATACGAGGAGCATGAAGCGGTGTTGAAAAACATGAAGAGCCTCAAAAGGTGTGAAGGATATGAAGTGCTTCAAAAGGTGTCAAAAATATGAGGAGCAAGAAACGGTTTGAAAAATAGGAGGAGCAAGAAACGGTTTTAACAAACATGAAGAGAGTGAAAAGGTGTGAAAAATATGAAGAGCTTCAAAAGGTATCAAAATATGAGCAGCATGAAACGGGGTGAAATATAGGAGGAGCATGAAGCGGTGAAGAAAAACATGAAGAGCATGAAAACTTGTGAAAAATATGAAGAGCTTCAAAAGGTGTCACAAATATGAGGAGCATGAAACGGTCTGAAAAATAGGAGGGGCATGAAGTGGCGTTGAAAAACATGAAGAACCTCAAATGTGTGAAAAATATGAAGAGCTTCAAAAGGTGTCAAAAATATGAGGAGCAAGAAACGGTCTGAAATATAGGAGGAGCATGAAGCGGTGTTGAAAAACATGAAGAGCCTCAAAAGGTGTGAAGAATATGAAGAGCTTCAAAAGGTGACAAAAATATGAGGAGCAAGAAACGGTCTGAAAAATAGGAAGAGCAAGAAACGGTTTTAACAAACATGAAGAGAGTGAAAAGGTGTGAAAAATATGAAGAGCTTCAAAAGGTATCAAAATATGAGGAGCATGAAACGGTCTTAAAAATAGGAGGAGCATGAAGCGGTGTTGAAAAACAGGAAGCGCCTGAAAAGGTGTGAAAAATATGAAGAGCTTGAAAATGTGTCAAAAATATGAGGAGAATGAAATGGTCTGAACAAGAGGAGGAGCCTGAAAAGGAGTTCAAAAACATGAAGAGCCTGAAAAGGTGTGAAAAATATGAAGAGCTTCAAAAGGTGTCAAAAATATGAAGAGCATGAAACGGTCTGAAAAATAGGAGGAGCATGAAGCGGTGTTGAAAAACTGGAAGCGCGTGAAAAGGTGTGAAAAATATGAAGATCTTCACAAGGTGTCAGAAATACGAGGAGCATGAAACGGTCTCAAAAACAGGAGGAGCATTAAAGGGTGTTGAAAAACATGAACAGCATGAAGAGCTTTGAAAAATATGAAGAGCTTCACAAGGTTCAGAAATACGAGGAGCATGAAACGGTCTGAAAAATATGCGGAGCAAGAAACGGTGTGAAAAATATGAAGAGCTTCAAAAGGTGTCAAAATAATGAGGAGCATGACACGGTCAGAAATAAAGGCGGAGGATGATGCGGATTTGAAAAACATGAAGAGCCTGAAAAGGTGTGACAATTATGAAGCGCTTCAAAAGGTGTCAAAATTATGGGGAGCATTAAACGGTCTGAAAAACAGGAGGAGCATGAAATGGTGTTGAAAAATATGAAGAGCATTAAAAGGTGTGAAAAATATGAAGAGCTTCAAAAGGTGTCAAAAATATGAGGAGCATGAAACGGAGTTCAAAAACATGAAAAGCCTGAAAAGTTGTGAAAAATATGAAGAGCTTCAAAAGGTGTCAAATATATGAGCAGCATGAAACGTTCTGAAAAATTGGAGGTGCAAGAAATGATGTTCAAAACGTGAAGAGCCTGAAAAGGTGTGAAAAATATGAAGGGCTTCAAAACGTATCAAAAATATGAGGAGCATGAAACGGTCTGAAAAATAAGAGGAGCATGAAGCGGTGTTGAAAAATATGAAGAGCATGAAAACGTGTGAAAAATATGAAGAGCTTCAAAAGGTGTGAAAAATATGAAAAGCTTCTAAAGGTGTCAAAAATGAGATGGGCATGAAACGGTCTGAAAATGAGGAGGAGCATGAAGTGGTGTTGAAAAACATGAAGAGAATGAAAAGGTGTGAAATATACGATGAGCTTCAAAAGGTGTGAAAATATGAAGAGCTTCAAAAGGTGTCAAAAATATGAGGAGCATGAAGCGGTCTGAAAAATAGGAGGAGCATGAAGTGGTTTTGAAAAACATGAAGAGTTTGAAAAAGGTGTGAAACATATGAGTAGAATAAAACGGTCTGAAAAATAGGAGGAGCATGAAGTAGTCTTGAAAAACATGAAGAGCCTGAAAAGGTGTGAAAAATATGAAGAGCTTCAAATCGTGTTAAAAATATGAGGAGTATGAAACAGTGTGAAAAATAGGAGGAGCATGAAGCGGTGTTGAAAAACATGAAGAGCGTGAAAGGTGTGAAAAATATGAAGAGCATCAAAATGTGTGAAAAATATGAGGAGCATAAACTGTGTTCAAAAACATGAAGATCCAGAAAAGGTGTGAAAAATATGAAGAGCGTCAAAATGTCTCAAAAACATGAGGAGCATGAAACGGTCTGAAAATAGAAGGAGCATGAAGCGGTGTTCAAAAATTTAAAGAGCCTGAAAAGGTGTGAAAAATATGAAGAGCTTCAAAAGGTGTCAAAAATATGAGGAGCATGAAACGGTCTGAAAAATAGGAGGAGCATGAAACGCTGTTCAAAAACATGAAGAGCCTGAAAAGGTGTGAAAAATATGAAGAGCTTCAAAAGGTGGCAAAAATATGAGGATCATGAAACGGTCTGACAATTAGGAGGAGCATGAAGCGTTGTTTAAAAACTTGAAGAGCCTGAAAAAGTGTGAAAAATATGAAGAGCTTCAAAAGGTGTCAAAAATATGAGAAGCATGAAACGGTCTGAAAAATAGGAGTAGCATGAATTGGTGTTCAAAAACATGAAGAGCCTGTTAAGCTGTGAAAAATATGAAGAGCTTCAAAAGGTGTCAAAAATATGAGGAGCATGAAACGGTCTGAAAATTAGGAGGAGCATGAAGCGTTGTTTAAAAACTTGAAGAGAATGAAAAAGTTTGAAAAATATGAAGAGCTTCAAAAGGTGTCAAAAATATGAGGAGCATGAAACGGTGTTCAAAAACATGAAGAGCCTGAAAAGGTGTGAAAAATATGACGAGCTTCAAAAGGTGTCAAAAATATGAGGACCATGAAACGGTCTGAAAAATAGGAGGAGCATGAAGCGGTGTTGAAAAACATGAAGAGTCTGAAAAGGTGTGAAATATATGAAGAGCTTCAAAAGGTGTAAAAAATATGAGGAGTTTGAAACGGTCTGAAAAATAAGAGGATCTGGTTTCCTCAGTGTGTATGCCCAGAAGTGGAATTGCTGGGTCATATGGCAGTTCTATTTCCAGTTTTTTAAGAAATCTCTACACCGTTTTCCATAGCGGCTGTACTAGTGTGCATTCCCACCAACAGTATAAGATGGTTCCCTTTTCTCCACTCCCTCTCCAGCATTTATTGCTTGTAGACTTTTGGATAGCAGCCATCCTGACTGGCATGTAGTGGTACCTCATTGTGGTTTTCATTTGCATTTCTCTAATAATGAGTGATGTTGAGCATCTTTTCATGTGTTTGTTATCCATCTGTATGTCTTCTTTGGAGAAATGTCTGTTTAGTTCTTTGGCTCATTTTTTATTGGGTCATTTATTTTTCGGGAATTGAGCTGCAGGATTTGCTTGTATATTTTTGAGATTAATCCTTTGTCTGTTTCTTCATTTGCTATTATTTTCTCCCAATCTGAGGGCTGTCTTTTCACCTTACTTATAGTTTCCTTTGTAGTGCAAAAGCTTTTAAGTTTCATTAGGTCCCATTTGTTTAGTTTTGCTTTTATTTCCAATATTCTGGGAGGTGGGTCATAGAGGATCTTGCTTTGATTTATGTCGGAGAGTGTTTTGCCTATCTTCTCCTCTAGGAGTTTTATAGTTTCTGGTCTTACATTTAGATCTTTAATCCATTTTGAGTTTATTTTTGTGTATGGTGTTAGAAAGTGTTCTATTTTCATTCTTTTACAAGTGGTTGACCAGTTTTCCCAGCACCACTTGTTAAAGAGGTTGTCTTTTTTCCATTGCATATCCTTGCCTCCTTTGTCAAAGATAAGGTGTCCATAGGTTCGTCTGAAAGAGACACGTGCACCCCAATGTTCATCGCAGCACTGTTTATAATAGCCAGGACATGGAAGCAACCTAGATGCCCGTCAGCAGATGAATGGATAAGAAAGCTGTGGTACATATACACCATGGAATATTACTCAGCCATTAAAAAGAATTCATTTGAATCAGTCCTAATGAGATGGATGAAGCTGGAGCCCATTTTACAGAGTGAAGTAAGCCAGAAAGGTAAAGAACATTACAGCATACTGACACATGTATATGGAATTTAGAAAGGTGACAATGATAACCCTATATGCAGAACAGAAAAAGAGACACATAAATACAGAACAGACTTTTAAACTTTGTGGGAGAATGTGAGGGTGGGATATTTCAAAAGAACAGAATGTATGCTATCTATGGTGAAACAAATCACCAGCCCAGGTAGGATGCACGAGACAAGTGCTCCGGCTTGGTGCACTGGGAAGACCCAGAGGAATCGGGTGGAGAGGGAGGTGGGAGGGGGAATCGGGACTGGGAATACATGTAAATCCATGGCTGATTCATATCAAAGTATGACAAAACAAACTGGAAAAAAAATTAAAAAAATAAAAAAAATAACAATAAAAAAAAAATTAAGAGGAGCATGAAACGGTGTTCAAAAACATGAAGAGCCTGAAAAGGTTTGAAAAATATGAAGAGCTTCAAAACGTGTCAAAAATATGAGGAGCATGAAACAATCTGAAAATAGGAGGAGCATTAAGCGGTGTTCAAAAACATGAAGAGCCTGAAAAGGTGTGAAAAATATGAAGAGCTTCAAAATGTGACAAAATATGAGGAGCATGAAACGGTCTGAAATATAGGTGGTGCATGAAGTGGTGTTGAAAAACATGAAGAGCCTGAAAAGGTTTGAAAAATATGAAGAGCTTCAAAGGTGTCAAAATTATGAGGAGCATGAAACGGTCTGAAATATAGGAGGTGCATGAAGAGGTGTTGAAAAACATGAAGAGCCTGAAAAGATGTGAAATATATGAAGAGCTTCAGAAGCTGTCAAAAATATGAGGAGCATGAAACGGTCTGAAAAATAGGAGGAATATGAAACGGTGTTGAAAAATATGAAGAGCTTGAAAAGGTGTGAAAAAAATGAAGAGCTTCAAAAGGTGTGAAAAATATGAGTAGCATGAAACGGTCTGAAAAGTAGAAGGAGCATGAAAAGGTGTTCAAAAACATGAAGAGCCTGAAAAGGTGTGAAATATAGGAAGAGATTCAAAAGGTGTCAAAAATATGAGGAGCATGAAACGGTCTGAAAAATATGAGGAGCATTAAGCGGTGTTGAAAAACATGAAGAGCCTGAAAAGGTGTGAAAAAATATGAAGTGGTTCCAAAGGTGTGAAAAATATGAGGAGCATGAAACGGTCTGAAAAATAGGACGAGCATGAAGCGGTGTTGATAAAAGTGAAGAGCCTGAAAAGGTGTGAAAAAATATGAAGTGCTTCCAAAGGTGTGAAAAATATGAGGAGCATTAATTGGGCTGAAAAATAGGAGGAGTATGAAACTGTGTTCAAAAACATGAACAGGCTGAAAATGTGTGAAAAATATGAAGAGCCTCAAAAGGTGTCAAAAATATGAGCATCAAGAAACGGTCTGAAAAATAGGAGGAGCATGAAGCGGTGTTGAAAAACATGAAGAGCCTGAAACGGTGTGAAATATATGAAGAGCTTCAAAAGGTGTCAAAAATATGAGGAGCAGGAAACGGTCTGAAAAATAGGAGGATCATGTAGCGGTGTTGAAAAACATGAAGAGCCTGAAAAGGTGTGAAAAACATGAAGAGCTTCAAAAGGTGTCAAAAGTGAGATGAGCATGAAACCTTCTGAAAAATAGGAGGAGCATGAAGCGGTGTTCAAAAACATGAAGAGCCTGAAAAGGGGTGAAAAATATGAAGAGCTTCAAAAGGTTTGAACTACATGAGGAGCATTAAACGGTCTGAAAAATAGCAGGAGCATTAAGTGGTGTTGAAAAACCTGAAGAGCCTGAAAAGATGTGAAAAATATGAAGAGCGTCAAAAGGTGTAAAAAAAATATGAAGAGCCTGAAACGGTCTGAAAAATAGGAGGAGCATGAAGCGTGTTCAAAAACTTGAAGAGCCTGAAACGTTGTGAAAAATATGAAGAGCTTCAAAAGGTGTGAAAAAATATGGAGAGCTTCAAAAGGTGTCAAAAATATGAAGAGCATGAAACGGTCTGAAAAATAGGGGGAGCATGAAGCGGTGTTCAAAAACACGAAGAGCCTGAAAAAGTGTGAAAAGTATGAAGAGCTTCAAAAGGTGTGAAAAATATGGAGAGCGTCAAAAGGTGTCAAAAATATGAAGAGCATGAAACGGTCTGAAAAATAGGGGGAGCATGAAATGGTGTTCAAAAACATCAAGAGCCTGAAAAGGTGTGAAATATATGAAGAGCCTGAAAAGGTGTGAAAAATATGAAGAGCTTCAAAAGGTGTCAAAAATATGAAGAGCATGAAACTATCTGAAAAATAGGAGGAGCATTAAATGGTGTTCAAAAACATGAAGAGCCTGAAAAGGTGTGAAAAATATGAAAAGCTTCAAAGGTGTGATATACATGAGGAGCATGAAACGGTCTGAAAAATAGGAGAAGCATGAAGTGATGTGGAAAAACATGAACAGCCTGAAACGGTGTGAAAAATATGAAGAGCTTCAAAACGTGTGAAATACATGAGGAGCATGAAACTCTCAGAAAAATAGGAGGAGCATGAAGTGGTGTTCAAAAACATGAAGAGCCTGAAAATGTGTGAAACATATGAAGAGCTTCAAAAGGTGTGAAATATATGAGGAGCTTCAAAAGGTGTGAAAAATATGAAGAGCTTCAAAAGGTGTGAAATATATGTGGAGCATGTATCTCTCTGAAAAATAGGAGGAGCATGAAGTGGTGTTGAAAAACATGAAGAGCCTGAAAAGATGTGAAAAATATGAAGAGCTCCAAACGGTGTGAAAATTATGAGAAGCATGATACGGTTTGAAAAATAGGAGGAGCATGAAGTGGTGTTCAGAAACATGGAGAGCCTGAAAAGGTGTGAAAAATATGAAGAGCTTCAAAAGGTGTCAAAAATATGAGGAGCATGAAACGCTCTGAAATATAGGTGGATCATGAAGCGGTGTTGAAAAACATGAAGAGCCTGAAAATGTGTGAAAAATAGGAAGAGCTTATAAAATTGTCAAAAATATGGGGATCATGAAACGGTCTGAAAAATACGAGTAGCCTGAAACCGTCTGAAAAATAGGAGGAGCATGAAGCGGTGTTCAAAAACATGAAGGGCCTGAAAACGTGTGAAAAATATGAAGAGCTTCAAAAGGAGTCAAAAATATGCGGAGCCTGAAACGATCTGAAAAATAGGAGGAGCATGAAGCGGTGTTGAAAAACATGAAGAGCCAGAAAAGGTGTGAAAAATGTGAAGAGCTTCAAAAGGTGTCAAAAATATGAGGAGCATGAAACGCTCTGAAATGTAGGAGGATCATGAAGCGGTGTTGAAAAACATGAAGAGCCTGAAAAGGTGTGATAAATGTGAAGAGCTTCAAAAGGTGTCAAAAATATGAGGAGCATGAAACGGTCTGAAAAATAGGAGGAGCATGAAACGGTGATCAAAAACATGAAGAATCTGAAAACGTGTGAATAATATGAAGAGCTTCAAACGGTGTGAAAAATATCAGGAGCATGAAACGGTCTGAAAAAGATGAGGAGCATGAAGTGTCTTCAAAAACATGTACAGCCTGAAAAGGTGAGAAAAATATGAAGAGCTTCAAAAGGTGTGAAATACATGAGTATCATGAAACGGTATAAAAAATAGGAGGAGCATGAAGCTGTGTTCAAAAACATGAGAGCCTGAAAAGGTGTGAAAATATGAAGAGCTTTAAAAGGTGTGAAAAATACGAGAAGCATGAAACGGAGTTCAAAAACATGAAGAGCCTAAAATGGTGTGAAAATTATGAAGAGCCTCAAAACGTGTCAAAAATATGAGGAGTATGAAACGGTCTGAAAAATAGGAGGAGCATGAAGCGATGTTGAAAAACTTGAAGAGTCTGAAAACGTGTAAAATATGAAGAACTTCAAAAGGTGTGAAAAATATGAAGAGCTTCAAAAGGTGTCAAAAATGAGATGAGCATGAAACGGTCTGAAAAATAGGAGGAGAATGAAACGGTGTTGAAAAACTTGAAGACCCTGAAAAGCTGTGAAAAATATGAAGAGCTTCAAAAGGTGTGAAAAATATGAAGAGCTTCCAAAGGTGTCAAAAATATGAGTGCATGAAAAGGTCAGAAAAAGAGGAGGAGCATGAGTGGAGTTGAAAAACATGAAGAGACTGAAAAGGTGTGAAAAATATGAAGAGCTTCAAAAGGTGTCAAAAATATTAGGAGCTTGAAACGGTCTGAAAAATACGAGGAGCATGAAGCAGTGTTCAAAAACATGAAGAGTCTGAAAAGGTGTGAAAAATATGAAGAGCTTCAAAACGTGTGAAATACATGAGGAGCATGAAAAGGTCTGAAAAATAGGAGTAGCGTGAAGAGGTGTTCAAAAACATGAAGAGGCTGATAAGGTGTGAAAAACATGAAGAGCTTCAACAAGTTTGAAAAATAGGAGGAGCATGAAGCGGTGTTAAAAAACATGAAGAGCCTAAAAAAGTGTGAAAAATATGAAGAGCTTATAAAATGGTCAAAAATATGAGGAGCATGAAACAGACTGAAAAAGATGAGGAGCATGAAGTTGTGTTCAAAAACATGTGCAGCCTGAAAAGCTGTGAAAAATATGAAGAGCTTCAAAAGGTGTGAAAAATAGGTGGAGGATGAAGCGGTGTTCAGAAACATGAAAAGCCTGAAAATGTGTGAAATATGTGAAGAGCTTCAAAAGATGTCAAAAATATGAGGAACATGAAACGGTCTGAAAAATAGGAGGAGTAAGAAGCGTTATTGAAATACATGAAGAGCCTGAAAACGTGTGAAGAGTATGAAGAGCTCAAAAGGTGTGAAAAAAATGAAGAGCTTCAGAAGGTGTCAAAAATGAGATGAGCATGAAACGGCCTCAAAAATAGGAGGAGCAGGAAGTGGTGTTCAGAAACATGGAGAGCCTGAAAAGGTGTGAAAAATATGAACAGCTTCAAAAGGTGTGAAATACATGAGGAGCATGAAACGGTCTGAAAAATAGGAGGAGCATGAAGAGGTGTTCAAAAACCTGAAGAGCCTGAAAAGGTGTGAAAAATATGAAGAGCTTCAAAAGGTTTCAACAATATGAGGAGCATGAAACGGTCTGAAAAATAGGAGGAGCAAGAAGCGGTGTTGAAAAACAAGAAGAGATGGAAAAGGTGTGAAAAATATGAAGAGCTTCAAAACGTGTCAAAAATATGAGGAGCATGAAACCGTCTGAAATATAGGAGGATCATCAAGCGGTGTTGAAAAACATGAAGAGCCTGAAAATGTGTGAAAAATATGAAGAGCTTCAAATGGTATGAAAATATGAAGAGCATCAAAAGGTGTCAAAAAAGAGATGAGCATGAAACGGTCTGAAAAATAGGAGCAGCATGAAGCGGTGTTGAAAAACATGAAGAGTCTGAAAAGGTGTGAAAAATATGAAGAGCTTCAAAAGGTGTCAAAAATATGAGGAGCATGAAACGGTCTGAAATATAGGAGGATCATCAAGCGGTGTTGAAAAACATGAAGAGCCTGAAAATGTGTGAAAAATGTGAAGAGCTTCAAAAGATGTCAAAAATATGAGGAGCATGAAACGGTCTGAAAAATATGAGGAGCATGAAGCGGTGTTAAAAAACATGAAGAGCCTGAAAAGAAGTGAAAAATATGAAGAGCTTCAAAAGGTGTGAAAAATATGAAGACCTTCAAAAGGTGTCAAAAATGAGATGAGCATGAAACGGTCGGAAAAATAGGAGGAGCATGAAGCGGTGTTGAAAAACATGAAGAGCCTGAAAACCTGTGAAACATAGGAAGAGCTTCAAAAGGTGTGAAAAATATGAAGAGCTTCAAAAAATGTCAAAAAAATGAGGAGCATGAAATGGTCTCAAATATAGGAGAATCATGCAGCGGTGTTGAAAACTATAAACAGCCTGAAAATGTGTGAAAAATATGAAGAGCTTCAAAAGGTGTCAAAAATATGAGTATCATGAAATGGTCTGAAAAACAGGAGCAGCATGAAACAGTGATCAAAAACATGAAGACATTGAAAAGGTGTGAAATATATGAAGAGCTTCAAAATGTGTGAAATACATGAGGAGCAAGAAACGGTCTGAAAAATAGGAGGAGCATGAAGTGGTGTTCAAAAACATGTACAGCCTGAAAAGGTGTGAAAAATATGAAGAGTTTCAAAAGGAGTGAAAAATAGGAGGAGCATGAAGCGGTGTTCAAAAACATGAGAAGCCTGAAAAGGTGTGAAAAACATGAAGAGCTTCAAAAGGTGAGAAAAATTTGAAGAGTTTCAAAAATGTGAAAAATATGAAGAGCTTTAAAAGGTGTAAAAAATATGAACAGCTTCTAAAGGTGTCAAAAAAGAGATGAGCATGAAACGGTCTGAAAAATAGCAGGAGCATGAAGTGGTGTTGAAAATCATGAAGAGCCTGAAAAGGTGTGAAAAACATGAAGAGCTTCAAAAGGTGTGAAAAATATGAAGAGCTTCAAATGTGTCAAAAATATGAGGAGCATGAAACAGTCTGAAAAATAGGAGGAGCATGATGCGGTGTTGTAAAACATGAAGAGACTGAAAAGTTGTGCAAAATTGGAAGAGCTTCATTACGTGTGAAATACATGAGGAGAATGAAACGGTCTGTAAAATAGGAGGAGCATGAAGCGGTTTTGAAAATGATGAAGAGCTTGAAAAGGTGTGAAAAACACGACGAGCTTCAAAAGGTGTCAAAAATATGAGGAGCGTGTAACAATCTGAAAAATAGGAGAGGCATGATGCAGTGTTGTAAAACATGAAGAGCATGAAAAGGTGTGAAAAATATGAAGAGCTTCAGAAGGTGTGAAAAATATGAGGAGCATGAAGCAGTCTGAAAAATAGGAGGAGCATGAAAAGGTGTTGAAAAACATGAAGAGCCTGAAAAGTTGTGAAAAATTGGAAGAGATTCATTATGTGTGAAATACATGAGGAGAATGAAACGGTCTGTAAAATAGGAGGAGCATGAAGCGGTGTTCAAAAACATGAAGAGCCTGGAAAGGTGTGAAAAATAAGAAGAACTTCAAAAGATGTGAAAAATATGAGGAGCATGAAAAGGTCTGAAAAACAGGAGCAGCATGAAGCGCTGTTTAAAAACATGAAGAGCCTGAAAAGGTGTGAAAAATATGAACAACTTCAAAACGTGTCAAAAATATGAGGAGCATGAAACGGTCTGAAAAATAGGAGGAGCAAAAAGCGGTGTTGAAAAATATGAAGAGTCTGAAAAGGTGTGAGAAATATGAAGAGCTTCAAAAGGTGTGAAAAATATGAAGAGCTTCAAAAGGAGTGAAGAATATGAAGAGCTTCAAAAGGTGTCAAAAATGAGATGAGCATGAAACGATATGAAAAATAGGAGGAGCATGACGCGGTGTTCAGAAACATGAAGAGCCTGAAAAGGTGTGAAAAATATGAAGAGCTTCAAAAGGTGTGAAATACATGAGAAGCATGAAAGGGTGTGAATAATGGAGGAGCAAGAAGCGGTGTTGAAAAACATGAAGAGCCTGAAAAGGTGTGAAAAATATGAAGAGCTTCAAAAGGTGTGAAAAATATGAGGAGCATGAAGCGGTGTTCAAAACCCTGAAGAGCCTGAAAAGGTGTGAAAAATAGGAAGAGCTTCAAAAGGTGTGAAAAATATGAAGAGCTTCAAAAGGTGTAAAAATGAGATGAGCATGATACAGTCTGAAAAATAGGAGGGGCATTAAGTGGTGTTGAAAACCATGAAGAGCCTGAAAAGGTGTGAAAAATATGAAGAGCTTCAAAAGGTGTGAAATACTTGAGGAGCATGAAACGGTCTGAATAATAGGAAGATCATGAAGCGTTGTTGAAAAACATGAACAGCCTGAAAAGGTGTGAAATATATGAAGAGATTCAAAAGTTTAAAATATATGAGGAGCATGAAACGGTCTGAAAAATAGAGGCAGCATAAACGGTGTTCAAAAACATGAAGAGCCTGAAAAGGTGTGAAAAATAGGAAGAGCTTAAAAAGGTGTGAAATGTATGAGGAGCATGAAACGGTCTGAAAATTAGGAGGAGCATGAAGCTGTGTTCAAAAACATGAAGAGCCTGAAAAGGTGTGAAAAACATGAAGAGCTTCAAAAGTTTGAAAAATAGGAGGAGCATGAAGCGGTGTTCAAAAACATGAAGAGCCTGAAAAAGTGTGAAAAATATGAAGAGCTTATAAAATTGTCAAAATTATGAGGAGCATGAAACGGTCTGAAAAATATGAGCAGCATGAAACGGTCTGAAAAATAGGAGGAGCATGAAGCGGTGTTCAAAAACACGAAGAGCCTGAAAAAGTGTGAAAAGTATGAAGAGCTTCAAAACGTATGAAAAATATGAAGAGCTTCAAAAGGTGTCAAAAAAGAGATGAGCATGAAACGGTCTGAAAAATAGGAGGAGCATGATGCGGTGTTGAAAAACATGAAGAGCCTGAAAAGGTGTGAAAAATATGAAGAGCTTCAAAATGTGTGAAATACATGAGGAGCAAGAAACGATCTAAAAAATAGGAGGAGCATGAAGTGGTGTTCAAAAACAAGAAGAGCCTGAAAAGGTGTGAAAAATATGAAGAGCTTCAAAAGGTGTGAAAAATAGGAGGAGCATGAAACGGACTGAAAAATAGGAGGAGCATGAAGTGGTGTTGAAAAACATGAAGAGCTTGAAAAGGTGTGAAAAATATGAAGAGCTTCAAAACGTCTCAAAAATATGAGAAGCATGCAACGTTCTGAAAAATAGGAGGAGTAAGAACCGCTATTGAAATACATGAAGAGCCTGAAAACGTGTGAAGAATGTGAAGAGCTCAAAAGTTTTGAAAAAAATGAAGAGCTTCAGAAGGTGTCAAAAATGCGATGAGCATGAAACCGTCGGAAAAATAGGAGGAGCATGAAGTGGTGTTGAAAAACATGAAGAGCCTGAAAAGGTGTGGAAATTATGAAGAGCTTCAAAATGTGTCAAATATATGAGGAGCATAAAACGGTCTGAAAAAAAGGAGGAGCATGAAATGGTGTTGAAAAACATGAAGAGCCTGAAAAGGTGTGATAAATATGAAGAGTTTCAAAACGTGTCAAAAAGATGAGGAGCATGAAACCGTCTGAAAAATAGGAGAGGCATGAAGCGGTGTTGAAAAATATGAAGAGCCTGAAAAGGTGTGGAAATTATGAAGAGCTTCAAAATGTGTCAAATATATGAGGAGCATAAAACGGTCTGAAAAAAAGGAGGAGCATGAAATGGTGTTGAAAAACATGAAGAGCCTGAAAAGGTGTGATAAATATGAAGAGTTTCAAAACGTGTCAAAAAGATGAGGAGCATGAAACCGTCTGAAAAATAGGAGAGGCATGAAGCGGTGTTGAAAAATATGAAGAGCCTGAAAAGGTGTGAAAAATCTGAAGAGCTTCAAAAAGTGTCAAATATATGAGGAGCATGAAACGGTCTGAAAATTAGGAGGAGCATGAAGCGGTGTTCAAAAACATGAAGAGCCTGAAAAGGTGTGAAAAATATGAAGAGCTTCAAAAGGTGTCAAAAATGAGATGAGCATGAAACGGTCTGAATAATAGGAGGAGCATGAAGCGGTGTTGAAAAAAATGAAGAGCCTGAAAAGGTGTGAAATATATGAAGAGCTTCAAAAGGTGCAAAAATATGAGGAGCATGAAACGGTCTGAAAAATAGGAGGATCATGAAGCGGTGTTGAAAAACCGGAAGAGCCTGAAAAGGAGTGAAAAATATGAATAGCTTCAAAAGGTGTCAAAAATGAGATGTGCATGAAACGGACTGAAAAATTGGAGGAGCATGAAGTGGTGTTGAAAAATATTATGAGACTGAAAAGGTGTGCAAAATATGAAGAGCTTCAAAATTTGTCAAAAATATCAGGAGCATGAAAAGGTCTGAAAAATAGGAGGAGCATGAACCAGTGTTCAAAAACATGAAGAGCTTGAAAAGGTGTAAAAATATGAAGAGTTTCAAAAGGTGTGAAATACATGAGGAGCATGAAACGTTCTGAAACATAGGAGGACCATGAAGCGGTGTTGAAAAACATGAAGAGCCTGAAAAGGTGTGAAAAATATGAAGAGCTTCAAAAGGTGTCAAAAATATGAGGAGCATGAAACGGTCTTAAAAATAGGAGGAGCATGAAGCGGTGTTCAAAAACATGAAGAGCCTGAAAAGGTGTGAAATATATGAAGAGCTTCAAAAGGTGTGAAAAATATGAGGAGCGTGAAACGGTCTGAAAAATAGGAGGAGCCTGAACCGGGGTTCATAAACATGAAGAGCCTGAAAAGGTGTGAAAAATATGAAGAGCTTCAAAAGGTGTGAAATACATGAGGAGCATGAAACGGTCTGAAAAATAGGAGGAGCATGAAGTGATGTTCAAAAACATGAAGAGCCTGAAAATGAGTGAGAAATATGAAAAGCTTCCAAAGGTGTCAAAAATATAGGAGCATGAAACGGTCTGCAAAATAGGAGGAGCATAAAGCGGTGTTGAAAAACATGAAGAGCCTGAAAATGTGTGAAAAATATGAAGAGCTTCAAAAGGTGTCAAAAATATGAGTAGCATGAAACATTCTGAAAAATAGGAGGAGCATGAAGCGGTGTTGAAAAACATGAAGAGCCTGAAAAGGTGTGAAAAATATATAGAGCTTTAAAAAGTGTCAAAAATATGAGGAGCATGAAACGGTCTGAAAAATAGGAGGAGCATGAAGCGGTGTTGAAAAACATGAAGAGCCTGAAAATGTGTGAAAAATATGAAGAGCTTCAAAAGGTGTCAAAAATATGAGTAGCATGAAACATTCTGAAAAATAGGAGGAGCATGAAGCGGTGTTGAAAAACATGAAGAGCCTGAAAAGGTGTGAAAAATATATAGAGCTTCAAAAAGTGTCAAAAATATGAGGAGCATGAAACGGTCTGAAAAATAGGAGGAGCTTGAAGCGGTGTTGAAAAACATGAAGAGCCTGAAAACGTTTGAAAAATATGAAGAGCTTCAAAAGGTTTGATAAATATGAAGAGCTTCAAAAGGTGTCAAAAAGGAGATCTGCATGAAACGGTCTGAAAAAAAGGAGGAGCATGAAGTGGTGTTGAAAAAAATGAAGAGCCTGAAAAGGTGTGAAAAATATGAAGAGCTTCAAAAATGTCAAAAATATGAGGAGCATGAAACGGTTTGAAAAATACGACGAGCATGAAGCGATGTTCAAAAACATGAAGAGCCTGAAAAGGTGTGAAAATTATGAAGAGCTTCAAAATATGTCAAAAATATGACGAGCATGAAACCCTGTTAAAAATAGGAGGAGGATGAAGCGGTGTTCAAAAACATGAAGCGCCTGAAAAGGTGTGCAAAATATGAAGAGCTTCAAAAAGTGTCAAAAATTAGATTAGCATAAAAGGGTCTGAAAAATAGGAGGAGCCTGAAGTGGTGTTGAAAAACATGAAGAACCTCAAAATGTGTGAAAAATATGAAGAGCTTCAAAAATATGAAAATTCTGAAGAGCTTCAAAAGGTGTAAAAAATATGAAGAGCTTCAAAAGATGTCAAAAATGAGATGAGCATGAAACGGTCTGAAAAATAGGAGCATGAAGTGGTGTTGAAAATCATGAAGAGCCTGAAAAGTTGTGAAAAATATGCAGAGCTTCAAAAGGTGTCAAAAATATGAGGAGCATGAAACGGTCTGAAAATAGGACGAGCACAAGCGATGTTCAAAAACATGCACAGCCTGAAAAGGTGTGAAAAATATGCAGAGCTTCAAAAGGTGTCAAAAATACGAGGAGCATGAAGTGGTGTTGAAAACCATGAAGAGTCTGAAAAGGTGTGAAAAATATGAAGAGCTTCAAAATGTGTAAAAAATATGAGGTGCATGAATCGGTCCGAAAAATAGGAGGTTCATGAAGCGGTGTTGAAAAACATGAAGAGCCTGAAAAGGTGTGAAAAATATGATGAGCTTCAAAAGGTGTCAAAAATATGAGGAGCATGAAACGGTCTGAAAATAGGACGAGCACAAGCGATGTTCAAAAACATGCACAGCCTGAAAAGGTGTGAAAAATATGAAGAGCTTCAAAAGGTGTGAAAAATATGAAGAGCTTCAAAAGGTGTCAAAAATTAGATTAGCATGAAAGGGTCTGAAAAATAGGAGGATTATGAAACGGTGTTCAAAAACATGAACAGCCTGAAAAGGTGTGGAAAATATGAAGAGCCTCAAAACGTGTCAAAAATATGAGAAGTATGAAACGGTATGATAAATAGCAGGAGCATGAAGCGGTGTTGAAAAACCGGAAGAGTCTGAAATCGTGTGAAAAATATGAAGAGCTACAAAAATGTGAAAAATATGAAGAGATTCAAACGGTTTGAAAAATATGAAGAGCTTCAAAAGGTGTCAAAAATGAGAAGAGTGAAACGGTCTGAAAATTAGGAGGAGCATGAAGCAGTGTTGAAAATCATGAAGAGCATGAAAACTGTGAAAAATATGAAGAGCTTCTAAGGGTGTCAAAAATATGAGGAGCATGAAACGGTCTGAAAAATAGGAGGTCCATGAAGTGGTGTTGAAAAACATGAAGAGCCTGAAAAGTGTGAAAAACATGAAGAGCTTCAAAAGGTTTCAAAAATATGAGGAGAATGAAACCTTCTGAAAAATAGGAGGATCATGAATTGGTGTTGAAAAACATGAAGAGCCTGAAAAGGTGTGAAAAATATGAAGAGCTTCAAAAGGTGTCAAATTATGAGGAGCATGAAACGGTCTGAAAAATGGGAGAAGCATGAAGTGGTGTGGAAAAACATGAAGAGCCTGAAAAGGTGTGAAAAATATGAAGAGCTTCAAAAGGTGTGAAATACATGAGGAGCATGAAACTCTCTGAAAATTAGGAGGAGCAAGAAGCAGTGTTCAAAAACATGAAGAGCCTGAAAAGGTGTGAAAAATATGAAGAGCTTCAAAAGGTGTGAAATAGATGAGGCACATGAAACTCTCTGAAAATTAGGAGGAGCAAGAAGCAGTGTTGAAAAACATGAAGAGCCTGAAAAGGTGTGAAAAATATGAAGACCTTCAAAAGGTGTGAAATACATGAGGCGCATGAAACTCTCTGTGAATTAGGAGGAGCAAGAAGCAGTGTTCAAAAACATGAAGAGCCTGAAAACTTGTGAAAAATATGAAGAGCTTAAAAAGGGGTCAAAAATATGAAGAACATGAAACCGTCTGAAAAATAGGAGGAGCATGAGGTGGTGTTGAAAAACTTGAAGAGCATGAAAACATGTGAAAAATATGAAGAGCTTTAAAAGGTGTGAAAAATATGAACAGCTTCAAAAGGTGTGAAATATATGAAGAGCTTCAAAATGTGTCAAAAATATGAGGAGCATGAAATGGTCTGAAAAATAGGAGGAGCATGAAGCGGTGTTGAAAAACATGAGGAGCCTGAAAAGGTGTGAAAAATATGAAGAGCTTCAGAAATGTGAAAATTATGAAGGGCTTCAAAAGATGTGAAATATATGAAGAGCATGAAACGGTCTGAAAAATACGAGGAGCATGAAACGGTGTTCAAATACATGAAGAGCCTGAAAACGTGTGAATAAAATGAAGAGCTTCAAAAGGTGTGAAAAATATGAGGAGCATGAAACTGTCTAAAAAATAGGAGGAGCATGAAGTGGTGTTGAAAAACATGAAGAGCCTGAAAACCTGTGAAAAATATGAAGAGCTTTAAAAGGTGTGAAAAATATGAACAGCTTTAAAAGGTGTGAAATATATGAAGAGCTTCAAAAGCTGTCAAAAATTACATGAGCATGAAACGGTCTGAAAAACAGGAGCATGAAGTGGTGTTGAAAATCATGAAGAGCCTGAAAAGGTGTGAAAAATATGCAGAGCTTCAAAATGTGTCAAAAATATGAGGAGCATGAAACGGTCTGAAAAATAGGAGGAGCATGAAGCAGTGTTCAAAAACATGAAGAGCCTGAAAAGGTGTGAAAAATATGAAGAGCCTCAAAACATGTCAAAAATATGAGGAGTATGCAACGGTATGATAAATAGCAGGAGCATGAAGCGGTGTTGAAAAACATGAAGAGTCTGAAATCGTGTGAAAAATATGAAGAGCTTCAAAAATGTGAAAAATATGAAGAGCTTCAAAAGGTGTAAAAAATATGAAGAGTTTCAAAAGTATCAAAAATTAGATGAGCATGAAACGGTCTAAAAAATAGGAGGAGCAACAAGTAGTGTTGAAAAAAATGAAGAGCCTGAAAAGGTGTGAAAAATATGAACAGCTTCAAAATATGTGAAAAATATGAGGAGCATGATACGGTCTGAAAAATAGGAGGAGCATGAAGCGGTGTTCAAAAACATGAAGAGCCTGAGAAGTTGTGAAAAATATGCAAAGCTTCAAAAGGTGTCAAAAATATGAGGAGCATGAAACGGTCTGAAAAATAGGAGAAGCATGAAGTGGTGTTCAAAAACATGAAGAGCCTGAAAAGGTGTGAAAAATATGAAGAGCTTCAAAAGGTGTCAAAAATATGAGGAGCATGAAACGGTCTGAAAAATCGGAGGAGCATGAAGTGGTGTTGAAAAAGATGAAGAGCCTGAAAAGGTGTTAAAAATATGAAAGCTTCAAAAGGTGTCAAAATTATGAGGAGCATGAAACGGTCTGAAAAATAAGAGGAGCATGAAGCGCTGTTGAAAATCATAAAGAGCCTGAAAAGTTGTGAAAAATATGAAGAGCTTCAAAAGATGTGAAAAACATGAAGAGCTTCAAACGGTGTCAAAATGAGATGAGCATGAAACGGTCTGAAAAAAAAGGAGGAGCATGAAGTCGTGTTGAAAAAAAGGAAAAGTCTGAAAAAGTGTGAAATATATGAAGAGCTTCAAAAGGTGTCAAAAATATGAGGAGAATGAAACGGTCTGAAAAATAGGAGGAGCATGAAGCGATGTTGAAAAACATGAATTGTCTGAAAACGTGTGGAAAATATGAAGAGATTCATAAATGTGAAAAATATGAAGAGCTTCAAAAGGTGTGAAAAATATGAAGAGCTTCAAAAGGTGTCAAAAAAGAGATGAGCATGAAAAGTTCTGAAAAATAGGAGGACCATGAAGCGGTGTTGAAAATCATGAAGAGCCTGAAAACGTGTGAAAAATATGAAGACCTTCAAAATTTGTCAAAAATATGAAGAGCTTCAAAAGGTGTTAAAATGAGATGAGCATGAAACAATCTGAAAAATAGGAGGAGCATGAAGTGGTGTTGAAAAAATGAAGAGCCTGGAAAGGTGTGAAATATCTGAAGAGCTTCAAAAGGTGTCAAAAATATGAGGAGCATGAAACGGTCGCAAAATACGACGAGCATGAAGCGGTGTTGAAAAACATGAAGAGCCTGAAAAGGTGTGAAAAATATGAAGAGCTTCAAAAGGTGTGAAATACATGAGGAGCATGAAATGGGCTGAAAAATAGGAGAAGCATGAAGTGGTGTTTAAAAATATGAAGAGCTTTAAAAGGTGTGAAAAATATGAAGACCTTCAAAAGGTGTCAAAAATGAGATGAGCATGAAACGGTCTGAAAAATAGGAGGATCATGAAACGGTGTTGAAAAACATGAAGAGCCTGAAAATATGTGAAAAATATGAAGAGCTACAAAAGGTGTCAAAATTATGAGGAGCATGAAACGTTCTGAAAAATAGGAGGAGCATCAACCTGTGTTCAAAAACATGAAGAGCCTGAAAAGGTGTGAAAAATATGAAAAGCTTCAAAAGGTGTCAAAAATGAGATGAGCATGAACCCGTCTGAAAAATAGGAGGAGCATGAAGCGGTGTTGAAAGACATGAAGAGCCTGAAAAGTTGTGAGAAATATGAAGAGCTTCAAAAGGTGTCAAAAATATGAGGAGCATGAAACGGTCTGCAAAAAAGTAGGAGCATGAAGTGATGTTGAAAAACTTGAAGAGCATGAAAAGGTGTGAAAAATATGAAGAGGTTCAAAGTTGTGAAATACATGAGGATCATGAAACGGTGTGAAAAATTGGAGGAGCATGAAGCAGAGTTCGAAAACATGAAGAGCCTGAAAAGGTTTGAAAAATATGAAGAGCTCAAAAAGTGTCAAAAATATGAGGAGCCTGAAACGATCTGAAAAATACGAGGAGCATGAAGCAGTGTTCAAAAACATGAAGAGCTTCAAAAGGTATGAAAAATATGAGAGCTTGAAACGGTCTGAACAATAGGAGAAGCATGAAGCGGTGTTCAAAAACATGAAGAGCCTGAAAAGGGGTGAAAAATATGAAGAGCTTTAAAAGGTGTCAAAAATATGAGGAGCATGAAACGGTCTGAACAATAGGAGAAGCATGAAGCGGTGTTCAGAAACATGAAGAGCCTGAAAAGGGGTGAAAAATATGAAGAGCTTCAAAAGGTGTCAAAAATATGAGGAGCATGAAACGGTCTGAAAAATCGGAGGAGCATGAAGCGTTGTTGAAAAATACGAAGAGCCTGAAAAGGTGTGAGAAATATGAAGAGCTTCAAAGGGGTTAAAAGTATGAGTAGCATGAAACGGTCTGCAAAAAAGGAGGAGCATGAAGTGGTGTTGAAAAAGATGAAGAGCCTGAAAAGGTGTTAAAAATATGAAAGCATCAAAAGGTGTCAAAATTATGAGGAGCATGAAATGGTCTGAAAAATAGGAGGAGCATGAAGCGCTGTTGAATAACATAAAGAGCCTGAAAAGTTGTGAAAGATATGAAGAGCTTCAAAAGATGAGAAAAACATGAAGAGCTTCAAAAGGTGTCAAAATGAGATGAGCATGAAACGGTCTGAAAAATAGGAGCATGAAGTCGTGTTGAATAAAAGGAAAAGTCTGAAAAAGTGTGAAATATATGAAGAGCTTCAAAAGGTGTCAAAAATATGAGGAGAATGAAACGGTCTGAAAAATAGGAGGAGCATGAAGCGATGTTGAAAAACATGAATTGTCTGAAAACGTGTGGAAAATATGAAGAGATTCATAAATGTGAAAAATATGAAGAGCTTCAAAAGGTGTGAAAAATATGAAGAGCTTCAAAAGGTGTCAAAAAAGAGATGAGCATGAAAAGGTCTGAAAAATAGGAGGAGCATGAAGTGGTGTTGAAAATCATGAAGAACCTGAAAACGTGTGAAAAATATGAAGACCTTCAAAATTTGTCAAAAATATGAAGAGCTTCAAAAGGTGTTAAAATGAGATGAGCATGAAACGATCTGAACAATAGGAGAAGCATGAAGCGGTGTTCAGAAACATGAAGAGCCTGAAAAGGGGTGAAAAATATGAAGAGCTTCAAAAGGTGTGAAAAATATGAAGAGCTAAAAAAGGTGTGAAAAATATGAGGAGCATGATATGGTTTGAAAAATAGGATTAGCATGAAGCGGTGTTCAAAAACATGAAGAGCCTGAAAAGGTGTGAAAAATAAGAAAAGCTTCAAAAGGTGTCAAAAATGAGATGAGCATGAAACGTTCTGAAAAATAGGAGGTGCATGAAGCGTTGTTGAAAACCATGAAGAGCCTGAAAAGGTGTGAGAAATATGAAGAGCTTCAAAATGTGTCAAAAAAATGAGGAGCATGAAACGGTCTGAAAAATAGGAGGAACATGAAGCGGTGTTGAAAAAATGAAGAGCCTGAAAAGGTGTGAAAAATATAAAGAGCATCAAAAGGTATCAAAAATATGAGGAGCATCAAACGGTCTGCAAAAACGGAGGAGCATGAAGTGGTGTTGAAAAACTTGAAGAGCCTGAGAAGGTGTGAAAAACATGAAAAGCTTCAAAAGATGTCAAAAATACGAGGAGCATGAAACGGTCTGAAAAATATGAGGAGCATGAAGCGGTGTTCAAAAACATGAAGATCCTGAAAAGGTGTGAAAAATATAAAGAGCTTCAAATGTTGTGAAATATATGAGGAGCATGAAACGGTCTGAAATATAGGAGGAGCATGAAGCGCTGTTCAAAAACAAGAAGAGCGTGAAAAGTTTTGAAAAATATGAAGAGCTTCAAAAGGTGTGAAATACATGAGGAGCATGAAACTTGCTGAAAAATAGGAGAAGCATGATGTGGTGTGGAAAAACATGAAGAGCCTGAAAAGGTGTGAAAAATATGAAAAGCTTCAAAAGGTGTCAAAAATGAGATGAGCATGAAACGGTCTGAAAAATAGGAGGTGCATGAAGCGTTGTTGAAAAACATGAAGAGCCTGAAAAGGTGTGAGAAATATGAAGAGCTTAAAAAGGTGTCAAAAATATGAGGAGCATGAAACGGTCTTAAAAATACAAGAAGCATGAAGCAGTGTTGAAAAACATGAATAGCCTGAAAATGTGTGAAATATATGAAGAGCTTAAAAGTGTGTCAAGTATATGAGGAGCATGAAACGGTCTGAAAAATAGGAGGATCATGCCACAGTGTTGAAAAACATGAAGAGCCTGAAAATGAGTGAAAAATATGAAGAGCTTCCAAAGTTGTCAAAAATATGAGGAGCATGAAATGGTCTGAAAAATAGGAGGAGCATGAAGCTGTGTTCAAAAACATGAAGAGCCTGAAAATGTGTGAAATATATAAAGAGCTTCAAAAAGTGTCAAAAATATGAGGAACATGAAACGGTCTGAATAATAGGAGGAGAATGTAACGGTGATCAAAAACATGAAGAGCCTGAAAAGGTGTGAAATATATAAAGAGCTTCAAAAATTGTCAAAAATATGAGGAGCATGAAACGGTCTGAATAATAGGAGGAGAATGTAACGGTGATCAAAAACATGAAGAGCCTGAAAAGGTGTGAAAAATATGAAGAGCTTCAAAAGGTGTCAAAAATGAGATGAGCATGAAACGGTCTGAAAAATTGGAGGAGCATGAAGCGGTGTTCAAAAAATTGAAGAGCCTGAAAATGTGTGAAAAATATGAAGAGCTTCAAAAGGTGTGAAAAATATGAGAAGCATGAAACGATATGAAAAATAGGAGGAGCATGACGCGGTGTTCAGAAACATGAAGAGCCTGAAAAGGTGTGAAAAATATGAAGAGCTTCAAAAGGTTTCAACAATGAGATGAGCATGAAACGGTCTGAAAAATAGGAGGAGCAAAAGTGGTGTTGAAAAAATGAAGAGCCTGAAAAGGTGTGAAAAATATGAAGATCATCAAAAGGTATCAAAAATATGAGGAGCATGAAACGGTCTGCAAAAAAGGAGGAGCATGAAGTGGTGTTGAAAAACTTGAAGAGCCTGAAAAGGTGTGAAAAATATGAAAAGCTTCAAAAGATGTCAAAAATATGAGGAGCATGAAACGGTCTGAAAAATAGGAGGAGCATGAAGCGGTGTTCAAAAACATGAAGAGCCTGAAAAGGTGTGAAAAATATGAAGAGCTTCAAAAGGTGTGAAATATATGAGGAGCATGAAACGGGCTGAAAAATAGGAGAAGCATGAAGTGGTGTAGAAAAACATGAAGAGCCTGAAAAGGTGTGAAAAATATGAAGAGCTTCAAAAGGTGTGAAAAATATGAGGAGCATGAAACGGTCTGAAAAATAGAAGCAGCATGAAACGGTGTTGAAAAACATGAAGAGCCTGAAAAGGTGTGAAAAATATGAAGAGCTTCAAAAGGTGTGAAATAAATGAGGAGCATGAAACGGGCTGAAAAATAGGAGAAGCATGAAGTGGTGTAGAAAAACATGAAGAGCCTGAAAAGGTGTGAAAAATATGAAGAGCTTCAAAAGGTGTGAAAAATATGGGGAGCATGAAACGGTCTGAAAAATAGAAGCAGCATGAAACGGTGTTGAAAAACATGAAGGGCCTGAAATGGTGTGAAAAATATGAAGAGCTTCAAAAGGTGTCAAAAATTTGATGAGCATGAAACGGTCTGAAAAATAGGAGGAGCATGAAGCGGTGTTGAAAAACATGAAGAGCCTGAAAAAGTGTGAAAAATATGAAGAGCTTAAAAGGTGTGAAAAATATGAGGAGCATGATATGGTTTGAAAAATAGGATTAGCATGAAGCGGTGTTCAAAAACTTTAAGAGCCTGAGAAGGTGTGAAAAATATGAAAAGATTCAAAAGGTGTCATAAATGAGATGAGCATGAAACGGTCTGACAAATAGGAGGTGCATGAAGCGTTGTTGAAAAACATGAAGAGCCTGAAAAGGTGTGAGAAATATGAAGAGCTTAAAAAGGTGTGAAAAATATGAAGAGCTTAAAAAGGTGTCAAAAATATGAGGAGCATGAAACCGTCTTAAAAATACAAGGAGCATGAAGCGGTGTTGAAAGACATGAATAGCCTGAAAATGTGTGAAATATATGAAGAGCTTAAAAATGTGTCAAGTATATGAGGAGCATGAAACGGTCTGAAAAATAGGAGGATCATGCCACAGTGTTGAAAAACATGAAGAGCCTGAAAATGTGTGAAAAATATGAAGAGCTTCAAAAGGTTTCAAAAATGAGATGAGCATGAAACGGTCTGAAAAATAGGAGGAGCTTGAAGTGGTGTTGAAAAAATGAAGAGCCTGAAAAGGTGTGAAAAATATGAAGATCATCAAAAGGTATCAAAAATATGAGGAGCATGAAACGGTCTGCAAAAAAGGAGGAGCATGAAGTGGTGTTGAAAAACTTGAAGAGCCTGAAAAGGTGTGAAAAATATGAGGAGCATGAAACGGTCTGAAAAATAGGAGGAGCATGAAGCGGTGTTCAAAAACATGAAGAGCCTGAAAAGGTGTGAAAAATATGAAGAGCTTCAAAAGGTGTGAAATACATGAGGAGCATGAAACGGGCTGAAAAATAGGAGAAGCATGAAGTGGTGTAGAAAAACATGAAGAGCCTGAAAAGGTGTGAAAAACATGAAGAGCTTCAAAAGGTGTGAAAAATATGAAAAGCTTCAAAAGGTTTCAAAAATGAGATGAGCATGAAACGGTCTGAAAAATAGGAGAAGCATGAAGTGGTGTTGAAAAAATGAAGAACCTGAAAAGGTGTGAAAAATATGAAGAGCATCAAAAGGTATCAAAAATATGAGGAGCAGGAAACGGTCTGCAAAAAAGGAGGAGCATGAAGTGGTGTTGAAAAACTTGAAGAGCCTGAAAAGGTGTGAAAAATATGAAAAGCTTCAAAAGATGTCAAAAATATGAGGAGCATGAAACGGTCTGAAAAATAGGAGGAGCATGAAGTGGTGTAGAAAAACATGAAGAGCCTGAAAAGGTGTGAAAAATATGAAGAGCTTCAAAAGGTGTGAAATAAATGAGGAGCATGAAACGGGCTGAAAAATAGGAGAAGCATGAAGTGGTGTAGAAAAACATGAAAAGCCTGAAAAGATGTGAAAAATATGAAGAGCTTCAAAAGGTGTGAAAAATATGAGGAGCATGAAACGGTCTGAAAAATAGAAGCAGCATGAAACGGTGTTGAAAAACATGAAGAGCCTGAAATGGTGTGAAAAATATGAAGAGCTTCAAAAGGTGTGAAAAATATGAAGAGCTTCAAAAGGTGTCAAAAATTTGATGAGCATGAAACGGTCTGAAAAATAGGAGGAGCATGAAGCGGTGTTGAAAAACATGAAGAGCCTGAAAAAGTGTGAAAAATATGAAGAGCTTAAAAGGTGTGAAAAATATGAGGAGCATGATATGGTTTGAAAAACAGGATTAGCATGAAGCGGTGTTCAAAAACATGAAGAGCCTGAGAAGGTGTGAAAAATATGAAAAGATTCAAAAGGTGTCATAAATGAGATGAGCATGAAACGGTCTGACAAATAGAAGGTGCATGAAGAGTTGTTGAAAAATATGAAGAGCCTGCAAAGGTGTGAGAAATATGAAGAGCTTAAAAAGTTGTGAAAAATATGAAGAGCTTAAAAAGGTGTCAAAAATATGAGGAGCATGAAACGGTCTTAAAAATACAAGGAGCATGAAGCGGTGTTGAAACACATGAATAGCCTGAAAATGTGTGAAATATATGAAGAGCTTAAAAATGTGTCAAGTATATGAGGAGCATGAAACGGTCTGAAAAATAGGAGGATCATGCAACAGTGTTGAAAAACATGAAGAGCCTGAAAATGTGTGAAAAATATGAAGAGGTTCCAAAGTTGTCAAAAATATGAGGAGCATGAAACGGTCTGAAAAATAGGAGGAGCATGAAGCTGTGTTCAAAAACATGAAGAGCCTGAAAATGTGTGAAATATATAAAGAGCTTCAAAAAGTGTCAAAAATATGAGGAACATGAAACGGTCTGAATAATAGGAGGAGAATGTAACGGTGATCAAAAACATGAAGAGCCTGAAAAGGTGTGAAATATATAAAGAGCTTCAAAAAGTGTCAAAAATCTGAGGAGCATGAAACGGTCTGAATAATAGGAGGAGAATGTAACGGTGATCAAAAACATGAAGAGCCTGAAAAGGTGTGAAAAATATGAAGAGCTTCATAAGGTGTGAAAAATATGAAGAGCTTCAAAAGGTGTCAAAAATTTGATGAGCATGAAACGGTCTGAAAAATAGGAGGAGCATGAAGCGGTGTTGAAAAACATGAAGAGCCTGAAAAAGTGTGAAAAATATGAAGAGCTTAAAAGGTGTGAAAAATATGAGGAGCATGTTATGGTTTGAAAAATAGGATTAGCATGAAGCGGTGTTCAAAAACATGAAGAGCCTGAGAAGGTGTGAAAAATATGAAAAGATTCAAAAGGTGTCATAAATGAGATGAGCATGAAACGGTCTGAAAAATAGGAGCATGAAGTCGTGTTGAATAAAAGGAAAAGTCTGAAAAAGTGTGAAATATATGAAGAGCTTCAAAAGGTGTCAAAAATATGAGGAGAATGAAACGGTCTGAAAAATAGGAGGAGCATGAAGCGATGTTGAAAAACATGAATTGTCTGAAAACGTGTGGAAAATATGAAGAGATTCATAAATGTGAAAAATATGAAGAGCTTCAAAAGGTGTGAAAAATATGAAGAGCTTCAAAAGGTGTCAAAAAAGAGATGAGCATGAAAAGGTCTGAAAAATAGGAGGAGCATGAAGTGGTGTTGAAAATCATGAAGAGCCTGAAAACGTGTGAAAAATATGAAGACCTTCAAAATTTGTCAAAAATATGAAGAGCTTCAAAAGGTGTTAAAATGAGATGAGCATGAAACGATCTGAACAATAGGAGAAGCATGAAGCGGTGTTCAGAAACATGAAGAGCCTGAAAAGGGGTGAAAAATATGAAGAGCTTCAAAAGGTGTGAAAAATATGAAGAGCTAAAAAAGGTGTGAAAAATATGAGGAGCATGATATGGTTTGAAAAATAGGATTAGCATGAAGCGGTGTTCAAAAACATGAAGAGCCTGAAAAGGTGTGAAAAATAAGAAAAGCTTCAAAAGGTGTCAAAAATGAGATGAGCATGAAACGTTCTGAAAAATAGGAGGTGCATGAAGCGTTGTTGAAAACCATGAAGAGCCTGAAAAGGTGTGAGAAATATGAAGAGCTTCAAAATGTGTCAAAAAAATGAGGAGCATGAAACGGTCTGAAAAATAGGAGGAACATGAAGCGGTGTTGAAAAAATGAAGAGCCTGAAAAGGTGTGAAAAATATAAAGAGCATCAAAAGGTATCAAAAATATGAGGAGCATCAAACGGTCTGCAAAAACGGAGGAGCATGAAGTGGTGTTGAAAAACTTGAAGAGCCTGAGAAGGTGTGAAAAACATGAAAAGCTTCAAAAGATGTCAAAAATACGAGGAGCATGAAACGGTCTGAAAAATATGAGGAGCATGAAGCGGTGTTCAAAAACATGAAGATCCTGAAAAGGTGTGAAAAATATAAAGAGCTTCAAATGTTGTGAAATATATGAGGAGCATGAAACGGTCTGAAATATAGGAGGAGCATGAAGCGCTGTTCAAAAACAAGAAGAGCGTGAAAAGTTTTGAAAAATATGAAGAGCTTCAAAAGGTGTGAAATACATGAGGAGCATGAAACTTGCTGAAAAATAGGAGAAGCATGATGTGGTGTGGAAAAACATGAAGAGCCTGAAAAGGTGTGAAAAATATGAAAAGCTTCAAAAGGTGTCAAAAATGAGATGAGCATGAAACGGTCTGAAAAATAGGAGGTGCATGAAGCGTTGTTGAAAAACATGAAGAGCCTGAAAAGGTGTGAGAAATATGAAGAGCTTAAAAAGGTGTCAAAAATATGAGGAGCATGAAACGGTCTTAAAAATACAAGAAGCATGAAGCAGTGTTGAAAAACATGAATAGCCTGAAAATGTGTGAAATATATGAAGAGCTTAAAAGTGTGTCAAGTATATGAGGAGCATGAAACGGTCTGAAAAATAGGAGGATCATGCCACAGTGTTGAAAAACATGAAGAGCCTGAAAATGAGTGAAAAATATGAAGAGCTTCCAAAGTTGTCAAAAATATGAGGAGCATGAAATGATCTGAAAAATAGGAGGAGCATGAAGCTGTGTTCAAAAACATGAAGAGCCTGAAAATGTGTGAAATATATAAAGAGCTTCAAAAAGTGTCAAAAATATGAGGAACATGAAACGGTCTGAATAATAGGAGGAGAATGTAACGGTGATCAAAAACATGAAGAGCCTGAAAAGGTGTGAAATATATAAAGAGCTTCAAAAAGTGTCAAAAATCTGAGGAGCATGAAACGGTCTGAAAAATTGGAGGAGCATGAAGCGGTGTTCAAAAAATTGAAGAGCCTGAAAATGTGTGAAAAATATGAAGAGCTTCAAAAGGTGTGAAAAATATGAGAAGCATGAAACGATATGAAAAATAGGAGGAGCATGACGCGGTGTTCAGAAACATGAAGAGCCTGAAAAGGTGTGAAAAATATGAAGAGCTTCAAAAGGTTTCAACAATGAGATGAGCATGAAACGGTCTGAAAAATAGGAGGAGCAAAAGTGGTGTTGAAAAAATGAAGAGCCTGAAAAGGTGTGAAAAATATGAAGATCATCAAAAGGTATCAAAAATATGAGGAGCATGAAACGGTCTGCAAAAAAGGAGGAGCATGAAGTGGTGTTGAAAAACTTGAAGAGCCTGAAAAGGTGTGAAAAATATGAAAAGCTTCAAAAGATGTCAAAAATATGAGGAGCATGAAACGGTCTGAAAAATAGGAGGAGCATGAAGCGGTGTTCAAAAACATGAAGAGCCTGAAAAGGTGTGAAAAATATGAAGAGCTTCAAAAGGTGTGAAATATATGAGGAGCATGAAACGGGCTGAAAAATAGGAGAAGCATGAAGTGGTGTAGAAAAACATGAAGAGCCTGAAAAGGTGTGAAAAATATGAAGAGCTTCAAAAGGTGTGAAAAATATGAGGAGCATGAAACGGTCTGAAAAATAGAAGCAGCATGAAACGGTGTTGAAAAACATGAAGAGCCTGAAAAGGTGTGAAAAATATGAAGAGCTTCAAAAGGTGTGAAATAAATGAGGAGCATGAAACGGGCTGAAAAATAGGAGAAGCATGAAACGGTGTTGAAAAACATGAAGGGCCTGAAATGGTGTGAAAAATATGAAGAGCTTCAAAAGGTGTGAAAAATATGAAGAGCTTCAAAAGGTGTCAAAAATTTGATGAGCATGAAACGGTCTGAAAAATAGGAGGAGCATGAAGCGGTGTTGAAAAACATGAAGAGCCTGAAAAAGTGTGAAAAATATGAAGAGCTTAAAAGGTGTGAAAAATATGAGGAGCATGATATGGTTTGAAAAATAGGATTAGCATGAAGCGGTGTTCAAAAACTTTAAGAGCCTGAGAAGGTGTGAAAAATATGAAAAGATTCAAAAGGTGTCATAAATGAGATGAGCATGAAACGGTCTGACAAATAGGAGGTGCATGAAGCGTTGTTGAAAAACATGAAGAGCCTGAAAAGGTGTGAGAAATATGAAGAGCTTAAAAAGGTGTGAAAAATATGAAGAGCTTAAAAAGGTGTCAAATATATGAGGAGCATGAAACGGTCTTAAAAATACAAGGAGCATGAAGCGGTGTTGAAAGACATGAATAGCCTGAAAATGTGTGAAATATATGAAGAGCTTAAAAATGTGTCAAGTATATGAGGAGCATGAAACGGTCTGAAAAATAGGAGGATCATGCCACAGTGTTGAAAAACATGAAGAGCCTGAAAATGTGTGAAAAATATGAAGAGCTTCAAAAGGTTTCAAAAATGAGATGAGCATGAAACGGTCTGAAAAATAGGAGGAGCTTGAAGTGGTGTTGAAAAAATGAAGAGCCTGAAAAGGTGTGAAAAATATGAAGATCATCAAAAGGTATCAAAAATATGAGGAGCATGAAACGGTCTGCAAAAAAGGAGGAGCATGAAGTGGTGTTGAAAAACTTGAAGAGCCTGAAAAGGTGTGAAAAATATGAGGAGCATGAAACGGTCTGAAAAATAGGAGGAGCATGAAGCGGTGTTCAAAAACATGAAGAGCCTGAAAAGGTGTGAAAAATATGAAGAGCTTCAAAAGGTGTGAAATACATGAGGAGCATGAAACGGGCTGAAAAATAGGAGAAGCATGAAGTGGTGTAGAAAAACATGAAGAGCCTGAAAAGGTGTGAAAAACATGAAGAGCTTCAAAAGGTGTGAAAAATATGAAAAGCTTCAAAAGGTTTCAAAAATGAGATGAGCATGAAACGGTCTGAAAAATAGGAGAAGCATGAAGTGGTGTTGAAAAAATGAAGAACCTGAAAAGGTGTGAAAAATATGAAGAGCATCAAAAGGTATCAAAAATATGAGGAGCAGGAAACGGTCTGCAAAAAAGGAGGAGCATGAAGTGGTGTTGAAAAACTTGAAGAGCCTGAAAAGGTGTGAAAAATATGAAAAGCTTCAAAAGATGTCAAAAATATGAGGAGCATGAAACGGTCTGAAAAATAGGAGGAGCATGAAGTGGTGTAGAAAAACATGAAGAGCCTGAAAAGGTGTGAAAAATATGAAGAGCTTCAAAACGTGTGAAATAAATGAGGAGCATGAAACGGGCTGAAAAATAGGAGAAGCATGAAGTGGTGTAGAAAAACATGAAAAGCCTGAAAAGATGTGAAAAATATGAAGAGCTTCAAAAGGTGTGAAAATAATGAGGAGCATGAAACGGTCTGAAAAATAGAAGCAGCATGAAACGGTGTTGAAAAACATGAAGAGCCTGAAATGGTGTGAAAAATATGAAGAGCTTCAAAAGGTGTGAAAAATATGAAGAGCTTCAAAAGGTGTCAAAAATTTGATGAGCATGAAACGGTCTGAAAAATAGGAGGAGCATGAAGCGGTGTTGAAAAACATGAAGAGCCTGAAAAAGTGTGAAAAATATGAAGAGCTTAAAAGGTGTGAAAAATATGAGGAGCATGATATGGTTTGAAAAACAGGATTAGCATGAAGCGGTGTTCAAAAACATGAAGAGCCTGAGAAGGTGTGAAAAATATGAAAAGATTCAAAAGGTGTCATAAATGAGATGAGCATGAAACGGTCTGACAAATAGAAGGTGCATGAAGAGTTGTTGAAAAATATGAAGAGCCTGCAAAGGTGTGAGAAATATGAAGAGCTTAAAAAGTTGTGAAAAATATGAAGAGCTTAAAAAGGTGTCAAAAATATGAGGAGCATGAAACGGTCTTAAAAATACAAGGAGCATGAAGCGGTGTTGAAACACATGAATAGCCTGAAAATGTGTGAAATATATGAAGAGCTTAAAAATGTGTCAAGTATATGAGGAGCATGAAACGGTCTGAAAAATAGGAGGATCATGCAACAGTGTTGAAAAACATGAAGAGCCTGAAAATGTGTGAAAAATATGAAGAGGTTCCAAAGTTGTCAAAAATATGAGGAGCATGAAACGGTCTGAAAAATAGGAGGAGCATGAAGCTGTGTTCAAAAACATGAAGAGCCTGAAAATGTGTGAAATATATAAAGAGCTTCAAAAAGTGTCAAAAATATGAGGAACATGAAACGGTCTGAATAATAGGAGGAGAATGTAACGGTGATCAAAAACATGAAGAGCCTGAAAAGGTGTGAAATATATAAAGAGCTTCAAAAAGTGTCAAAAATCTGAGGAGCATGAAACGGTCTGAATAATAGGAGGAGAATGTAACGGTGATCAAAAACATGAAGAGCCTGAAAAGGTGTGAAAAATATGAAGAGCTTCATAAGGTGTGAAAAATATGAAGAGCTTCAAAAGGTGTCAAAAATTTGATGAGCATGAAACGGTCTGAAAAATAGGAGGAGCATGAAGCGGTGTTGAAAAACATGAAGAGCCTGAAAAAGTGTGAAAAATATGAAGAGCTTAAAAGGTGTGAAAAATATGAGGAGCATGTTATGGTTTGAAAAATAGGATTAGCATGAAGCGGTGTTCAAAAACATGAAGAGCCTGAGAAGATGTGAAAAATATTAAAGATTCAAAAGGTGTCATAAATGAGATGAGCATGAAACGGTCTGACAAATAGGAGGTGCATGAAGCGTTGTTGAAAAACATGAAGAGCCTGAAAACGTGTAAGAAATATGAAGAGCTTAAAAAGGTGTCAAAAATATGAGGAGCATGAAACGGTCTTTAAAATACAAGGAGCATGAAGCGGTGTTGAAAAACATGAATAGCCTGAAAATGTGTGAAATATATGAAGAGCTTAAAAATGTGTCAAGTATATGATGAGCATGAAACGGTCTGAAAAATAGGAGGGTCATGCAACAGTGTTGAAAAACATGAAGAGCCTGAAAATGTGTGAAAAATATGAAGAGCTTCCAAAGTTGTCAAAAATATGAGGAGCATGAAATGGTCTGAAAAATAGGAGGAGCATGAAGCTGTGTTCAAAAACATGAAGAGCCTGAAAATGTGTGAAACATATAAAGAGCTTCAAAAAGTGTCAAAAATATGAGGAGCATGAAACGGTCTGAATAATAGGAGGAGAATGTAACGGTGATCAAAAACATGAAGAGCCTGAAAATGTGTGAAAAATATGAAGAGCTTCAAAAGGTTTCAAAATTATGAGGTGCATGAAACGGTCTTAAAAATAGGAAGAGCATGAAGCGGTGTTGAAAAACATGATGAGCCTGAAAAGGTGTGAAATAAATGAAGAATTTCAAAAGGTGTCAAAAATAGGAGGAGCATGAAACTGTTTGAAAAATAGGAGGAGCATGAATTGGTGTTGAAATACATGAGGAGCCTCAAAAGGTGTGAAATATATGAAGAGCATCAAAAGGTGTCAAAAATATGAGGAGCATGAAACGGTCTGAAAAATAGGAGGAGCATGAAACGGTGTTCAAAAACATGAATAGCCCGAAAAGGTGTGAAATATATGAAGAGCTTCAAAAGTTTTCAAAAGTATGAGGAGCATGATACGGTGAAAAATAAGAGGAGCATGAAGCGGTGTTGAAAAATGAAGAGCCTGAAAAGGTGTGAAATATATGAAGAGCTTCAAAAGCTGTCAAAAATAAGAGGCGCAGGAAACGGTCTGAAAAATAGGAGTGGCAAGAAGCAGTGTTGAAAAACATGAAGAGCTTGAAAAGGTGTGAAAAATATGAAGAGCTTCAAAAGGTGTGAAAACTATGAAGAGCTTCAAAAGGTGTCAAAAATATGAGGAGCATGAAACGGTCTGAAAAATAGGAGAAGCATGAAACCATGTTCAAAAACATGAAGAGCCTGAAAATGTGTGAAAAATATGAAGAGCTTCAAAAGGTTTGAAAAAAATGAGGAGCATGAAACGGTGTTCAAAAACATGAAGAGACTGAAAATGTGAGAAATATATGAAGAGCTTCAAAAGGTGTCAAAAATATGAGGAGCTTGAAACGGTCTCAAATATAGGAGGAGAATGAAACGGTGTTGACAAACATGTAGATCCTGAAAAGGTGTGAACAATATGCAGAGCCTCAAAAGGAGTGAAAAATATGAGGAGCATGAAACGGTCTGAAAAATAGGAGGAGCATGAAACGCTGTTCAAAACCATGAAGAGACTGAAAAGCTGTGAAATACATGAAGAGCTTCAAAAGGTGTCAAAAATATGAGGAGCATGAAACGGTCAGACAAATAGGAGGAGCATGAAACGGTGTTCAAAAACATAAAGAGCCTGAAAAGGTGTGAAATATATGAAGAGCTTAAAAAGGTGTCAAAAATATGAGGAAAATGAAACTGTCTGAAAAATAGGAGGAGCATGAAGTTTTGTTCAAAACATGAAGAGCCTGAAAAGGTGTGAAAAATATGAAGAGTTTCAAAAGGTGTCAAAAATATGAGGAGCATGAAACGGTCTGAAAAATAGGGGGAGCATGAAGCAGAGTTGAAAAACATGAAGAGACTGAAAAGGTGTGAAATATATGAAGAGTTTCATAAGGTGTCAAAAATATGAGGAGCATGAAACGGTCTGAAAAATAGGAGGACCATGAAGCTGGGTTGAGAAACATGAAGAGCCTGAAAAGGTGAGAAATATATGAGGAGTTTCAAAAGGTGTCAAAAATATGAGCAGATTGAAACGGTCTGAAAAATAGGAGGAGCATGAAGCGGTGTTGAAATACATGAAGAGCCTGAAAAGGTTTTAAAAATATGAAGAGCTTCAAAAAGTGTCAAAAATATGAGGAGCATGAAACGGTCTGAAAAATAGGAGGAGCATGAAGTGGAGTTGAAAAACATGAAGAGCCTGACAAGGTGTGAAATATATGAGGAGCTTCAAAAGGTGTCAAAAATATGAGGAGCAGGAAAAGTTCTGAAAAATAGGAGGAGCATGACCTGGTGTTGAAATACATGAAAAGTCTGAAAAGATGTGAAAAATATGAAGAGCTTCAAAAGGTGTAAAAAATATGAAGAGCTTCAAAAAGTGTCAAACATATGAGGAGCATGAAACTTTCTGAAAAATAGGAGGAGCATGAAGCGTTGTTGAACACATGAAGAGCCTGAAAAGGTGTGAAAAAAATGAAGAGCTTCAAAAGGTGTGAAATATGAGGAGCATGAAACGGTCTGAAAAATATGAGGATCATGAAGTGGTGTTCAAAAACATGAAGAGCCTGAAAAGTTGTGAAAAATATGAAAAGCTTCAAAAGGTGTCAAAAATGAGATGAGCATGAAACGGTCTGAAAAATAGTAGGAGCATGAAGCGGTGTTCAAAAACTTGAAGAGCCTGAAACGTTGTGAAAAATATGAAAAGCTTCAAAATGTTTCAAAAATGAGATGAGCATGAAACGGTCTGAAAAATAGGAGGAGCATGAAGCGGTGTTGAAAAAGTGAAGAGCCTGAAAAGGTGTGAAAAATATGAAGAGCATCAAAAGGTATCAAAAATATGAGGAGCATGAAACGGTCTGCAAAAAAGGAGGAGCATGAAGTGGTGTTGAAAAACTTGAAGAGCCTGAAAAAGTGTGAAAAATAAGAAAAGCTTCAAAAGATGTCAAAAATATGAGGAGCATGAAACGGTCTGAATAATAGGAGGAGCATGAAGCGGTGTTCAAAAACATGAAGAGCCTGAAAAGGTGTGAAAAATATGAAGAGCTTCAAAAGATGTCAAAAATATAAGGAGCATGAAACGGTCTGAAAAATAGGAGGAGCATGAAGTGGTGTAGAAAAACATGAAGAGCCTGAAAAGGTGTGAAAAATATGAAGAGCGTCAAAAGGTGTGAAATACATGAGGAGCATGAAACGGGCTGAAAAATAGGAGAAGCATGAAGTGGTGTAGAAAAACATGAAGAGCCTGAAAAGTTGTGAAAAATATGAAGAGCTTCAAAAGGTGTGAAAAATATGAGGAGCATGCAACGGTCTGAAAAATAGAAGCAGCATGAAATGGTGTTGAAAAACATGAAGAGCCTGAAAAGGTGTGAAAAATATGAAGAGCTTCAAAAGGTGTGAAATACATGAGGAGCATGAAACGGGCTGAAAAATAGGAGAAGCATGAAGCGGTGTAGAAAAACATGAAGAGCCTGAAAAGGTGTGAGAAATATGAAGAGCTTCAAAAGGTGTGAAAAATATGAGGAGCATGAAACGGTCTGAAAAATAGAAGGAGCATGAAACGGTATTGAAAAACATGAAGAGCCTGAAAAAGTGTGAAAAATATGAAGAGCTTCAAAAGGTGTGAAAAATATGAAGAGCTTCAAAAGGTGTCAAAAATGAGATGAGCATGAAACGTTCTGAAAAATAGGAGGAGCATGAAGCGGTGTTGAAAAACATGAAGAGCCTGAAAAAGTGTGAAAAATATGAAGAGCTTAAAAAGGTGTGAAAATTATGAAGAGCTTCAAAAGGTGTCAAAAATTTGATGAGCATGAAACTGTCTGAAAAATAGGAGGAGCATGAAGCGGTGTTGAAAAACATGAAGAGCCTGAAAAAGTGTGAAAAATATGAAGAGCTTAAAAGGTGTGAAAAATATGAGGAGCATGATATGGTTTGAAAAATAGGATTAGCATGAAGCGGTGTTCAAAAACATGAAGAGCCTGAGAAGGTGTGAAAAATATGAAAAGATTCAGAAGGTGTCAAAAATACGAGGAGCATGAAACGGTCTTAAAAATACGAGGAGCATGAAGCGGTGTTCAAAAATATGAAGAGCCTCAAAATATGTGAAAAATATGAAGAGCTTCAAAAGGTGTAAAAATTATGAGGAGTATGAAACGGTCTGAAAATTAGGAGGAGCATGAAGTGGTGTTCAAAACATGAAGAGCCTGAAAAGGTGTGAAAAATATGAAGAGCTTCAAAATGTGTCAAAAATATGAGGAGCATGAAACGGTATGAAAAATAGGAGGAGCATGAAGCTGTGTTCAAAAACATGAAGAGCCTATAAAACTGTGAAAAATATGAATAGCTTCAAAAGGTGTCAAATATTTGAGGAGCAGGAAACGGTCTGAAAAACGGGCGGAGCATGAAGCAGTGTTCAAAAACATGAAGAGCCTGAAAAGGTGTGAAAAATATCAAGAGCTTCAAAATGTGTCAAAAATATGAGGAGCATGAAACGGTCTGAAAAATAGGAGGAGCATGAAGTGGTGTTGAAAAACATGAAGAGCCTGAAAAGGTGTGAAAAATATGTAGAGCTTCAAAATGTGTCAAAAATATGAGGAGCATGAAACGGTATGAAAAATAGGAGGAGCATGAAGCTGTGTTCAAAAACATGAAGAGCCTATAAAAGTGTGAAAAATATGAATAGCTTCAAAAGGTGTCAAAAATTTGAGGAGCAGGAAACGGTCTGAAAAACAGGCGGAGCATGAAGCGGTGTTCAAAAACATGAAGAGCTTGAGAAGGTGTGAAAAATATGAAGAGCTTCAAAATGTGTCAAAAATATGAGAAGCATGAAACGGTCTGAACAATAGGAGGAGCATGAAACGCTGTTCAAAAACATGAAGAGCCTGAAAAGGTGTGAAAAATATGAAGAGCTTCAAAACGTGTCAAAAATATGAGGATCATGAAACGGTCTGAAAAATAGAAGCAGCTTGAAGCGGAGTTCAAAAACATGAAGAGCCTGAAAAGCATTGAAAAATATGAAGAGCTTCAAAAGGTGTGAAATACATGAGGAGCATGAAACTCTCTGAAAAATAGAAGGAGCATGAAGCGGTGTTCAAAAACATGAAGAGCCTGAAAAAGTGTGAAAAATATGAAGAGCTTCAAAAGGTGTGAAAAATATGAAGAGCTTCAGAAAGTGTCAAATATGAGATGAGCATGAAACGGTCTGAAAAATAGGAGGAGCATGAAGCGGTGTTGAAAAACATCAAGAGCCTGAAAAAGTGTCAAAAATATGAAGAGCTTAAAAAGGTGTGAAAAATATGAAGAGCTTCAAAAGGTGTCAAATGTATGAGGCACATGAAACGGTCTGAAAAATATGACCAGCCTGTAACGGTGTGGAAAAACATGAAGAGCCTGAAAATGTGTGAAAAATATGAAGAGCTTCAAAAGGTTTCAAAATTATGAGGTGCATGAAACGGTCTTAAAAATAGGAAGAGCATGAAGCGGTGTTGAAAAACATGATGAGCCTGAAAAGGTGTGAAATAAATGAAGAATTTCAAAAGGTGTCAAAAATAGGAGGAGCATGAAACTGTTTGAAAAATAGGAGGAGCATGAATTGGTGTTGAAATACATGAGGAGCCTCAAAAGGTGTGAAATATATGAAGAGCATCAAAAGGTGTCAAAAATATGAGAAGCATGAAACGGTCTGAAAAATAGGAGGAGCATGAAACGGTGTTCAAAAACATGAATAGCCTGAAAAGGTGTGAAATATATGAAGAGCTTCAAAAGTTTTCAAAAGTATGAGGAGCATGATACGGTCTGAAAAATAAGAGGAGCAAGAAGCGGTGTTGAAAAATGAAGAGCCTGAAAAGGTGTGAAAAACAGGAAGAGCTTCAAAAGCTGTCAAAAATAAGAGGCGCAAGAAACGGTCTGAAAAATAGGAGTGGCAAGAAGCAGTGTTGAAAAACATGAAGAGCCTGAAAAGGTGTGAAAAATATGAAGAGCTTCAAAAGGTGTGAAAACTATGAAGAGCTTCAAAAGGTGTCAAAAATATGAGGAGCATGAAACGGTCTGAAAAATAGGAGAAGCATGAAACCATGTTCAAAAACATGAAGAGCCTGAAAATGTGTGAAAAATATGAAGAGCTTCAAAAAGTGTCAGAAATATGAAGAGCAGGGAACGGTCTGAAAAATAGGGGGAGTATGAAGCAGTGTTCAAAAACATGAAGAGCCCGAAAAGGTGTCAAAATTATGAGGAGCATGACACTGTCTGAAAAATAGGAGAATCATGAAATGGTGTTCAAAAACATGAAGAACCTGAAAATTTGTGAAAAATATGAAGAGCTTCAAAAGGTCTGAAAAATATCAGGAGCCTGAAACGGTGTTCAAAAAATTGAAGACACTGAAAATGTGTGAAAAATATGAAGAGCTTCAAAAGGTGTCAAAAATATGAGGTGCATGAAACGGTCTGAAAAATAGGAGAAGCATGAAACCATGTTCAAAAATATGAAGAGCCTGAAAATGTGTGAAAAATATGAAAAGCTTCAAAAGGTTTGAAAAAAATGAGGAGCATGAAACGGTGTTCAAAAACATGAAGAGACTGAAAATGTGAGAAATATATGAAGAGCTTCAAAAGGTGTCAAAAATATGAGGAGCTTGAAACGGTCTCAAATATAGGAGGAGAATGAAACGGTGTTGACAAACATGTAGATCCTGAAAAGGTGTGAACAATATGCAGAGCCTCAAAAGGAGTGAAAAATATGAGGAGCATGAAACGGTCTGAAAAATAGGAGGAGCATGAAACGCTGTTCAAAACCATGAAGAGACTGAAAAGCTGTGAAATACATGAAGAGCTTCAAAAGGTGTCAAAAATATGAGGAGCATGAAACGGTCAGACAAATAGGAGGAGCATGAAACGGTGTTCAAAAACATAAAGAGCCTGAAAAGGTGTGAAATATATGAAGAGCTTAAAAAGGTGTCAAAAATATGAGGAAAATGAAACTGTCTGAAAAATAGGAGGAGCATGAAGTTTTGTTCAAAACATGAAGAGCCTGAAAAGGTGTGAAAAATATGAAGAGTTTCAAAAGGTGTCAAATATATGAGGAGCATGAAACGGTCTGAAAAATAGGGGGAGCATGAAGCAGAGTTGAAAAACATGAAGAGACTGAAAAGGTGTGAAATATATGAAGAGTTTCATAAGGTGTCAAAAATATGAGGAGCATGAAACGGTCTGAAAAATAGGAGGACCATGAAGCTGTGTTGAGAAACATGAAGAGCCTGAAAAGGTGAGAAATATATGAAGAGTTTCAAAAGGTGTCAAAAATATGAGCAGATTGAAACGGTCTGAAAAATAGGAGGAGCATGAAGCGGTGTTGAAATACATGAAGAGCCTGAAAAGGTTTGAAAAATATGAAGAGCTTCAAAAAGTGTCAAAAATATGAGGAGCATGAAACGGTCTGAAAAATAGGAGGAGCATGAAGTGGAGTTGAAATACATGAAAAGTCTGAAAAGATCTGAAAAATATGAAGAGCTTCAAAAGGTGTAAAAAATATGAAGAGCTTCAAAAAGTGTCAAACATATGAGGAGCATGAAACTTTCTGAAAAATAGGAAGAGCATGAAGCGTTGTTGAACACATGAAGAGCCTGAAAATGTGTGAAAAATATGAAGAGCTTCCAAAGTTGTCAAAAATATGAGGAGCATGAAATGGTCTGAAAAATAGGAGGAGCATGAAGCTGTGTTCAAAAACATGAAGAGCCTGAAAATGTGTGAAACATATAAAGAGCTTCAAAAAGTGTCAAAAATATGAGGAGCATGAAACGGTCTGAATAATAGGAGGAGAATGTAACGGTGATCAAAAACATGAAGAGCCTGAAAATGTGTGAAAAATATGAAGAGCTTCAAAAGGTTTCAAAATTATGAGGTGCATGAAACGGTCTTAAAAATAGGAAGAGCATGAAGCGGTGTTGAAAAACATGATGAGCCTGAAAAGGTGTGAAATAAATGAAGAATTTCAAAAGGTGTCAAAAATAGGAGGAGCATGAAACTGTTTGAAAAATAGGAGGAGCATGAATTGGTGTTGAAATACATGAGGAGCCTCAAAAGGTGTGAAATATATGAAGAGCATCAAAAGGTGTCAAAAATATGAGGAGCATGAAACGGTCTGAAAAATAGGAGGAGCATGAAACGGTGTTCAAAAACATGAATAGCCCGAAAAGGTGTGAAATATATGAAGAGCTTCAAAAGTTTTCAAAAGTATGAGGAGCATGATACGGTGAAAAATAAGAGGAGCATGAAGCGGTGTTGAAAAATGAAGAGCCTGAAAAGGTGTGAAATATATGAAGAGCTTCAAAAGCTGTCAAAAATAAGAGGCGCAGGAAACGGTCTGAAAAATAGGAGTGGCAAGAAGCAGTGTTGAAAAACATGAAGAGCTTGAAAAGGTGTGAAAAATATGAAGAGCTTCAAAAGGTGTGAAAACTATGAAGAGCTTCAAAAGGTGTCAAAAATATGAGGAGCATGAAACGGTCTGAAAAATAGGAGAAGCATGAAACCATGTTCAAAAACATGAAGAGCCTGAAAATGTGTGAAAAATATGAAGAGCTTCAAAAGGTTTGAAAAAAATGAGGAGCATGAAACGGTGTTCAAAAACATGAAGAGACTGAAAATGTGAGAAATATATGAAGAGCTTCAAAAGGTGTCAAAAATATGAGGAGCTTGAAACGGTCTCAAATATAGGAGGAGAATGAAACGGTGTTGACAAACATGTAGATCCTGAAAAGGTGTGAACAATATGCAGAGCCTCAAAAGGAGTGAAAAATATGAGGAGCATGAAACGGTCTGAAAAATAGGAGGAGCATGAAACGCTGTTCAAAACCATGAAGAGACTGAAAAGCTGTGAAATACATGAAGAGCTTCAAAAGGTGTCAAAAATATGAGGAGCATGAAACGGTCAGACAAATAGGAGGAGCATGAAACGGTGTTCAAAAACATAAAGAGCCTGAAAAGGTGTGAAATATATGAAGAGCTTAAAAAGGTGTCAAAAATATGAGGAAAATGAAACTGTCTGAAAAATAGGAGGAGCATGAAGTTTTGTTCAAAACATGAAGAGCCTGAAAAGGTGTGAAAAATATGAAGAGTTTCAAAAGGTGTCAAAAATATGAGGAGCATGAAACGGTCTGAAAAATAGGGGGAGCATGAAGCAGAGTTGAAAAACATGAAGAGACTGAAAAGGTGTGAAATATATGAAGAGTTTCATAAGGTGTCAAAAATATGAGGAGCATGAAACGGTCTGAAAAATAGGAGGACCATGAAGCTGGGTTGAGAAACATGAAGAGCCTGAAAAGGTGAGAAATATATGAGGAGTTTCAAAAGGTGTCAAAAATATGAGCAGATTGAAACGGTCTGAAAAATAGGAGGAGCATGAAGCGGTGTTGAAATACATGAAGAGCCTGAAAAGGTTTTAAAAATATGAAGAGCTTCAAAAAGTGTCAAAAATATGAGGAGCATGAAACGGTCTGAAAAATAGGAGGAGCATGAAGTGGAGTTGAAAAACATGAAGAGCCTGACAAGGTGTGAAATATATGAGGAGCTTCAAAAGGTGTCAAAAATATGAGGAGCAGGAAAAGTTCTGAAAAATAGGAGGAGCATGACCTGGTGTTGAAATACATGAAAAGTCTGAAAAGATGTGAAAAATATGAAGAGCTTCAAAAGGTGTAAAAAATATGAAGAGCTTCAAAAAGTGTCAAACATATGAGGAGCATGAAACTTTCTGAAAAATAGGAGGAGCATGAAGCGTTGTTGAACACATGAAGAGCCTGAAAAGGTGTGAAAAAAATGAAGAGCTTCAAAAGGTGTGAAATATGAGGAGCATGAAACGGTCTGAAAAATATGAGGAGCATGAAGTGGTGTTCAAAAACATGAAGAGCCTGAAAAGTTGTGAAAAATATGAAAAGCTTCAAAAGGTGTCAAAAATGAGATGAGCATGAAACGGTCTGAAAAATAGTAGGAGCATGAAGCGGTGTTCAAAAACTTGAAGAGCCTGAAACGTTGTGAAAAATATGAAAAGCTTCAAAATGTTTCAAAAATGAGATGAGCATGAAACGGTCTGAAAAATAGGAGGAGCATGAAGCGGTGTTGAAAAAGTGAAGAGCCTGAAAAGGTGTGAAAAATATGAAGAGCATCAAAAGGTATCAAAAATATGAGGAGCATGAAACGGTCTGCAAAAAAGGAGGAGCATGAAGTGGTGTTGAAAAACTTGAAGAGCCTGAAAAAGTGTGAAAAATAAGAAAAGCTTCAAAAGATGTCAAAAATATGAGGAGCATGAAACGGTCTGAATAATAGGAGGAGCATGAAGCGGTGTTCAAAAACATGAAGAGCCTGAAAAGGTGTGAAAAATATGAAGAGCTTCAAAAGATGTCAAAAATATAAGGAGCATGAAACGGTCTGAAAAATAGGAGGAGCATGAAGTGGTGTAGAAAAACATGAAGAGCCTGAAAAGGTGTGAAAAATATGAAGAGCGTCAAAAGGTGTGAAATACATGAGGAGCATGAAACGGGCTGAAAAATAGGAGAAGCATGAAGTGGTGTAGAAAAACATGAAGAGCCTGAAAAGTTGTGAAAAATATGAAGAGCTTCAAAAGGTGTGAAAAATATGAGGAGCATGCAACGGTCTGAAAAATAGAAGCAGCATGAAATGGTGTTGAAAAACATGAAGAGCCTGAAAAGGTGTGAAAAATATGAAGAGCTTCAAAAGGTGTGAAATACATGAGGAGCATGAAACGGGCTGAAAAATAGGAGAAGCATGAAGCGGTGTAGAAAAACATGAAGAGCCTGAAAAGGTGTGAGAAATATGAAGAGCTTCAAAAGGTGTGAAAAATATGAGGAGCATGAAACGGTCTGAAAAATAGAAGGAGCATGAAACGGTATTGAAAAACATGAAGAGCCTGAAAAAGTGTGAAAAATATGAAGAGCTTCAAAAGGTGTGAAAAATATGAAGAGCTTCAAAAGGTGTCAAAAATGAGATGAGCATGAAACGTTCTGAAAAATAGGAGGAGCATGAAGCGGTGTTGAAAAACATGAAGAGCCTGAAAAAGTGTGAAAAATATGAAGAGCTTAAAAAGGTGTGAAAATTATGAAGAGCTTCAAAAGGTGTCAAAAATTTGATGAGCATGAAACTGTCTGAAAAATAGGAGGAGCATGAAGCGGTGTTGAAAAACATGAAGAGCCTGAAAAAGTGTGAAAAATATGAAGAGCTTAAAAGGTGTGAAAAATATGAGGAGCATGATATGGTTTGAAAAATAGGATTAGCATGAAGCGGTGTTCAAAAACATGAAGAGCCTGAGAAGGTGTGAAAAATATGAAAAGATTCAGAAGGTGTCAAAAATACGAGGAGCATGAAACGGTCTTAAAAATACGAGGAGCATGAAGCGGTGTTCAAAAATATGAAGAGCCTCAAAATATGTGAAAAATATGAAGAGCTTCAAAAGGTGTAAAAATTATGAGGAGTATGAAACGGTCTGAAAATTAGGAGGAGCATGAAGTGGTGTTCAAAACATGAAGAGCCTGAAAAGGTGTGAAAAATATGAAGAGCTTCAAAATGTGTCAAAAATATGAGGAGCATGAAACGGTATGAAAAATAGGAGGAGCATGAAGCTGTGTTCAAAAACATGAAGAGCCTATAAAACTGTGAAAAATATGAATAGCTTCAAAAGGTGTCAAATATTTGAGGAGCAGGAAACGGTCTGAAAAACGGGCGGAGCATGAAGCAGTGTTCAAAAACATGAAGAGCCTGAAAAGGTGTGAAAAATATCAAGAGCTTCAAAATGTGTCAAAAATATGAGGAGCATGAAACGGTCTGAAAAATAGGAGGAGCATGAAGTGGTGTTGAAAAACATGAAGAGCCTGAAAAGGTGTGAAAAATATGTAGAGCTTCAAAATGTGTCAAAAATATGAGGAGCATGAAACGGTATGAAAAATAGGAGGAGCATGAAGCTGTGTTCAAAAACATGAAGAGCCTATAAAAGTGTGAAAAATATGAATAGCTTCAAAAGGTGTCAAAAATTTGAGGAGCAGGAAACGGTCTGAAAAACAGGCGGAGCATGAAGCGGTGTTCAAAAACATGAAGAGCTTGAGAAGGTGTGAAAAATATGAAGAGCTTCAAAATGTGTCAAAAATATGAGAAGCATGAAACGGTCTGAACAATAGGAGGAGCATGAAACGCTGTTCAAAAACATGAAGTGCCTGAAAAGGTGTGAAAAATATGAAGAGCTTCAAAACGTGTCAAAAATATGAGGATCATGAAACGGTCTGAAAAATAGAAGCAGCTTGAAGCGGAGTTCAAAAACATGAAGAGCCTGAAAAGCATTGAAAAATATGAAGAGCTTCAAAAGGTGTGAAATACATGAGGAGCATGAAACTCTCTGAAAAATAGAAGGAGCATGAAGCGGTGTTCAAAAACATGAAGAGCCTGAAAAAGTGTGAAAAATATGAAGAGCTTCAAAAGGTGTGAAAAATATGAAGAGCTTCAGAAAGTGTCAAATATGAGATGAGCATGAAACGGTCTGAAAAATAGGAGGAGCATGAAGCGGTGTTGAAAAACATCAAGAGCCTGAAAAAGTGTCAAAAATATGAAGAGCTTAAAAAGGTGTGAAAAATATGAAGAGCTTCAAAAGGTGTCAAATGTATGAGGCACATGAAACGGTCTGAAAAATATGACCAGCCTGTAACGGTGTGGAAAAACATGAAGAGCCTGAAAATGTGTGAAAAATATGAAGAGCTTCAAAAGGTTTCAAAATTATGAGGTGCATGAAACGGTCTTAAAAATAGGAAGAGCATGAAGCGGTGTTGAAAAACATGATGAGCCTGAAAAGGTGTGAAATAAATGAAGAATTTCAAAAGGTGTCAAAAATAGGAGGAGCATGAAACTGTTTGAAAAATAGGAGGAGCATGAATTGGTGTTGAAATACATGAGGAGCCTCAAAAGGTGTGAAATATATGAAGAGCATCAAAAGGTGTCAAAAATATGAGAAGCATGAAACGGTCTGAAAAATAGGAGGAGCATGAAACGGTGTTCAAAAACATGAATAGCCTGAAAAGGTGTGAAATATATGAAGAGCTTCAAAAGTTTTCAAAAGTATGAGGAGCATGATACGGTCTGAAAAATAAGAGGAGCAAGAAGCGGTGTTGAAAAATGAAGAGCCTGAAAAGGTGTGAAAAACAGGAAGAGCTTCAAAAGCTGTCAAAAATAAGAGGCGCAAGAAACGGTCTGAAAAATAGGAGTGGCAAGAAGCAGTGTTGAAAAACATGAAGAGCCTGAAAAGGTGTGAAAAATATGAAGAGCTTCAAAAGGTGTGAAAACTATGAAGAGCTTCAAAAGGTGTCAAAAATATGAGGAGCATGAAACGGTCTGAAAAATAGGAGAAGCATGAAACCATGTTCAAAAACATGAAGAGCCTGAAAATGTGTGAAAAATATGAAGAGCTTCAAAAAGTGTCAGAAATATGAAGAGCAGGGAACGGTCTGAAAAATAGGGGGAGTATGAAGCAGTGTTCAAAAACATGAAGAGCCCGAAAAGGTGTCAAAATTATGAGGAGCATGACACTGTCTGAAAAATAGGAGAATCATGAAATGGTGTTCAAAAACATGAAGAACCTGAAAATTTGTGAAAAATATGAAGAGCTTCAAAAGGTCTGAAAAATATCAGGAGCCTGAAACGGTGTTCAAAAAATTGAAGACACTGAAAATGTGTGAAAAATATGAAGAGCTTCAAAAGGTGTCAAAAATATGAGGTGCATGAAACGGTCTGAAAAATAGGAGAAGCATGAAACCATGTTCAAAAATATGAAGAGCCTGAAAATGTGTGAAAAATATGAAAAGCTTCAAAAGGTTTGAAAAAAATGAGGAGCATGAAACGGTGTTCAAAAACATGAAGAGACTGAAAATGTGAGAAATATATGAAGAGCTTCAAAAGGTGTCAAAAATATGAGGAGCTTGAAACGGTCTCAAATATAGGAGGAGAATGAAACGGTGTTGACAAACATGTAGATCCTGAAAAGGTGTGAACAATATGCAGAGCCTCAAAAGGAGTGAAAAATATGAGGAGCATGAAACGGTCTGAAAAATAGGAGGAGCATGAAACGCTGTTCAAAACCATGAAGAGACTGAAAAGCTGTGAAATACATGAAGAGCTTCAAAAGGTGTCAAAAATATGAGGAGCATGAAACGGTCAGACAAATAGGAGGAGCATGAAACGGTGTTCAAAAACATAAAGAGCCTGAAAAGGTGTGAAATATATGAAGAGCTTAAAAAGGTGTCAAAAATATGAGGAAAATGAAACTGTCTGAAAAATAGGAGGAGCATGAAGTTTTGTTCAAAACATGAAGAGTCTGAAAAGGTGTGAAAAATATGAAGAGTTTCAAAAGGTGTCAAATATATGAGGAGCATGAAACGGTCTGAAAAATAGGGGGAGCATGAAGCAGAGTTGAAAAACATGAAGAGACTGAAAAGGTGTGAAATATATGAAGAGTTTCATAAGGTGTCAAAAATATGAGGAGCATGAAACGGTCTGAAAAATAGGAGGACCATGAAGCTGTGTTGAGAAACATGAAGAGCCTGAAAAGGTGAGAAATATATGAAGAGTTTCAAAAGGTGTCAAAAATATGAGCAGATTGAAACGGTCTGAAAAATAGGAGGAGCATGAAGCGGTGTTGAAATACATGAAGAGCCTGAAAAGGTTTGAAAAATATGAAGAGCTTCAAAAAGTGTCAAAAATATGAGGAGCATGAAACGGTCTGAAAAATAGGAGGAGCATGAAGTGGAGTTGAAATACATGAAAAGTCTGAAAAGATCTGAAAAATATGAAGAGCTTCAAAAGGTGTAAAAAATATGAAGAGCTTCAAAAAGTGTCAAACATATGAGGAGCATGAAACTTTCTGAAAAATAGGAAGAGCATGAAGCGTTGTTGAACACATGAAGAGCCTGAAAATGTGTGAAAAATATGAAGAGCTTCCAAAGTTGTCAAAAATATGAGGAGCATGAAATGGTCTGAAAAATAGGAGGAGCATGAAGCTGTGTTCAAAAACATGAAGAGCCTGAAAATGTGTGAAACATATAAAGAGCTTCAAAAAGTGTCAAAAATATGAGGAGCATGAAACGGTCTGAATAATAGGAGGAGAATGTAACGGTGATCAAAAACATGAAGAGCCTGAAAATGTGTGAAAAATATGAAGAGCTTCAAAAGGTTTCAAAATTATGAGGTGCATGAAACGGTCTTAAAAATAGGAAGAGCATGAAGCGGTGTTGAAAAACATGATGAGCCTGAAAAGGTGTGAAATAAATGAAGAATTTCAAAAGGTGTCAAAAATAGGAGGAGCATGAAACTGTTTGAAAAATAGGAGGAGCATGAATTGGTGTTGAAATACATGAGGAGCCTCAAAAGGTGTGAAATATATGAAGAGCATCAAAAGGTGTCAAAAATATGAGGAGCATGAAACGGTCTGAAAAATAGGAGGAGCATGAAACGGTGTTCAAAAACATGAATAGCCCGAAAAGGTGTGAAATATATGAAGAGCTTCAAAAGTTTTCAAAAGTATGAGGAGCATGATACGGTGAAAAATAAGAGGAGCATGAAGCGGTGTTGAAAAATGAAGAGCCTGAAAAGGTGTGAAATATATGAAGAGCTTCAAAAGCTGTCAAAAATAAGAGGCGCAGGAAACGGTCTGAAAAATAGGAGTGGCAAGAAGCAGTGTTGAAAAACATGAAGAGCTTGAAAAGGTGTGAAAAATATGAAGAGCTTCAAAAGGTGTGAAAACTATGAAGAGCTTCAAAAGGTGTCAAAAATATGAGGAGCATGAAACGGTCTGAAAAATAGGAGAAGCATGAAACCATGTTCAAAAACATGAAGAGCCTGAAAATGTGTGAAAAATATGAAGAGCTTCAAAAGGTTTGAAAAAAATGAGGAGCATGAAACGGTGTTCAAAAACATGAAGAGACTGAAAATGTGAGAAATATATGAAGAGCTTCAAAAGGTGTCAAAAATATGAGGAGCTTGAAACGGTCTCAAATATAGGAGGAGAATGAAACGGTGTTGACAAACATGTAGATCCTGAAAAGGTGTGAACAATATGCAGAGCCTCAAAAGGAGTGAAAAATATGAGGAGCATGAAACGGTCTGAAAAATAGGAGGAGCATGAAACGCTGTTCAAAACCATGAAGAGACTGAAAAGCTGTGAAATACATGAAGAGCTTCAAAAGGTGTCAAAAATATGAGGAGCATGAAACGGTCAGACAAATAGGAGGAGCATGAAACGGTGTTCAAAAACATAAAGAGCCTGAAAAGGTGTGAAATATATGAAGAGCTTAAAAAGGTGTCAAAAATATGAGGAAAATGAAACTGTCTGAAAAATAGGAGGAGCATGAAGTTTTGTTCAAAACATGAAGAGCCTGAAAAGGTGTGAAAAATATGAAGAGTTTCAAAAGGTGTCAAAAATATGAGGAGCATGAAACGGTCTGAAAAATAGGGGGAGCATGAAGCAGAGTTGAAAAACATGAAGAGACTGAAAAGGTGTGAAATATATGAAGAGTTTCATAAGGTGTCAAAAATATGAGGAGCATGAAACGGTCTGAAAAATAGGAGGACCATGAAGCTGGGTTGAGAAACATGAAGAGCCTGAAAAGGTGAGAAATATATGAGGAGTTTCAAAAGGTGTCAAAAATATGAGCAGATTGAAACGGTCTGAAAAATAGGAGGAGCATGAAGCGGTGTTGAAATACATGAAGAGCCTGAAAAGGTTTTAAAAATATGAAGAGCTTCAAAAAGTGTCAAAAATATGAGGAGCATGAAACGGTCTGAAAAATAGGAGGAGCATGAAGTGGAGTTGAAAAACATGAAGAGCCTGACAAGGTGTGAAATATATGAGGAGCTTCAAAAGGTGTCAAAAATATGAGGAGCAGGAAAAGTTCTGAAAAATAGGAGGAGCATGACCTGGTGTTGAAATACATGAAAAGTCTGAAAAGATGTGAAAAATATGAAGAGCTTCAAAAGGTGTAAAAAATATGAAGAGCTTCAAAAAGTGTCAAACATATGAGGAGCATGAAACTTTCTGAAAAATAGGAGGAGCATGAAGCGTTGTTGAACACATGAAGAGCCTGAAAAGGTGTGAAAAAAATGAAGAGCTTCAAAAGGTGTGAAATATGAGGAGCATGAAACGGTCTGAAAAATATGAGGAGCATGAAGTGGTGTTCAAAAACATGAAGAGCCTGAAAAGTTGTGAAAAATATGAAAAGCTTCAAAAGGTGTCAAAAATGAGATGAGCATGAAACGGTGTGAAAAATAGTAGGAGCATGAAGCGGTGTTCAAAAACTTGAAGAGCCTGAAACGTTGTGAAAAATATGAAAAGCTTCAAAATGTTTCAAAAATGAGATGAGCATGAAACGGTCTGAAAAATAGGAGGAGCATGAAGCGGTGTTGAAAAAGTGAAGAGCCTGAAAAGGTGTGAAAAATATGAAGAGCATCAAAAGGTATCAAAAATATGAGGAGCATGAAACGGTCTGCAAAAAAGGAGGAGCATGAAGTGGTGTTGAAAAACTTGAAGAGCCTGAAAAAGTGTGAAAAATAAGAAAAGCTTCAAAAGATGTCAAAAATATGAGGAGCATGAAACGGTCTGAATAATAGGAGGAGCATGAAGCGGTGTTCAAAAACATGAAGAGCCTGAAAAGGTGTGAAAAATATGAAGAGCTTCAAAAGATGTCAAAAATATAAGGAGCATGAAACGGTCTGAAAAATAGGAGGAGCATGAAGTGGTGTAGAAAAACATGAAGAGCCTGAAAAGGTGTGAAAAATATGAAGAGCGTCAAAAGGTGTGAAATACATGAGGAGCATGAAACGGGCTGAAAAATAGGAGAAGCATGAAGTGGTGTAGAAAAACATGAAGAGCCTGAAAAGTTGTGAAAAATATGAAGAGCTTCAAAAGGTGTGAAAAATATGAGGAGCATGCAACGGTCTGAAAAATAGAAGCAGCATGAAATGGTGTTGAAAAACATGAAGAGCCTGAAAAGGTGTGAAAAATATGAAGAGCTTCAAAAGGTGTGAAATACATGAGGAGCATGAAACGGGCTGAAAAATAGGAGAAGCATGAAGCGGTGTAGAAAAACATGAAGAGCCTGAAAAGGTGTGAGAAATATGAAGAGCTTCAAAAGGTGTGAAAAATATGAGGAGCATGAAACGGTCTGAAAAATAGAAGGAGCATGAAACGGTATTGAAAAACATGAAGAGCCTGAAAAAGTGTGAAAAATATGAAGAGCTTCAAAAGGTGTGAAAAATATGAAGAGCTTCAAAAGGTGTCAAAAATGCGATGAGCATGAAACGTTCTGAAAAATAGGAGGAGCATGAAGCGGTGTTGAAAAACATGAAGAGCCTGAAAAAGTGTGAAAAATATGAAGAGCTTAAAAAGGTGTGAAAATTATGAAGAGCTTCAAAAGGTGTCAAAAATTTGATGAGCATGAAACTGTCTGAAAAATAGGAGGAGCATGAAGCGGTGTTGAAAAACATGAAGAGCCTGAAAAAGTGTGAAAAATATGAAGAGCTTAAAAGGTGTGAAAAATATGAGGAGCATGATATGGTTTGAAAAATAGGATTAGCATGAAGCGGTGTTCAAAAACATGAAGAGCCTGAGAAGGTGTGAAAAATATGAAAAGATTCAGAAGGTGTCAAAAATACGAGGAGCATGAAACGATCTTAAAAATACGAGGAGCATGAAGCGGTGTTCAAAAATATGAAGAGCCTCAAAATATGTGAAAAATATGAAGAGCTTCAAAAGGTGTAAAAATTATGAGGAGTATGAAACGGTCTGAAAATTAGGAGGAGCATGAAGTGGTGTTCAAAACATGAAGAGCCTGAAAAGGTGTGAAAAATATGAAGAGCTTCAAAATGTGTCAAAAATATGAGGAGCATGAAACGGTATGAAAAATAGGAGGAGCATGAAGCTGTGTTCAAAAACATGAAGAGCCTATAAAACTGTGAAAAATATGAATAGCTTCAAAAGGTGTCAAATATTTGAGGAGCAGGAAACGGTCTGAAAAACAGGCGGAGCATGAAGCAGTGTTCAAAAACATGAAGAGCCTGAAAAGGTGTGAAAAATATCAAGAGCTTCAAAATGTGTCAAAAATATGAGGAGCATGAAACGGTCTGAAAAATAGGAGGAGCATGAAGTGGTGTTGAAAAACATGAAGAGCCTGAAAAGGTGTGAAAAATATGTAGAGCTTCAAAATGTGTCAAAAATATGAGGAGCATGAAACGGTATGAAAAATAGGAGGAGCATGAAGCTGTGTTCAAAAACATGAAGAGCCTATAAAAGTGTGAAAAATATGAATAGCTTCAAAAGGTGTCAAAAATTTGAGGAGCAGGAAACGGTCTGAAAAACAGGCGGAGCATGAAGCGGTGTTCAAAAACATGAAGAGCTTGAGAAGGTGTGAAAAATATGAAGAGCTTCAAAATGTGTCAAAAATATGAGAAGCATGAAACGGTCTGAACAATAGGAGGAGCATGAAACGCTGTTCAAAAACATGAAGAGCCTGAAAAGGTGTGAAAAATATGAAGAGCTTCAAAACGTGTCAAAAATATGAGGATCATGAAACGGTCTGAAAAATAGAAGCAGCTTGAAGCGGAGTTCAAAAACATGAAGAGCCTGAAAAGCATTGAAAAATATGAAGAGCTTCAAAAGGTGTGAAATACATGAGGAGCATGAAACTCTCTGAAAAATAGAAGGAGCATGAAGCGGTGTTCAAAAACATGAAGAGCCTGAAAAAGTGTGAAAAATATGAAGAGCTTTAAAGGTGTGAAAATTATGAGGAGCATGAAACGGTCGGAAAAATAGGAGTAACATAAAACGGTGTTCAAAAACATGAAGAGCCTGAAAAGGTGTGAAAAATATGAGGAGCTCCATAAGGTGTCAAAAATATGAGGAGCATGAAACGGTCTGAAAAATAGGAGGAGCATGAAATGGTGTTCAAAAACATGAAGAGCCTGAAAAGGTGTGAAAATATGAATAGCTTCAAAGCTGTGAAAATATGAGGAGTATCAAACGGTCAGAAAAATAGCAGGAGCATGAAGCGGCGTTAAACAACATGAAGAGCCTGAAAAGGTGTGAAAAATATGAAGAGTTTCAAAAGGTGTCAAAATTATGGGGAGCATTAAACGTTCTAAACATAGGAGGAGCATGAAGTGGTGTTGAAAAATATGAAGAGCCAGAAAAGGTGTGAAAAATATGAAGAGCTCCAAAAGGTGTGAAAAATATGAGGAGCATGGAACGTTCTGAAAAATAGGAGGAGCATGAAACGATGTTCAAAATCCTGAAGAGCCTGAAAAGCTGTGAAATATATGAAGAGCTTCAAAAGGTGTCAAAAATATGAGGAGCATGAAACTGTCTGAAAAATATGAAGAGTTTCAATAGTTGTCAAAATATGAGGAGCATGAAATGGTGTTCAAAAACATGAAGAGCCTGTAAAGGTGTTAAAATATGAAGAGCTTCAAAAGGTGTCAAAAATATGAGGAGCATGAAACGGTCTGAAAAATAGGAGGAGCATGAAGTGGTGTTCAAAAACATGAAGAGCCTTAAAAGGTGTGAAAAATATGAAGAGCTTTAAAGGTGTGAAAATTCTGAGGAGCATGAAACCGTCTGAAAAATAGGAGGAGCATGACACTGTGATGAAAAACATGAAGAGCCTTAAATTGTGTGAAAAATATGAAGAGTTTGAAGGTGTGAAAAATATGAGGAGCATGAAACCATCTGAAAAATAGGAGGAGCATGACACGGGGTTGAAAAACATGAAGATCATGAAAAGGTGTGAAAAATATGAAGAGATTCAAAAGCTGTCAAAAATATGAGGAGCCTGAAACTGTCTGAGAAATAGGAGGAGCATGAAGTGGTGTTGAAAAGGATGAAGAGCCTGAAAAGGTGTGAAAAATATGAAGAGCTTCAAAAGGTGTCAAAAATATGAGGATCATGAAATGATCTGAAAAATATGAGGAACTTGAAACGGTCTGAAAAATAGGAGGAGCATGAAACGGTGTTAAGAAACATGAAGAGTCTGAAAAGCTGTGAAAAATATAAAGAGCTTCAAAAGTGTGACAAAAATATGAGGAGCATGAAACGGTCTGAAAAAGAGGAGGAGCATGAAGTGGTGTTGAAAAACACGACGAGCCTGAAAAGGTGTGAAATATATGAAGAGCTTCAAAAGGTGTGAAATACATGAGGAGCACGAAACGGTCTGAAAAATAGGAGGAGCATGAAGCGGTGTTCAAAAACATGAACAGCTTGAAAAGGTGTGAAAAATATGAAGAGTTTCAAAAGGTGTCAAAAATATGAGGAGCATGAAAGGGTCTGAAAAATAGGAGGAGCATGAAGCGATGTTCAAAAACATGAAGAGCCTGAAAAAGTGTGAAAAATATGAAGAGCTTCAAAAAGTGTCAAAAATATGAGGAGCATGAAACGTTCTGAAAAAAGGAGGAGCATGAAGTGGTGTTAAAAAACTTGAAGAGCCTGAAAAGGTGTGAAAAATATGAAGAGCTTCAAAAGGTGTGAAAAATATGAGGAGCATGATGCGGTCTGAAAAATAGGAGGAGCATGAAGCGGTGTTCAAAAACATGAAGAGCCTGAAAAGTTGTGAAAAATATGCAAAGCTTCAAAAGGTGTCAAAAATGAGAGGAGCATGAAATGGTCTGAAAAATAGGAGGAGCATGAAGTCGAGTTCATAAATATGAAGAGCCTGAAAAGGTGTGAAAAATATGAAGAGCTTCAAAAGGTGTGAAAAATATGAGGAGCATGATACGGTCTGAATAATAGGAGGAGCATGAAGCGGTGTTCAAAAACATGAAGAGCCTGAAAAGTTGTGAAAAATATGCAAAGCTTCGAATGGTGTCAAAAATGTGATGAGCATGAAACGGTCTGAAAAATAGGAGGAGCATGAAGCGGTGTTGAAAAACATGAAGTGCCTGAAAAGCTGTGAAAAATATGAAGAGCTTCAAAAGGTGTCAAAAATATGAGAAGTATGAAACGTGCTGAAAAATAGGAGGAGCATGAAGCGGTTTTGAAAAACATGAAGAGCCTGAAAACGTGTGAAAAATATGAAGAGCTACAAAAGGTGTCAAAAATATGAGGAGCATGAAACGGTCTGAAAACGAAGAGGAGCATGAAGGGGTGTTCAAAAACATGAAGAGCCTGAAAAGCTGTGAAAAATATGAAGAGCTTCAAAAGGTGTCAAAAATATGAGAAGTATGAAATGTTCTGAAAAACAGGAGGAGCATGAAGCGGTTTTGAAAAACATGAAGACCCTGAAAACGTGTGAAATATATGAAGAGCTACAAAAGGTGTCAAAAATATGAGGAGCATGAAACGGTCTGAAAAATAGGAGGAGAATGAAGCACTGTTGAAAAACATGAAGAGCCTGAAAAGGTGAGAAAATAATGAAGAGTTTCAAAACGTGTCAAAAATATGAGGAGCATGAAACGGTCTGAAATAGGAGGAGCATGAAATGGTGTTGAGCAACATGAAGAGCCTGAAAAGGTTTCAAAAATATGAAGAGTTTCAAAAGGTGTCAAAATTATGGGGAGCATTAAACGTTCTAAACATAGGAGGAGCATGAAGTGGTGTTGAAAAATATGAAGAGCCAGAAAAGGTGTGAAAAATATGAAGAGCTCCAAAAGGTGTGAAAAATATGAGGAGCATGGAACGTTCTGAAAAATAGGAGGAGCATGAAACGATGTTCAAAATCCTGAAGAGCCTGAAAAGCTGTGAAATATATGAAGAGCTTCAAAAGGTGTCAAAAATATGAGGAGCATGAAACTGTCTGAAAAATATGAAGAGTTTCAATAGTTGTCAAAATATGAGGAGCATGAAATGGTGTTCAAAAACATGAAGAGCCTGTAAAGGTGTTAAAATATGAAGAGCTTCAAAAGGTGTCAAAAATATGAGGAGCATGAAACGGTCTGAAAAATAGGAGGAGCATGAAGTGGTGTTCAAAAACATGAAGAGCCTTCAAAAGGTGTGAAAAATATGAAGAGCTTTAAAGGTGTGAAAATTATGAGGAGCATGAAACCGTCTGAAAAATAGGAGGAGCATGACACTGTGATGAAAAACATGAAGAGCCTTAAATTGTGTGAAAAATATGAAGAGTTTGAAGGTGTGAAAAATATGAGGAGCATGAAACCATCTGAAAAATAGGAGGAGCATGACACGGGGTTGAAAAACATGAAGATCATGAAAAGGTGTGAAAAATATGAAGAGATTCAAAAGCTGTCAAAAATATGAGGAGCCTGAAACTGTCTGAGAAATAGGAGGAGCATGAAGTGGTGTTGAAAAAGATGAAGAGCCTGAAAAGGTGTGAAAAATATGAAGAGCTTCAAAAGGTGTCAAAAATATGAGGAGCATGAAACGTTCTGAAAAAAGGAGGAGCATGAAGTGGTGTATAAAAACTTGAAGAGCCTGAAAAGGTGTGAAAAATATGAAGAGCTTCAAAAGGTGTGAAAAATATGAGGAGAATGATGTGGTCTGAAAAATAGGAGGAGCATGAAGCGGTGTTCAAAAACATGAAGAGCCTGAAAAGTTGTGAAAAATATGCAAAGCTTCAAAAGGTGTCAAAAATGAGAGGAGCATGAAATGGTCTGAAAAACAGGAGGAGCATGAAGTCGAATTCATAAATATGAAGAGCCTGAAAAGTTGTGAAAAATATGAAGAGCTTCAAAAGGTGTGAAAAATATGAGGAGCATGATACGGTCTGAAAAATAGGAGGAGCATGAAGCGGTGTTCAAAAAAATGAAGAGCCTGAAAAGTTGTGAAAAATATGCAAAGCTTCGAATGGTGTCAAAAATGTGATGAGCATGAAACGGTCTGAAATATAGGAGGAGCATGAAGCGGTGTTGAAAAACATGAAGAGCCTGAAAACGTGTGAAAAATATGAAGAGCTACAAAAGGTGTCAAAAATATGAGGAGCATGAAACAGTCTGAAAACGAAGAGGAGCATGAGGGGTGTTCAAAAACATGAAAAGCCTGAAAAGCTGTGAAAAATATGAAGAGCTTCAAAAGGTGTCAAAAATATGAGAAGTATGAAACGTGCTGAAAAATAGGAGGAGCATGAAGCGGTTTTGAAAAACATGAAGAGCCTGAAAACGTGTGAAAAATATGAAGAGCTACAAAAGGTGTCAAAAATATGAGGAGCATGAAACGGTCTGAAAACGAAGAGGAGCATGAAGGGGTGTTCAAAAACACGAAGAGCCTGAAAAGCTGTGAAAAATATGAAGAGCTTCAAAAGGTGTCAAAAATATGAGAAGTATGAAACGTTCTGAAAAATAGGAGGAGCATGAAGCGGTTTTGAAAAACATGAAGAGCCTGAAAACGTGTGAAAAATATGAAGAGCTACAAAAGGTGTCAAAAATATGAGGAGCATGAAACGGTCTGAAAAATAGGAGGAGAATGAAGCACTGTTGAAAAACATGAAGAGCCTGAAAAGGTGAGAAAAAAATGAAGAGTTTCAAAACGTGTCAAAAATATGAGGAGCATGAAACGGTCTGAAATAGGAGGAGCATGAAATGGTGTTGAGAAACATGAAGAGCCTGAAAAGGTTTCAAAAATATGAAGAGTTTCAAAAGGTGTCAAAATTATGGGGAGCATTAAACGTTCTAAACATAGGAGGAGCATGAAGTGGTGTTGAAAAATATGAAGAGCCAGAAAAGGTGTGAAAAATATGAAGAGCTCCAAAAGGTGTGAAAAATATGAGGAGCATGGAACGTTCTGAAAAATAGGAGGAGCATGAAACGATGTTCAAAATCCTGAAGAGCCTGAAAAGCTGTAAAATATATGAAGAGCTTCAAAAGGTGTCAAAAATATGAGGAGCATGAAACTGTCTGAAAAATATGAAGAGTTTCAATAGTTGTCAAAATATGAGGAGCTTGAAATGGTGTTCAAAAACATGAAGAGCCTGTAAAGGTGTTAAAATATGAAGAGCTTCAAAAGGTGTCAAAAATATGAGGAGCATGAAACGGTCTGAAAAATAGGAGGAGCATGAAGTGGTGTTCAAAAACATGAAGAGCCTTAAAAGGTGTGAAAAATATGAAGAGCTTTAAAGGTGTGAAAATTATGAGGAGCATGAAACCGTCTGAAAAATAGGAGGAGCATGACACTGTGATGAAAAACATGAAGAGCCTTAAATTGTGTGAAAAATATGAAGAGTTTGAAGGTGTGAAAAATATGAGGAGCATGAAACCATCTGAAAAATAGGAGGAGCATGAAGTCGTGTTCAAAAATATGAAGAGCCTGAAAAGGTGTGAAAAATATGAAGATCTTCAAAAGGTGTGAAAAAAATGAGGAGCAAGAAACAGTCTGAAAAATAGGAGGAGCATGAAGTGGTGTGGAAAAACATGAAGAGCCTGAAAAGGTGTGAAAAATATGAAGAGCTTCAAAAGGTGTGAAATACATGAGGAGCATGAAACTCTCTGAAAAAGAGAAGGAGCATGAAGTGGTGTTCAAAAACATGAAGAGCCTGAAAAGGTGTGAAAAATATGAAGAGCTTCAAAAGGTGTGAAAAATATGAGGAGCATGATATGGTTTGAAAAATAGGATTACCATGAAGCGGTGTTCAAAAACATGAAGAACCTGAAAAGTTGTGAAAAATATGAAGAGTTTCAAAAGGTGTGAAAAATATGAGGAGCACGAAACGGTCTGAAAAATAGGAAGAGCATGAAGTCGTGTTGAAAAAAAGGAAAAGTCTGAAAAGGTGTGAAATATATGAAGAGCTTCAAAAGGTTTCAAAAATATGAGGAGAATGAAACGGTCTGAAAAATAGGAGGAGAATGAAGCGATGTTGAAAAACATGAATTGTCTGAAAACGTGTGGAAAATATGAAGAGCTTCATAAATGTGAAAAATATGAAGAGCTTCAAAAGGTGTGAAAAATATGAAGAGCTTGAAAAGGTGTCAAAAAAGAGATGAGCATGAAAAGGTCTGAAAAATAGGAGGAACATGAAGCGGTGTTGAAAATCATGAAGAGCCTGAAAACGTGTGAAAAATATGAAGAACTTCATAATTTGTCAAAAATATGAAGAGCTTCAAAAGGTGTTAAAATGACATGAGCATGAAACGATCTGAAAAATTGGAGGAGCATGAAGTGGTGTTGAAAAAATGAAGAGCCTGGAAAGGTGTGAAATATCTGAAGAGCTTCAAAAGGTGTCAAAAATATGAAAAGCATGAAACGGTCAGCAAAATACGAGGAGCATGAAGCGATGTTGAAAAACATGAATTGTCTGAAAACGTGTGAAAAATACGAAGAGCTTCAAAAGGTGTCAAAAATATGAGGAGCATGAAACGGTCTGCAAAAAAGGAGGAGCATGAAGTGGTGTTGAAAAACATGAAGAGCCTGAAAAGGTGTGAAAAATATGAAGAACTTCAAAAGGTGTGAAAAATATGAGGAGCATGATACGGTCTGAAAAATAGGAGGAGCATGAAGCGGTGTTCAAAAACATGAAGAGCTTGAAAAGTTGTGAAAAATATGCAAAGCTTCAAAAGGTGTCAAAAATGAGAGGAGCATGAAACGGTCTGAAAAATAGGAGGAGCATGAAGTCGTGTTCAAAAATATGAAGAGCCTGAAAAGGTGTGAAAAATATGAAGATCTTCAAAAGGTGTGAAAAATATGAGGAGCAAGAAACAGTCTGAAAAATAGGAGGAGCATGAAGTGGTGTGGAAAAACATGAAGAGCCTGAAAAGGTGTGAAAAATATGAAGAGCTTGAAAAGGTGTGAAATACATGAGGAGCATGAAACTCTCTGAAAAAGAGAAGGAGCATGAAGTGGTGTTCAAAAACATGAAGAGCCTGAAAAGGTGTGAAAAATATGAAGAGCTTCAAAAGGTGTGAAAAATATGAGGAGCATGATATGGTTTGAAAAATAGGATTACCATGAAGCGGTGTTCAAAAACATGAAGAGCCTGAAAAGTTGTGAAAAATATGAAAAGCTTCAAAAGGTGTCAAAAATGAGATGAGCATGAAACGTTCTGAAAAACAGAACGTGCATGAAGCGGTGTTGAGAAACATGAAGAGCCTGAAAAGGTGTGAAAAATATGAAGAGATTTAAAAGGTGTGAAAAATATGAGGAGCATGAAACCGTCTGAAAAATAGGAGGAGCATAAAGTGGTGTTGAAAAACATTAAGAGCCTGAAAAGGTGTGTAAAATATGAAGAACTTCAAAAAGTGTCAAAAATATGAGGAGCATGAAACGGTCTGAAAAATAGGAGGAGCATGAAACGGTGATCAGAAAAATGAAGAGCCTGAAAAGGTTTGAAAAATATGAAGAGCTTCAAAAGGTGTGAAATACATGAGGAGCCTGAAACGGGCTGAAAAATAGGAGAAGCATAAAGTGGTGTGGAAAAACATGAACAGCCTGAAAAGGTGTGAAAAATATGAAGAGCTTCAAAAGGTGTGAAATACATGAGGAGCATGAAACGTCTGAAAATTAAGTGAAGCATGAGGTGGTGTGGAAAAACATGAAGAGCCTGAACAGGTGTGAAAAATAAGAAGAGTTTCAAAAGGTGTAAAAAATATGAAGAGCATGAAATGATCTGAAAAATAAGAGGATCATGAAGCGTTTTTCAAAAACATGAAGCGCCTGAAAAGGTGTAAAAAATATGATGAGCTTCAAAATGTGTGAAATACATGAGGAGCATTAAACGGCCTGAAATATCGGAGGAACATGAACCGGTGTTCAAATACAAGAAGAGCCTGAAAATTTGTGAAAAATATGAAGAGCTTCAAAATGTGTGAAAAATATGAAGAGCTTCAAAAGGTGTGAATAATATGAGGAGCATGAAACGGTCTGAAAAATAGAAGCAGCATGAAACGTTGTTGAAAAACATGAAGAGCCTGAAAAGGTGTGAAAAATATGAAGAGCTTTAAAAGGTGTCAAGAATATGAGGAGCATGAAACGGTCTGAAAAATAGGAGGAGAATGAATTGGTGTTGAATAACATAAGGAGCCTGAAAAGGTGTGAAAAATATGAGGAGCTTTAAAAGGTGTGAAAAATATGATGTGCATGAAACGGTCTGAAAAATAGGAGGAGCATGAAGCGGTGTTGAAAATCATGAAGGGCCTGAAAAGCTGTGAAAAATATGAAGAGTTTCAAAAGGTGTGAAAAATATGAAGAGCTTCAAAAGGTGTCAAAAATGAGATCAACATGAAACCGTCTGAAAAATAGGAGGAGCATGAAGCGGTGATGAAAAATATGAAGAGCCTGAAAAGGTGTGCAAATATGAAGAGCTTCTAAATGTGTCAAATATATGAGGAGCATGAAACGGTCTGAAAAATAGGAGGAGCATGAAGCGGTGTTGAAAATAATGAAGAGCCTGAAAAGATGTGAATAATATGTAGAGCTTCAAAAGGTGTGAAAATATGAAGAGCTTCAAAAGCTGTCAAAATAAGATGATCATGAAACGGTCTGAAAATTAGGAGGAGCAGGAAGTGGTGTTGAAAAAAAAGAAGAGCCTGAAAAGGTGTGAAATATATGAAGAGCTTCAAAAGGCGTGAAAATATGAAGAGCTTCAAAAGCTGTCAAAATGAGATGAGAATGAAACGGTCTGAAAATTAGGAGCAGCATGAAACGGTGTTCAAACAAATGAAGAGCCTCAAAATGTGTGAAAAATAAGAAGAGCTTCAAAAGGTGTGAAATACATTTGGAGCATGAAACTGTGTGTAAAATAGGAGGAGCATGAAGTGGTGTTCAAAAACATGAAGAGCCTGAAAAGGTGTGAAAAATATGAAGAGCTTCAAAAGGTGTGAAATACATGAGAGGAATGAAACTGTCTGAAAAATAGGAGGAGCATGAAGCGGTTGTGAAAAACATGAAGAGCCTGAAAAGTTGTGAAAAATATAAAGAGCTTCTAAAGGTGTCAAAAACATGAGGACAATGAAACGCTCTGGAAAATAGGAGGAGCATGAAGTGGTGTTGAAAAAGATGAAGAGCCTGAAAAGGTGTGAAAAATTTGAGGAGCTTCAAAACGTGTCAAAATTATGAGGAGCATGAAACGGTCTGAAAAATAGGAGGAGCATGAAGTGGTGTTGAAAAACATGAAGAGCCTGAAATGATGTGAAATATATGAAGAGGTTCAAAAGGTGCGAAAAATATGAGGAGGTTCAAAAAGGCTCAAAAATATGAGGAGCATGAAACGGTCAGAAAAATACGAGGAGCATGAAAAGGTGTTCAAAAACATGAAGAGCCTGAAAAGGTGTGAAAAATATGAAGAGCTTCAAAAGGTATTAAATACATGAATAGCATGAAACGGTCTGAAAAATAGGAGGAGCATGAAGCGGTGTTCAAAAACATGAAGAGCCTGAAAAGGTGTGAAAAATATGAAGAGATTCAAAATGTGTGAAAAATATGAAGAGCTTCAAAAGGTGTCAAATATATGAGGAGCATGAAACGGTCAGAAAAATAGGAGGAGTATGAAGCGATGTTGAAAAATATGAAGAGTCTGAAAAGGTGTGAAATATATGAAGAGCTTCAAAAGGTGTGAAATATAGGAGGAGCATGAAGCGGTGTTCAAAAACATGAAGAGCCTGAAAAGGTGTGAAATATATGAAGAGCTTCAAAAGGTGTGAAATATAGGAGGAGCATGAAGCGGTGTTCAAAAACATGAAGAGCCTGAAAAGGTGTGAAATATATGAAGAGCTTCAAAATGTGTCAAAAATAAGAGGAGCATGAAGCGGTATTCAAAAACATGAAGAGCTTGAAAAGGTGTGAAATAAATGAAGAGCTTCAAAAAGTGTGAAATATAGGAGGAGCATGAAGCGGTGTTCAGAAGCATGAAGAGCCTTAAAAGGTGTGAAATATATGAAGAGCTTCAAAAGGTGTCAAAAACATGAGGAGCATGCAACGGTCTGAAAAATAGGAGGATCATGAAACTGTCTGAAAAATATGACGAGCATGAAACATTCTGAAAAATAGGAGGAGCAAGAAGCGTTGTTGAAATACATGAAGAGCCTGAAAAGGTCTGAAATACATGAAGAGCTTCAAAAGGTGTCAAAATATGAGTAGCATAAAACGGTCTCAAAAATATGGGGAGCATGAAGCGGTGTTGAAAATCATGAAGAGCCTGAAAAGGTGTGAATAATATGAAGAGATTCAAAAGGTGTCAAACATATGAGGAGCATGAAACTGTGTTGAAAAACAAGAAGAGCATGAAAAGGTGTGAAAAATATGAGGAGCATGAAAAGGTCTGAAAAATAGGAGAAGCATGAAATGTTGTTGAAAAACATGAAAAGGTGTGAAAAATATGAAGAGCTTCAAAAGGTGTCAGTAATAAGAGGTGCATGAAACAGTCTGAAAAATAGGAGGAGCATGAAACGATCTGAAAAATAGGATGAGCATGAAACGGTGTTGAAAAACCTGAAGAACAGGAAAAGGTGAGAAATATATGAAGAGCTTCAAAAGGTGTGAAAAATATGAGGAGCATGAAACGGTCTGAAAAATAGGAGGAGCATTAAACGGTGTTCAAAAACATGAAGAGCCTGAAAACGTGTGAAATAAATGAAGAGCTTCAAAACGTGTCAAAAATATGAGGAGCATGAAACGGTCTGAAAATAGGAGGAGCATGAAGCGATGTTGAAAAATATGAAGACCCTGAATAGGTGTGAAAAATATGAAGAGGTTCAAAAGGTGTCAAAAATATGAGGAGCATGAAACGGTCTGAATAAAAGGAGGAGCATGAAACGATGTTCAAAAACATGAAGAGCCTGAAAAAGTGTGAAAAATATGAAGAGCTTCAAAAAGTGTGAAAAATATGAGGAGCATAAACGATCTGAAAAAAAGGTGGAGCAGGAAGCGGTGTTCAAAAACATGAAGAGCCTGACAGGTGTGAAAAGTATGAAGAGCTTCAAAAAGTGTGAAAAATATGAAGAGCTTCAAAAAGTGTGAAAAATATGAGGAGCATGAAATGGTCTGAAAAACAGGAGAAGAATGAAGAGGTGTTTAAAAACATGAAGAGCCTGAAAAGGTGTGAAATATATGACGAACTTCAAAAGGTTTCAAAAATATGAGGAGAATGAAACGGTCTGAAAAATATGAGGAGCATGAAACGGTGTTGAAAAAGATGAAGAGCTTGAAAAGGTGTGAAAAATATTAAGAGCTTCAAAGGTATCAAAAATATGACGAGCATGAAACGGTCTGAAAAATAGGAAGAGCATGAAGCGGTGTTGAAAATCATGAAGAGCCTGAAAAGGTGTGAATAATATGAAGAGCTTCAAAAGGTATCAAAATATGAGTAGCACAAAACGGTCTCAAAATATGACGAGCATGAAGCGGTGTTGAAAAACATGTAGAGCCTGAAAAGGTGTGAAATACATGAAGAGCTTCAAAAGGTGTCAAAATATGAGTAGCGTAAAACGGTCTCAAAAATATGGGGAGCATGAAGCGGTGTTGAAAATCATGAAGAGCCTGAAAAGGTGTGAATAATATGAAGAGATTCAAAAGGTGTCAAACATATGAGGAGCATGAAAGTGTGTTGAAAAACATGAAGAGCCTGAAAAGGTGTGAAAAATATGAGGAGCTTCAAAAGTTGTCAAAAATATGAGGAGCATGAAACGGTCTGAAAAATAGGAGGAGCATGAAATGGTGTTCAAAACATGAAGAGCTTGAAAAGGTGTGAAAAATATTAAGAGCTTCAAAGGTATCAAAAATATGAGGAGCATGAAACGGCCTGAAAAATAGGAAGAGCATGAAGCGGTGTTGAATAACATGAAGATCTTGAAAAGGTGTGAACAATATTAGGAGCATGAAACGGTCTCAAAAATATGAGGAGCATAGAGCGGTGTTGAAAATCATGAAGAGCCTGAAAAGGTGTGAAAAATATGAAGAGATTCAAAAGGTGTCAAACATATGAGGACCATGAAACTGTGTTGAAAAACAAGAAGAGCATGAAAAGGTGTGAAAAATATGAGGAGCATGAAAAGGTCTGAAAAATAGGAGGAGCATGAACTGTTGTTGAAAAACATGAAGAGCATGAAAAGGTGTGAAAAATATGAAGAGCTTCAAAAGGTGTCAATAATAAGAGGTGCATGAAACAGTCTGAAAAATAGGAGGAGCATGAAACGATCTGAAAAATAGGAGGAGCATGAAGCGGTGTTGAAAAATATGAAGAGCCTGAAAAGGTGTGACAAATATAAAGAGTTTCAAAAAGTGTCAATGATATGAGGAGCATGATACGGTCTGAAAAATAGGAGCAGCATGAAACGGTGTTGAAAAACATGAAGAGCATGAAAAGGTGTGAAAAAAGGAAGAGCTTAAAAAGGTGTCAAATATATGAGGAGCATGAAACGGTCTGAAAAATAGAAGTAGCATGAAGCGGTGACAAAAAAATGAAGAGCCTGAAAAGGTGTGAAAAATATGAAGAGTTTCAAAAGGTGTGAAAAATATGAGGAGCATGAAACGGTCTGAAAAATAGGAGGAGCATAAAGCGGTGTTCAAAAACATGAAGAGCATGAAAAGGTGTGAAAAATATGAAGAGCTTCAAAAGGTTTCAAAAATATGTGGAGCATGAAACGGTCTCAAAAATAGTAGGAGCATGAAGCGGTGTTCAAAAACATGGAGAGCCTGAAAAGTTTTGAAAAATATGAAGAACTTCAAAAGATGTCAAAAATATGAGGAGCATGAAACGGTCTGAAAAATAGGAGCAGCATGAAATGGTGTTGAAAAACATGAAGATCCTGAAAAGCTGTGAAAAATATGAAGAGCTTCAAAAGGTGTGAAATATATGAGGAGCATGAAACGGTCTGAAAAATCGGAGGAGCATGAAGCTGTGCTCAAAAACATGAAGATCCAGAAAAGGTGTGAAAAATATGAAGAGCTTCGAAAGGTGTGACAAATATGAGGAGCATGAAACGGTCTGAAAATGTGGAGGAGTATGAAAAGTGCTGAAAAATAGGAGGAGCATGAAACTGTCAGAAAAATAGGAGGATCATGAAGCCGTGTTGAAAAACATGAAGAGCGTGAAAGGTTGTGAAAAATAGGAGGAGCTTCAAAATGTGTGAAAAATATGAGGAGCATGAAACGGTCTGAAAATAGGAGAAGCATGAAGCGGTGTTGAAAAACATGAAGAGCCTGAAAAGGTGTGAAAAATATGAAGAGCTTCAAAAGGTGTGAAAAATATGAAGAGCTTCAAAAGGTGTCAAAAATGAGAAGAGCATAAAAGGGTCTGAAAAATAGGAGGAGCACGACGTGGTGTTGAAAAAAATGAAGAGCCTGAAGAGGTGTGAAATATATGAGGGCTTCAAAAGGTGTCAAAAATATGAGGAGCATGAAACGGTCTGAAAAATAGGAGGAGCATGAAATGGTGTTCAAAAACATGAAGAGCCTGTAAAGGTGTGAAAAATATGAAGAGCTTCAAAAGGTGTGAAATACATGAGGAGCATGAAACTCTCTGAAAAATAAAAGGAGCAAGAAGGGGTGTTCAAAAACATGAAGAGGCTGAAAAGGTGTGAAAAACATGAAGAGCTTAAAAAGGTGTGAAAAATATGAGGAGCATGAAACGGTCTGAAAAAAAAGGAGGAGCATGAAACGGTGATCAAAAACATGAACAGTATGAAAAGGTGTGAAAAATATGAAGAGCTTCAAAAGGTGTGAAATACATGAGGAACATGAGACGGTCTGAAATTTAGGAGAAGCATTAAGTGGTGTGGAAAAACATGAAGAGCCTGAAAAGGTGTGAAAAATATGAAGAGCTTCAAAAGGTGTGAAAAATATGAGCAGCATGAAACGGTCTAAAAAATAGGAGGATCATGAAGCCGTGTTGAAAAACAGGAAGAGCGTGAAAGGTTGTGAAAAATAGGAGGAGCTTCAAAAGGTGTGAAATACATGAGGAGCATGAAAGAGCTGAAAATTAGGAGAAGCATGAAGTGGTGTGGAAAAACATGAAGAGCCTGAAAAGGTGTGAAAAATATGAAGAGCTTCAGAAGGTGTGAAATACATGAGAAGCATGAAACTCTCTGACAAATATAAGGAGCATGAAGCGGTGTTCAAAACATGAAGAGCCCGAAAAGGTGTGAAAAATATGAAGAGCTTCAAAAGGTGTCAAAAATATTAGGAGCATGAAACGGTCTGAAAAAGAGGAGGAGCATGAAGCGGTGTTGAAAAATATGAAGAGCCTGAAAAGGTGTGAAAAATATGAAAAGCTTCAAAAGGTGTGAAATACATGAGGAGCATGAAAGAGCTGAAAATTAGGAAAAGCATGAAGTGGTGTGGAAAAACATGAAGAGCCTGAAAAGGTGTGAAAAATATGAAGAGCTTCAAAAGGTGTGAAATACATGAGGAGCATGAAACTCTCTGAAAAATAGGAGGAGCATGAAGCGGTGTTCAAAAATATGAAGAGCCTGAAAAGGTGTGAAAAATATGAAGAGCTTCAAAAATGTGAAAAATATGAAGAGCTTCAAAAGGTGTGAAAAATATGAAGAGCTTCAAAAGGTGTGAAATATATGAGGAGCATGAAACGGTCTGAAAAATAGCAGGATCATGAAGCGGTGTTGAAAAACATAAAGAGTCTGAAAACGTGTGAAAATATGAAGAGCTTCAAAAATATGAAAAATATGAAGAGCTTCAAAAGGTGTGAAAAATATGAAGAGCTTCAGAAGGTGTCAAAAATATGAGGAGCATGAAACGGTCTGCAAAATAGGAGGAGCATGAAACGGTGTTCAAAAACATGAAGAGCCTGAAATCGTGTGAAAAATATGAAGAGCTTCAAAAGGTGTGAAAAATATGAGGAGCATGAAACGGTCTAAAAAATAGGAGGAGCATGAAGCGGTGTTCAAAAATATGAAGAGCCTGAAAAGGTGTGAGAAATATGAAGAGCTTCAAAAGGTGTCAAAAATATGAGGAGCATGAAACGGTCTGAAAAATAGGAGGAGCATGAAGTGGTGTTGAAAAACATGAAGAGCCTGAAAAGGTGTGAGAAATATGAAGAGCTTCAAAAGGTGTCAAAAATATGAGGAGCATGAAACGGTCTGAAAAAGAGGAGGAGCATGAAGCGATGTTGAAAAACATGAAGAGCCTGAAAAGGTGTGAAAAATATGAAAAGCTTCAAAAGGTGTGAAATACATGAGGAGCATGAAAGAGCTGAAAATTTGGAGAAGCATGAAGTGGTGTGGAAAAAGATGAAGAGCCTGAAAAGGTGTGAAAAATATGAAGAGCTTCAGAAGGTGTGAAATACATGAGGAGCATGAAACTCTCTGAAAAATATAAGGAGCATGAAGTGGTGTTCAAAAACATGAAGAGCCTGAAAAGGTGTAAAAAATATGAAGAGCTTCAAAAGGTGTGAAAAATATGAGGAGCATGTTATGGTTTGAAAATAGGATTAGCATGAAGAGGTGTTCAAAAACATGAAGAGCCTGAAAAGTTGTGAAAAATATGAAAAGCTTCAAAAGGTGTCAAAAATGAGATGAGCATGAAACTGTCTGAAATATAGGAGGAGTATGAAGCGGTGTTCAAAACATGAAGAGCCCGAAAAGGTGTGAAAAATATGAAGAGCTTCAAAAGGTGTCAAAAATATGAGGAGCATGAAACGGTCTGAAAAAGAGGAGGAGCATGAAGCGGCGTTGAAAAACATCAAGAGCCTGAAAAGGTGTGAAAAATATGAAAAGCTTCAAAAGGTGTGAAATACATGAGGAGCATGAAAGAGCTGAAAATTAAGAGAAGCATGAAGTGGTGTGGAAAAACATGAAGAGCCTGAAAAGGTGTGAAAAATATGAAGAGCTTCAGAAGGTGTGAAATACATGAGAAACATGAAACTCTCTGAAAAATATAAGGAGCATGAAGTGGTGTTCAAAAACATGAAGAGCCTGAAAAGGTGTAAAAAAATATGAAGAGCTTCAAAAGGTGTGAAAAATATGAGGAGCATGTTATGGTTTGAAAAATAGGATTAGCATGAAGAGGTGTTCAAAAACATGAAGAGCCTGAAAAGTTGTGAAAACTATGAAAAGCTTCAAAAGGTGTCAAAAATGAGATGAGCATGAAACTGTCTGAAATATAGGAGGAGTATGAAGCGGTGGTCAAAACATGAAGAGCCCGAAAAGGTGTGAAAAATATGAAGAGCTTCAAAAGGTGTCAAAAATATTAGGAGCATGAAACGGTCTGAAAAAGAGGAGGAGCATGAAGCGGTGTTGAAAAATATGAAGAGCCTGAAAAGGTGTGAAAAATATGAAAAGCTTCAAAAGGTGTGAAATACATGAGGAGCATGAAAGAGCTGAAAATTAGGAGAAGCATGAAGTGGTGTGGAAAAACATGAAGAGCCTGAAAAGGTGTGAAAAATATGAAGAGCTTCAAAAGGTGTGAAATACATGAGGAGCATGAAACTCTCTGAAAAATAGGAGGAGCATGAAGCGGTGTTCAAAAATATGAAGAGCCTGAAAACGTGTGAAAATATGAAGAGCTTCAAAAATATTAAAAATATGAAAAGCTTCAAAAGGTGTGAAAAATATGAAGAGCTTCAGAAGGTGTCAAAAATATGAGGAGCATGAAACGGTCTGCAAAATAGGAGGAGCATGAAATGGTGTTCAAAAACATGAAGAGCCTGAAATCGTGTGAAAAATATGAGGAGCATGAAACGGTCTAAAAAATAGTTGGAGCATGATGCGGTGTTCAAAAATATGAAGAGCCTGAAAAGGTGTGAAAAATATGAAGAGCTTCAAAAGGTGTCAAAAATATGAGGAGCATGAAACGGTCTGAAAAATTGGAGGAGCATGAAGCGGTGTTGAAAAACATGAAGAGCCTGAAAAGGTGTGAAAAATATGAAGAGCTTCAAAGGTGTGAAATATATGAGGAGCATGAAACTCTCTGAAAAATAGAAGGAGCATGATGTGGTGTTCAAAAACATGAAGAGCGTGAAAACGTGTGAAAAATACGAAGAGCTTCAAAAGGTGTGAAAAATATGAGGAGAATGATACGGTTTGAAAAATAGGAGGAGCATGAAGCGGTGTTGAAAAATATGAAGAGTCTGAAAAAGTGTGAAATTATGAAGAGCTTCAAAATGTGTCAAAATATGAAGAGCATGAAACGGTCTGAAAAATAGGAGGAGCATGAAGCGGTGTTCAAAAACCTGAAGAGCCTGAAAAGGTGTCAAATATATGAGGAGCATGAAACGGTCTGAAAAATAGGAGGAACATGAAGCGGTGTTCAAATTCATGAGATGCTGAAAAGGTGTGAAAACTATGAAGAGCTTCAAAAGGTGTCAAAAATATGAAGACCATGAAACTATCTGCAAAATAGGAGGAGAATGAAGCGGTGTTCAAGAACATGAAGTGCCTGAAAAGGTGTGAAAAATATGAAGAGCTTCAAAAGGTGTGAAATACATGAGGAGCATGAAACAGTCTGAAAAATAGGAGGAGCATGAAGCGGTGTTCAAAAACATGAAGAGCCTGAAAAAATGTGAAAAATATGAAGAGCTTCAAAAGGTTTGAATAATATGAAGAGCTTGAAAAGGTGTGAAGAATATGAAGAGCTTCAAAAGGTGTGAAAAATATAAGGAGCATGAAACGGTCTGAAAAATAAGAGGAGAATGAAGCAGTGTTGAAAAACATGATCAGCCTGAAAAGGTGTGAAAAATATGAAGAGCTTCAAAAGGTGTCAAAAATGAGATGAGCATGAAAGGGTCTGAAAAATACAAGGAGCATGAAGCGGTGTTGAAAATCATGAAGAGCCTGAAAAGGCGTGAAAAATATGAAGAGCTTCAAAAGGTGTCAAAAATATGAGGAGCATGAAACGTTGTGAAAAATAGGAGCAGCATGAAACGGTGTTCAAACACATGAAGACATTGAAAAGGTGTGAAAAATATGAAGAGGTGCAAAAGGTTTGAAATATATGAGGAGCATGAAACGGTCTGAAAAATATGAGGAACATGAAGCGGTGTTCAAAAACATGAAGAGCCTGAAAAGGTGAGAAAAATATGAAGAGCTTCAAAAGGTGTGAAATACATGAGGAGCATTAAACGCCCTGAAAAATAGGAGGAGCATGCAGAGTTGTTCAAAAACATGAAGAGCCTGAAAAGGTGTCAAAAATATGAAGAGATTCAAAAGGTGTGAAAAATATGAAGAGCTTCAAAATGTTTCAAAAATGAAATGAGCATGAAACGGTCTGAAAAAGCTGAGGAGCATGAAGTGGTGTTGAAACACATGAAGAGCCTGAAAAGGTGTGAAAAATATGAAGAGCTTCAAAAGATGTGAAAAATATGAAGAGCTTCAAAAGTTGTCAAAAATGAGATGAGCATGAAACCGTCTGAAAAATAGGAGGAGCATGAAGTAGTGTTTGAAAACATGAAGAACCTGAAAAGCTGTGAGAAACATGAAGAGCTTCAAAATGTGTCAAATATATGAGGAGCATGAAACGGTCTGAAAAAGAGGAGGAGCAGGAAGCGGTGTTGAGAAACACGAAGAGCCTGAAAATGTGTGAAAAATATGAAGAGCTTCTAAAGGTGTCAAAAATATGAGGAGCATGAAACGGTCTTAAAAATACGAGGAGCATGAAGTGGTGTTGAAAAACATGAAGAGCCTGAAAAGGTGTGAAATATATGAAGAGCTTCAAAAGGTGTCAAATATATGAGGAGCATGAATCGGTCTAAAAAATAGGAGGATCATGAAAAGTTGTTGAAAAACATGAAGAGCCTGAAAAGGTGTGAAAAATATGAAGAGCTTCAAAAGGTGTCAAAAATATGAGGAGCATGAAACGTTCTGAAAAATAGGAGGAGCATGAAGCAGTGTTGAAAAAAATGAAGAGACTGAAAAGATGTGAAAAATATGAACAGCTTCAAAAGGTGTAAAAATATGAGGAGCATGAAACGGTCTAAAAAATAGGAGTACCATGAACCGGTGTTGAAAAACATGTAGAGCCAGAAAAGGTGTGAAAAATATTAAGAGCTTCAAAATGTGTGAAAAATATGAAGAGCTTCAAAAGGTGTCAAAAAAGAGATGAGCATGAAAAGGTCTGAAAATTAGGAGGAGAATGAAGTGGTGTTGAAAAAAATGAGGAGCCTGAAAAGGTGTGAAAAATATGAAGAGCTTCAAAAGGTGTCAAAAATGAGATCATCATGAAACGGTCTGAAAAATAGGAGGTGCATGAGGTGGTGTTGAAAAAAAAGAAGAGACTGAAAAGGTGTGAAATATATGAAGAGCTTCAAAAGGTGTCAAAATATGAGGAGCATGATACGGTCTGAAAAATAGGAGGAGCATGAAGCGGTGTTCAAAACATGAAGAGCCTGAAAAGTTGTGAAAAATATGAAAAGCTTCCAAAGGTGTCAAAAATGAGATGAACATGAAACGGTCTGAAAAATAGGAGGAGCATGAAGCGGTGTTGAAAAAATGAAGAGCCGGAAAAGGTGTGAAAAATATGAAGAGCATCAAAAGGTGTCAAAAATATGACGAGTATGAAACGGTCTGACAAATAGGAGGAGCATGAAGCGGTGTTGAAAAACATGAAGAGCCTGAAAAGGTGTGAAAAATATGAAGAGTTTCAAAAGGTGTCAAAAATATGAATAGCATGAAAAAGTCTGCAAAAAAGGAGCATGAAGTGGTGTTGAAAAACATGAAGAGCCTGAGAAAGTGTGAAAAATATGAAAAGTTTCAAAAGGTGTCGAAATATGAGGAGCATGAATGGTCTGAAAAATAGGAGGAACATGAAGAAGTGTTCAAAAACATGAAGAGCCTGAAAAGGTGTGAAAAATATGAAGAGCTTCAAAAGGTGTGAAATATATGAGGAGCATGAAACTCTCTGAAAAATAGAAGGAGCATGATGTGGTGTTCAAAACATGAAGAGCGTGAAAACGTGTGAAAAATACGAAGAGCTTCAAAAGGTGTGAAAAATATGAGGAGAATGATACGGTTTGAAAAATAGGAGGAGCATGAAGCGGTGTTGAAAAACATGAAGAGTCTGAAAAAGTGTGAAATTATGAAGAGCTTCAAAATGTGTCAAAATATGAAGAGCATGAAACGGTCTGAAAAATAGGAGGAGCATGAAGCGGTGTTCAAAAACCTGAAGAGCCTGAAAAGGTGTCAAATATATGAGGAGCATGAAACGGTCTGAAAAATAGGAGGAACATGAAGCGGTGTTCAAATTCATGAGATGCTGAAAAGGTGTGAAAACTATGAAGAGCTTCAAAAGGTGTCAAAAATATGAAGACCATGAAACTATCTGCAAAATAGGAGGAGAATGAAGCGGTGTTCAAGAACATGAAGTGCCTGAAAAGGTGTGAAAAATATGAAGAGCTTCAAAAGGTGTGAAATACATGAGGAGCATGAAACAGTCTGAAAAATAGGAGGAGCATGAAGCGGTGTTCAAAAACATGAAGAGCCTGAAAAAGTGTGAAAAATATGAAGAGCTTCAAAAGGTTTGAAAAATATGAAGAGCTTGAAAAGGTGTGAAGAATATGAAGAGCTTCAAAAGGTGTGAAAAATATAAGGAGCATGAAACGGTCTGAAAAATAAGAGGAGAATGAAGCAGTGTTGAAAAACATGAACAGCCTGAAAAGGTGTGAAAAATATGAAGAGCTTCAAAAGGTGTCAAAAATGAGATGAGCATGAAAGGGTCTGAAAAATACAAGGAGCATGAAGCGGTGTTGAAAATCATGAAGAGCCTGAAAAGGCGTGAAAAATATGAAGAGCTTCAAAAGGTGTCAAAAATATGAGGAGCATGAAACGTTGTGAAAAATAGGAGCAGCATGAAACGGTGTTCAAAAACATGAAGACATTGAAAAGGTGTGAAAAATATGAAGAGGTGCAAAAGGTTTGAAATATATGAGGAGCATGAAACGGTCTGAAAAATATGAGGAACATGAAGCGGTGTTCAAAAACATGAAGAGCCTGAAAAGGTGAGAAAAATATGAAGAGCTTCAAAAGGTGTGAAATACATGAGGAGCATTAAACGCCCTGAAAAATAGGAGGAGCATGCAGAGTTGTTCAAAAACATGAAGAGCCTGAAAAGGTGTCAAAAATATGAAGAGATTCAAAAGGTGTGAAAAATATGAAGAGCTTCAAAATGTTTCAAAAATGAAATGAGCATGAAACGGTCTGAAAAAGCTGAGGAGCATGAAGTGGTGTTGAAACACATGAAGAGCCTGAAAAGGTGTGAAAAATATGAAGAGCTTCAAAAGATGTGAAAAATATGAAGAGCTTCAAAAGGTGTCAAAAATGAGATGAGCATGAAACCGTCTGAAAAATAGGAGGAGCATGAAGTAGTGTTTGAAAACATGAAGAACCTGAAAAGCTGTGAGAAACATGAAGAGCTTCAAAATGTGTCAAATATATGAGGAGCATGAAACGGTCTGAAAAAGAAGAGGAGAAGGAAGCGGTGTTGAGAAACACGAAGAGCCTGAAAATGTGTGAAAAATATGAGGAGCTTCTAAAGGTGTCAAAAATATGAGGAGCATGAAACGGTCTTAAAAATACGAGGAGCATGAAGTGGTGTTGAAAAACATAAAGAGCCTGAAAAGGTGTGAAATATATGAAGAGCTTCAAAAGGTGTCAAATATATGAGGAGCATGAATCGGTCTAAAAAATAGGAGGATCATGAAAAGTTGTTGAAAAACATGAAGAGCCTGAAAAGGTGTGAAAAAAATGAAGAGCTTCAAAAGGTGTCAAAAATATGAGGAGCATGAAACGGTTTTAAAAATAAGAGGAACATGAAGTGGTGTTGAAAAACATGAAGATCCTGAAAAGATGTGAAAAATATGAAGAGCTTCAAAAGGTGTGAAATATATGAGGTGCAAGAAACGGTCTGAAAAATAGGAGGAGCATGAAGCGGTGTTGAAAAACATGAAGAGCCTGAAAAGGTGTGAAAAATATGAAGAGCTTCAAAAGGTGTCAAAAATATGAGGAGCATGAAACGTTCTGAAAAATAGGAGGAGCATGAAGCAGTGTTGAAAAAAATGAAGAGACTGAAAAGATGTGAAAAATATGAACAGCTTCAAAAGGTGTAAAAATATGAGGAGCATGAAACGGTCTAAAAAATAGGAGTACCATGAACCGGTGTTGAAAAACATGAAGAGCCAGAAAAGGTGTGAAAAATATTAAGAGCTTCAAAATGTGTGAAAAATATGAAGAGCTTCAAAAGGTGTCAAAAAAGAGATGAGCATGAAACGGTCTGAAAAATAGGAGGAGAATGAAGTGGTGTTGAAAAAAATGAGGAGCCTGAAAAGGTGTGAAAAATATGAAGAGCTTCAAAAGGTGTCAAAAATGAGATCATCATGAAACGGTCTGAAAAATAGGAGGTGCATGAGGTGGTGTTGAAAAAAAAGAAGAGACTGAAAAGGTGTGAAATATATGAAGAGCTTCAAAAGGTGTCAAAATATGAGGAGCATGATACGGTCTGAAAAATAGGAGGAGCATGAAGCGGTGTTCAAAACATGAAGAGCCTGAAAAGTTGTGAAAAATATGAAAAGCTTCCAAAGGTGTCAAAAATGAGATGAACATGAAACGGTCTGAAAAATAGGAGGAGCATGAAGCGGTGTTGAAAAAATGAAGAGCCGGAAAAGGTGTGAAAAATATGAAGAGCATCAAAAGGTGTCAAAAATATGGCGAGTATGAAACGGTCTGACAAATAGGAGGAGCATGAAGCGGTGTTGAAAAACATGAAGAGCCTGAAAAGGTGTGAAAAATATGAAGAGCTTCAAAAGGTGTGAAATACATGAGGAGCATGAAAGAGCTGAAAATTAGGAGAAGCATGAAGTGGTGTGGAAAAACATGAAGAGCCTGAAAAGGTGTGAAAAATATGAAGAGCTTCAAAAGGTGTGAAATACATGAGGAGCATGAAACTCTCTGAAAAATAGGAGGAGCATGAAGCGGTGTTCAAAAATATGAAGAGCCTGAAAGGGTGTGAAAAATATGAAGAGCTTCAAAAAATGAAAAATATGAAGAGCCTCAAAAGGTGTGAAAAATATGAAGAGCTTCAAAAGGTGTGAAATATATGAGGAGCATGAAACGGTCTGAAAAATAGCAGGATCATGAAGCGGTGTTGAAAAACATGAAGAGTCTGAAAACGTGTGAAAATATGAAGAGCTTCAAAAATATGAAAAATATGAAAAGCTTCAAAAGGTGTGAAAAATATGAAGAGCTTCAAAAGGTGTCAAAAATATGAGGAGCATGAAACGGTCTGAAAAATAGGAGGAGCATGAAATGGTGTTCAAAACATGAAGAGCCTGAAATCGTGTGAAAAATATGAAGAGCTTCAAAAAGTGTGAAAAATATGAGGAGCATGAAACGGTCTGAAAAATAGGAGGAGCATGAAGCGGTGTTGAAAAACATGAAGAGCCTGAAAATGTGTTAAAAATATGAAGAGTTTCAAAAGGTGTCAAATATATGAGCAGCAAGAATCGGTCTGAAATATAGGAGTAGCATGAAACGGTGTTCAAATACATGCAGAGCCTGAAAAGTTGTGAAAAATATGAAGAGCTTCAAATGGTGTCAAATATATGAAGAGCTTCAAAAGGTGTCAAAAGTGAGATGAGCATGAAACGGTCTGAAAAATAGGAGGAGCAAGAAGTCGTGTTCCAAAAAATGAAGAGCCTGAGAAGGTGTGAAATATATCAAGTACTTCAAAATGTGTCAAAAATATGAGGAGCATGAAACGGTCTGAAAAATAGGAGGAGCATGAAACGGTGTTGAAAAACATGCAGAGCCTGAAAAGGTGTGAAAAATATGAAGAACTTCAAAAGGTGTAAAATATATGAGGAGCATGAAACGGTCTTAAAAATAGGAGGAGCATGAAGCGGTTTTCAAAAATATGAAGAGCCTGAAAAGGTGTGAAAAATATGAGGAGCTTCAAAAGGTATGAAATACATGAGGAGTATGAAACTGTCTTGAAAATAGGAGGAGCATGAAGCGGTGTTAAAAAACATGAAGAGGCTTAAAAGGTGTGAAAAATATGAAGAGCTTCAAAAGGTGTGAAAAATATGAGGAGCATGAAACGGTCTGAAAAATAGGAGGAGCATGAAGCCGTGCTGAAAAACATGAAGAGCCTGAAAAAGTGTGAAATATATGAAGAGGTTCAAAAGGTGTAAAAAATATGAACAGATTCAAAAGGTATCAAAAATATGAGGAGCATGAAACGGTCTGAAAAAGAGGAGGAGCATGAATCGGTGTTGAAAATCATGAAGAGCCTGAAAACGTGTGAGAAATATGAAGAGATTCAAAAGGTGTCAAAAATATGAAGAGCTTCAAAACGTGTCAAAAATGAGTGGAGTATGAAGCAGTCTGAAAAATAGGAGGAGCATGAAGCGGTGTTCAAAAACATGAAGAGCATGAAAAGGTGTGAAAAATATGAAGAGCTTCAAAAGGTGTCAAAAATGAGATGAGCATGAAACGGTCTGAAAAATAGGAGGAGCATGAAGTGGTGTTGAAAAAAAAGAAGAGACGGAAAAGGTGTGAAATATATGAAGGGCTTCAAAAGGTGTCAAAAATATGAGGAGAATGAAACGGTCTGAAAATAGGAGGAGCATGAAGCGGTGTTCAAAAACATGAAGAGCCTGAAAAGGTGTGAAAAATATGAAGAGCTTCAAAAGGTGTCAAAAATATGAGGAGCATGAAACAGTTTGAAAAATAGGAGGAGCATGAAGCGGTGTTCAGAAACAGGAAAAGCCTGAAAAGTTGTGAAAAATATGAAGAGCTTCAAAAGTTGTCAAAATATGAGGAGCATGAAAAGGTCAGAAAAATAGGAGGATCATGAAGCGGTGTTCAAAAACATGAAGAGCCTGAAAAGGTGTGCAAAATATGAAGGGCTTCAAAAGGTGTAAAAAATATGAGGAGCATGAAACGGTCTGCAAAAAAGGAGGAGCATGAAGTGGTGTTGAAAAACTCCAAGAGCCTGACAAGGCGTGAAAAATATGAAAAGCTTCAAAAGTTGTCAAAAATATGAGGAGCATGAAACGGTCTGAAAAGTAGGAGGAGCATGAAGCGGTGTTCAAAAACATGAAGAGCCTGAAAAGGTGTGAAAAATATGAAGAGCTTCAAAAGGTGTCAAAAATATGAGGAGCATGAAACGGTCTGAAAAATAGGAGGAGCATGAAGTGGTGTTGAAAAACATGAAGAGTCTGAAAACGTGTGAAATTATGAAGAACTTCAAAAATATGCAAAATATGAAGAGCTTCAAAAGGTGTGAAAAATATGAAGAGCTTCAAAAGGTGTCAAAATGAGATGAACATGAAACGGTCTGAAAAATTGGAGGAGCATGAAGCGGTGTTGAAAATCATAAAGAGCCTGAAAATTTGTGAAAAATATGAAGAGCTTCAGAAGATGTGAAAAACATGAAGAGCTTCAAAAGGTGTCAAAATGAGATGAGCATGAAACGGTCTGAAAAATAGGAGGAGCATGAAGCGGTGTTCAAAAACAGGAAGACCCTGAAAAGTAGTGAAAAATATGAAGAGCTTCAAAAGGTGTCAAAAATATGAGGAGCATGAAACGGTCTGAAAAATAGGAGGACTATGAAACGGTGTTCAAAAACATGAAGAGCCTGAAAAGGTGTGAAAAATATGAAGAGCTTCAAAACGTGTCAAAAATATGAGGAGCATGAAATGGTCTGAAAAATAGGAGGAGCAAGAAAGGGTGTTGAACAACATGAAGAGCCTGAAAATGTGTGAAAAATATGAAGAGCTTCAAAAGATGTGAAAAATATGAAGAGCTTCAAATGGTGTCAAAAATGAGATGAGCATGAAACCGTCTGAAAAATAGGAGGAGCATGAAGTAGTGTTGAAAAACATGAAGAACCTGAAAAGCTGTGAGAAACATGAAGAGCTTCAAAATGTGTCAAAAATATGAGGAGCATGAAACGGTCTGAAAAAGAGGAGGAGCAGGAAGCGGTGTTGAGAAACATGAAGAGCCTGAAAATGTGTGAAAAATATGAAGAGCTTCTAAAGGTGTGAAATATATGAGGTGCAAGAAACGGTCTGAAAAATAGGAGGAGCATGAAGCGGTGTTGAAAAACATGAAGAGCCTGAAAAGGTGTGAAAAATATGAAGAGCTTCAAAAGGTGTCAAAAATATAAGGAGCATGAAACGTTCTGAAAAATAGGAGGAGCATGAAGCAGTGTTGAAAAAAATGAAGAGCCTGAAAAGGTGTGAAAAATATGAACAGCTTCAAAAGTTGTCAAAAATATGAGGAGCATGAAACGGTCTAAAAAATAGGAGTACCATGAACCGGTGTTGAAAAACATGAAGAGCCAGAAAAGGTGTGAAAAATATTAAGAGCTTCAAAATGTGTGAAAATATGAAGAGCTTCAAAAGGTGTTAAAAAAGAGATGAGCATGAAACGGTCTGAAAAATAGGAGGAGAATGAAGTGGTGTTGAAAAAAATGAGGACCCTGAAAAGGTGTGAAAAATATGAAGAGCTTCAAAAGGTGTCAAAAATGAGATGATCATGAAACGGTCTGAAAAATAGGAGGTGCATGAGGTGGTGTTGAAGAAAAAGAAGAGACTGAAAAGGTGTGAAATATATGAAGAGTTTCAAAAGGTTTCAAAATATGAGGAGCATGATACGGTCTGAAAAATAGGAGGAGCATGAAGCGGTGTTCTAAACATGAAGAGCCTGAAAAATTGTGAAAAATATGAAAAGCTTCCAAAGGTGTCAAAAATGAGATGAGCATGAAACGGTCTGAAAAATACGAGTAGCATGAAGCGGTGTTGAAAAACATGAGGAGCCTGAAAAGGTGTGAAAAATATGAAGAGCTTCAAAAGGTGAGAAAAATATGAGGTGCATGAAACGGTCTGAAAAATAGGAGGAGCATGAAGCAGTGTTGAAAAACATGAAGAGAATGAAAAGGTGTGAAAAATATGAAGAGCTTCAAAAGGTGTGAAATACATGAGGAGCATGAAACGTGTTGAAAAATAGGAGAAGCATGAAGTGGTGTGGAAAAACATCAAGAGCCTGAAAAGGTGTGAAAAATATGAAGAGCATCAAAAGTTGTCAAAAATATGAGGAGTATGAAATGGTCTGAAAAATAGGAGGAGCATGAAGCGGTGTTAAAAAACATGAACAGCCTGAAAAGGTGTGAAAAATATGAAGAGGTTCAGAAGGTGTCAAAAATATGAGGAGCATGAAAGGGTCTGAAAAATATGAGGAGCACGAAGCGGTGTTAAAAAACATGAACAGCCTGAAAAGGTGTGAAAAATATGAAGAGCTACAAAAGGTGTCAAAAATATGAGTAGCATGAAACGGTCTGAAAAATAGGAGGAGCATGAAGTGGTGTAGAAAAACATGAAGAGACTGAAAGGTGTGAAAAATATGAAGAGCTTCTAAAGGTGTCAAAAATATGAGGATCATGAAACAGTGTGAAAAACAGGAGGAGCCTGAAGTGCTGTTGAGAAACATGAAGAGGCTGAAAAGGTGTGAAAAATATGAATAGCTTCAAAAGTTTTCAAATATATGAGGAGCATGAAACTATCTTTAAAATAGGAGGAGCATGAAACGGTGATGAGAAACATGAAGAGCCTGAAAAGGTGTGAAAAATATGAAGACATTCAAAAGGTGTCAAAAAGAGGAGGCACATGAAACTGCCTGAAAAATAGGAGGAGCATGAAGCGGTGTGGAAAAACATGAAGAGCCTGAAAAAGTGTGAAAAATATGACGAGCTTCAAAACTTGTTCAAAAATATGAAGAGCTTCAAAAGGTGTCAAAAATAATGAGGAGAATGAAACGGTCTGAATAATAGGAGAAGCATAAAGTGGTGTTCAAAATCATGAAGAGCCTTAAAAGGTTTGAAAAATATGAAGAGCTTCAAAATGTGTGAAAAATATGAAGAGCTTCAAAAGGTGTCAAAAATATGAGGAGCATGAAACGGTTTGAAAAATAGGAGGAGCATGAAGCGGTGTTGAAAAACATGAAGAGCCTGAAACGGTTTGAAAAATATGAAGAGCTTCAAAAGGTGTCAAAAATAGAGGGGGCATGAAACTATCTGAAAAATAGGAGGAGCATGATGCGGTGTTGAAAAACATGAAGAGGCTGAAAAGGTGTGAAAAATAGGAGGAGCTTCACAAGGTGTCAAATATATAAGGAGCATGAAACGGTCTGAAAAATAGGAGGAGCATGAAGCAGTCGTCAAAAACATGAAGAACCTGAAAAGGTGTGAAAAACATGAAGAGCCTCAAAACGTGTCAAAAATATGAGGAGCATGAAACGGTCTGAAAAATAGGAGGAGCATGAAGCGGTGTTGAAAAACATGAAGAGCCAGAAAAGGTGTGAAAAATATTAAGAGCTTCAAAATGTGTGAAAAAAATGAAGAGCTTCAAAAGGTGTCAAAAAAGAGATGAGCATGAAACGGTCTGAAAAATAGGAGGAGAATGAAGTGGTGTTGAAAAAAATGAGGAGCCTGAAAAGGTGTGAAAAATATGAAGAGCTTCAAAAGGTGTGAAAAATGAGATGATCATGAAACGGTCTGAAAAATAGGAGGAGCATGAAGCGGTGTTGAAAAACATGAAGAGCCTGAAAAGGTGTGAAAAGTATGAAGAGCTTCAAAAGATGTCAAAAGTATGAGGAGCATGAAGCGGTCCGAAAAATAGGATGAGCATGAAGCGGTGTTGAAAACTTTAAGAGCCTGAAAAGGTGGGAAATATATAAAGAGCTTGAAAAGGTGTCAAAAATATGAGGAGCATGAAACGGTGTGAAAAATAGGAGAAGCATGAAGTGATGTTGAGAAACCTGAAGAGACTGAAAAGGTGTGAAAAATATGAAGAGCTACAAAAGATGTGAAATATATGAGGAGCATGAAATGATCTGAAAAATAGGAGGAGCATGAAACGGTGTTGAAAAACATGAAGAGCCTGAAAGGTGTGAAAATTATGAAGACCTTCAAAATGTGTCAAAAAAAAGGAGGAGCATGAAATGGTGTTCAAAAACATGAAGAGCCTGAAAAGGTGTGAAATATATGAAGAGTTTCAAAAGTTGTGAAAATATGAAGAGCCTCAAAACGTGTCAAAAATATGAGGAGCATGAAACAGTCTGAAAAATAGGAGGAGCATGAAGCGGTGTTGAAAAACATGAAGAGCCTGAAAAGGTGTGAAAAATATGAAGAGCATTAAAAGGTGTGAAAAATATGAGGAACATGAAACGGACTGAAAAAAAGGAGGAGTATGAAGAGGTGTTGAAAACATGAAAAGCCTGAAAATGTGTGAAAAATATGAAGAGCTTCCAAAGGTGTGAAAAATACGAATAGCTTCGAAATGTGTCAATAATGAGAGCAGCATGAAACGTTGTGAAAAATAGGAGGAGCATGAAGAGGTGTGCAAAAAGATGAAGAGCCTGAAAATGTGTGAAATATATGAAGAGCTTCAAAAGGTGTCAAAAATATGAGGAGAAAGAAACGGTCTGAAAAATAGGAGGAGCATGAAGTGGTGTTGACAAACATGAAGAGCTGAAAAGCTGTGAAAAATATGAAGAGCTTTAAAAGGTCTCAAATATATGAGGATCATGAAATTTTCTGAAAAATAGGAGGAGCATGAAACGTTGTTCAAAACATGAAGAGCCTGAAAAGGTGTGAAAAATATAAAGAGATTCAAAACATGTCAAACATTGAGGAGCATGAAACGATCTGAAAAATAGGAAGAGCATGATGCAGTGTTGAAAAACATGAAGAGGCTGAAAACGTATGAAAAATATGAAGTGCTCCAAAGATGTCAAAAATATGAGGAGCATGAAGCGGTCCGAAAAATAGGATGAGCATGAATCGGTGTTGACAACATTCAGAGCCTGAAAAGGTGTGAAATATATGAAGAGCTTGAAACGGTGTCAAAAATATGAGGAGCATGAAACGGTGTGAAAAATAGAAGAGGCATGAAGTGATGTTGAGAAACATGAAGAGCCTGAAAAGGTGTGAAAAAAATGAAGAGCTACAAAAGGTGTCAAATACATGTGGAGCATGAAACGATCTGAAAAAGAGGAGGAGCATGAAGTGGTGTTGAAAAATATGGAGAGCCTGAAAAGGTGTGAAAGTTATGAAGAGCTTCAAAATGTGTCAAAAAAAAGGAGGATAATGAAACAGTGTTCAAATACATTAAGAGCCTGAATAGGTGTGAAAAATATGAAGAGCTTCAAAATGTGTCAAAAAAAAAGGAGGACCATGAAGCGGTGTTTAAAAACAAGAAGTGCCTGAAAAGGTGTGAAATATATGAAGACCTTCAAAAGGTGTCAAAAATATGAGGAGCATGAAACGATCTGAAAAATAGGAGGAGCATGAAGTAGTGTTGAAAAACATGAAGAGCCTGAAAAAGTGTGAAAAATATGAAGAGCTTCAAAAATGTGAAAAATTTGAAGAGCTTCAAAAGGTGTGAAAAATATGAGCAACATGAAACGGTCTGAAAAATAGCAGGAGCATGAAGCGGTGTTGAAAAACATGAAGAGCCTGAAAACTTGTAAAATTATGAAGAGCTTCAAAAATGTGAAAATATGAAGAGCTGCAAAAGGTGTCAATAATATGAGAAGCATGAAACGGTGTGAAAAATAGGAGGAGCATGAAGCGGTTTTAAAAATCATGAAGAGCCGAAAAAGGTTTGAAAAATATGAAGAGCTTCAAAAGGTGTGAAAATATGAAGAGCTTCAAAAGGTGTCAAAATGAGATGAGCATGAATGGGTCTGAAAAACAGGAGGAGCATGAAACGGTCTGAATAATAGAAGGAGCATGAAACGGTGTTTAAACAAATGAAGAGCCTGAAAAGGTGAGAAAAATATGAAGAGTTTCAAAAGGTTTGAAAAATATGAGGAGCATGAAATGGTCCGAAAAATAGGAGATGCATGAAGTTGTGTTGAAAAATATGAAGAGCCTGAAAAGGTGTGAAAAATATGAAGAGCTTCAAAAGGTGTCAAAAATTAGATGAGCATGAAACGGTCTGAAAAATCGGAGGAGCATGAAGCGGTGTTGAAAATCTTGAAGAGCCTGAAAAGGTGTGAAAAATATGAAGAGCTTCAAAAGGTGTGAAATATATGAGGAGAATGAAACTCTCTGAAAAATAGAAGGTGCATGAAGTGGTGTTCAAAAACATGAAGAGTCTGAAAAGGTTTGAAAAATATGAAGAGCTTCAAAATGTGTGAAAAATATGAGGAGCATGATATGGTTTCAAAAATAGGATTACCATGAAGCGGTGTTCAAAACATGAAGAGCCTGAAAAGTTTTGAAAAATATGAAAAGCTTCAAAAGGTGTCAAAAATGAGATGAGCATGAAACGTTCTGAAAAATAGGAGGTGCATGAAGCGGTGTTGAAAAACATGAAGAGCCTGAAATGGTGTGAAATATATGAAGAGCTTCAAAAGGTTTCAAAAATATGAGGAGCATGAAACCGTCTGAAAAATCGGAGGAGCATGAAGCGTTGTTGAAAAACATGAAGAGCCTGAAAAGGTGTGAGAAATATGAAGAGCTTCAAAAGGTGTCAAAAATATGACGAGCATGAAACGGTCTGAAAAACAGGAGGAGCATGAAGCGGTGTTGAAAAACATGAAGAGCCTGAAAAGGTGTGAAAAGTATGAAGAGCTTCAAAAGGGGTCAAAAATATGAGGAGCATGAAACGGTCTGAAAAATAGGAGGAGCATGAAACGGTGTTCAAAAACATGACGAGCCTGAAAAGGTGTGAAAAATATGAAGAGCCTCAAAAAATGTCAAATATATGAGGAGTATGAAACGGTCTGAAAAATAGGAGGATCATGAAGTGGTGTTCAAAAACATGAAGAGCCTGAAAAGGTGTGAAAAATATGAAGAGCCTCAAAAGGTGTAAGAAATGAGATGTGCATGAAACGATCTGAAAAATAGGAGGAGCATGAAGTGGTTGTGAAAAACATGAATAGCCTGAAAAGGCGTGCAAAATATGAAGAGCTTCAAAAGGTGTGAAATACATGAGGAGCATGAAACGGTCTGAAAAATAGGAGGAGCATGAAGCGGTGTTCAAAAACATGAAGAGCCTGAAAAGGTGTGAAAAATATGAAGAGCTTCAAAAGGTGTGAATTATATGAGGAGCATGAAAAGTTCTGAAAATTAGGAGGACCATGAAGCGGTGTTCAAAAACATAAAGAGCCTGAAAATGTGTGAAAAATATGAAGAGCTTCAAAAGATGTCAAAAATATGAGGAGCATGAAACATTCTGAAAAATAGGAGGAGCATGAAGCGGTGTTCAAAAACATGAAGAGCCTGAAAACGTGTGAAAAATATATAGAGCTTCAAAAGATGTCAAAAATATGAGGAGCATGAAACGGTCTGAAAAATAGGAGGAGCATGAAGCAGTGTTGAAAAACATGAAGAGCCTGAAAACGTGTGAAAAATATGAAGAACTTCAATAGTTTTGAAAAATAAGAAAAGCTTCAAAAGGTGTCAAAAATGAGATCTGCATGAAATGGTCTGAAAAATAGGAGGAGCATGAAGTGGTGTTGAAAAAAATGAAGAGCCTGAAAAGGTGGGAAAAATATGAAGAGCTGCAAAAGGTGTCAAAAATATGAGGAGCATGAAACGGTCCGAAAAATAGGAGGAGCATGAAGCATGTTGAAAAACATGAAGAGCCTGAAAAGGTGTGAAAAATATGAAGAGCTTCAAAAGGTGTCAAAAATATGAGGAGCATGAAACGGCCTGAAAAATAGGAGGAGGATGAAGCGGTGTTCAAAAACATGAAGAACCTGAAAATGTGTGCAAAATATGAAGAGCTTCAAAAGGAGTGAAATACAAGAGGAGCATGAAAAGGTGTTCAAAAACATGCAGAGACTTAAAAGGTGCGAAAAGTATGAAGAGCTTCAAAATGTGTCAATAATTAGATTAGCATGAAAGGGTCTGAAAAATAGGAGGAGCCTGAAGAGGTGTTGAAAAACATGAAGAGCCTGAAAAGGTGTGAAAAATATGAAGAGCTTCAAAAGGTGTCAAAAATATGAGGAGCATGAAACGGTCTGAAAAAAAGGAGGAGCATGAAGCGGTGTTCAAAAACATGAAGAGACTGAAAAGGTGTGAAATATATGAAGAGCTTCAAAAGGTGTGAAAAATATGAGGAGCATGAAACGGTCTGAAAAATAGGAGGAGCCTGAACCGGGGTTCAAAAACATGAAGAGCCTGAAAAGGTGTGAAAAATATGAAGAGCTTCAAAAGGTGTGAAATACATGAGGAGCATGAAACGGTCTGAAAAATAGGAGGAGCATGAAGTGATGTTCAAAAACATGAAGAGCCTGAAAATGAGTGAGAAATATGAAAAGCTTCAAAATGTGTCAAAAATATGAGGAGCATGAAACGGTCTGAAAAATAGGAGGAGCATGAAGCGGTGTTGAAAAACATGAAGAGCCTGAAAATGTGTTAAAAATATGAAGAGCTTTAAAAGGTGTCAAAAATATGAGGAGCATGAAACGGTCTGAAAAATAGGAGGAGCATGAAGCGGTGTTGAAAAACATGAAGAGCCTGAAAACGTGTGAAAAATATGAAGCGCTTCAAAAGGTTTGAAAAATATGAAGAGCTTCAAAAGGTGTCAAAAAGGAGATCTGCATGAAACGGTCTGAAAAATAGGAGGAGCATGAAGTGGTGTTGAAAAAAATGAAGAGCCTGAAAAGGTGTGAAAAATATGAAGAGCTTCAAATGGTGTCAAAAATATGAGGAGCATGAAACGGTTTGAAAAATAGGACGAGCATGAAGCGGTGTTCAAAAACATGAAGAGCCTGAAAAGCTGTGCAAAATATGAAGAGCTTCAAAAGGTGTGAAATATATGAGGAGCATGAAACGGTGTTCAAAAACATGCAGAGACTGAAAAGGTGTGAAAAATATGAAGAGCTTCAAAAGATGTCAAAAATGAGATGAGCATGAAATGGTCTGAAAAATAGGAGGAGCCTGAAGTGGTGTTGAAAATCATGAAGAGCCTGAAAAGGTGTGAAAAATATGAAGAGCTTCAAAAGGTGTCAAAAATATGAGGAGCATGATATGGTTTAAAAAATAGGATTAGCATGAAGCGGTGTTCAAAAACATGAAGAGCCTGAAAATATGTGAAAAATATGAAAAGCTTCAAAAGGTGTCAAAAATATGACGAGCATGAAACCCTCTTAAAAATAGGAGGAGGATGAAGCTGTGTTCAAAAACAAGAAGAACCTGAAAATTTGTGCAAAATATGAAGAGCTTCAAAAGGAGTGAAATACATGAGGAGCATGAAAAGGTGTTCAAAAACATGCAGAGACTTAAAAGGTGTGAAAAGTATGAAGAGCTTCAAAAAGTGCCAAAAATTCGATTAGCATGAAAGGGTCTGAAAAATAGGAGGAGCCTGAAGAGTTGTTGAAAAACATGAAGAGCCTGAAAAAGTGTGAAAAATATGAAGAGCTTCAAAAATATGAAAATTATGAAGAGCTTCAAAAGGTGTGAAAAATATGAAGAGCTTCAAAAGATGTCAAAAATGAGATGAGCATGAAATGGTCTGAAAAATAGGAGGAGCATGAAGTGGTGTTGAAAATCATGAAGAGCCTGAAAATGTGTGAAATATATGCAGAGCTTCAAAAGGTGTTAAAAATATGAGGAGCATGTAACGGTCTGACAAATACGAGGAGCATGAAGTTGTGTTGAAAACCATGAAGAGCCTGAAAAGGTGTCAATCATATGAAGAGCTTCAAAAGGTGTAAAAATATGAGGAGCATGAAACGGTCTGAAAAATAGGAGGATCATGAAGCGGTGTTGAAAAACCGGAAGAGCCTGAAAAGGTGTGAAAAATATGAATAGCTTCAAAAGGTGTCAAAAATGAGATGTGCATGAATCGGACTGAAAAATTGGAGGAGCATGAAGTGGTGTTGAAAAATATTAAGAGAATGAAAAGGTGTGCAAAATATGAAGACCTTCAAAATTTGTCAAATATATGAGGAGCATGAAAAGGTCTGAAAAATAGGAGGAGCATGAAACGGTGTTCAAAAACATGAAGAGCTTGAAAAGGTGTAAAAAATATGAAGAGTTTCAAAAGGTGTGAAATACATGAGGAGCATGAAACGGTCTGAAAAATAGGAGGTGCATTAAGCGGTGTTGAAAAACATGAAGAGCCTGAAAAGGTTTGAGAAATATGAAGAGCTTCAAAAGGTGTCAAAAATATGAGGAGCATGAAACGGTCTGAAAAATCGGAGTTGCATGAAGCGGTGTTGAAAAACATGAAGAGCCTGAAAAGGTGTGAGAAATATGCAGAGCTTCAAAAGGTGTTAAAAATATGAGTAGCATGAAACGCTCTGCAAAAAAGGAGGAGCATGAAGTGGTGTTGAAAAACATGAAGAGCTTGAAAAGGTGTGAAAAATATGAAAGCTTCAAAAGGTGTCGAAAATATGAGGAACATTAAACGGTCTCAAAAATAGGAGGAGCATGAAACGGTGTTCAAAAACATGAAGAGCCTGAAAAGGTGTGAAAAATATGAAGAGCTTCAAAATGTGTCAAAAATATGACGAGCATTAAACCCTCTTAAAAATAGGAGGAGGACGAAGCTTGTTCAAAAACAAGAAGAACCTGAAAATTTGTGCAAAATATGAAGAGCTTCAAAAGGAGTGAAATACATGAGGAGCATGAAAAGGTGTTCAAAACATGCAGAGACTTAAAAGGTGTGAAAAGTATGAAGAGCTTCAAAAAGTGCCAAAAATTCGATTAGCATGAAAGGGTCTGAAAAATAGGAGGAGCCTGAAGAGTTGTTGAAAAACATGAAGAGCCTGAAAAAGTGTGAAAAATATGAAGAGCTTCAAAAATATGAAAATTATGAAGAGCTTCAAAAGGTGTGAAAAATATGAAGAGCTTCAAAATATGTCAAAAATGAGATCGGCATGAAACGGTCTGAAAAATAGGAGGAGCATGAAGTGGTGTTGAAAATCATGAAGAGCCTGAAAATGTGTGAAATATATGCAGAGCTTCAAAAGGTGTTAAAAATATGAGGAGCATGTAACGGTCTGAAAAATACGAGGAGCATGAAGTTGTGTTGAAAATCATGAAGAGCCTGAAAAGGTGTGAAATATATGAAGAGCTTCAAAAGGTGTAAAAATATGAGGAGCATGAAACGGTCTGAAAAATAGGAGGATCATGAAGCGGTGTTGAAAAACCGGAAGAGCCTGAAAAGGTGTGAAAAATATGAATAGCTTCAAAAGGTGTCAAAAATGAGATGTGCATGAATCGGACTGAAAAATTGGAGGAGCATGAAGTGGTGTTGAAAAATATTAAGAGAATGAAAAGGTGTGCAAAATATGAAGAGCTTCAAAATTTGTCAAAAATATGAGGAGCATGAAAAGGTCTGAAAAATAGGAGGAGCATGAAACGGTGTTCAAAAACATGAAGAGCTTGAAAAGGTGTAAAAAATATGAAGAGTTTCAAAAGGTGTGAAATACATGAGGAGCATGAAACGTTCTGAAACATAGGAGGACCATGAAGCGGTGTTGAAAAACATGAAGAGCCTGAAAAGGTGTGAAAAATATGAAGAGCTTCAAAAGGTGTCAAAAATATGAGGAGCATGAAACGGTCTGAAAAATAGGAGAAGCATGAAGCGGTGTTCAAAAACATGAAGAGGCTGAAAAGGTGTGAAATATATGAAGAGCTTCAAAAGGTGTGAAAAATATGAGGAGCATGAAACGGTCTGAAAAATAGGAGGAGCCTGAACCGGGGTTCAAAAACATGAAGAGCCTGAAAAGGTGTGAAAAATATGAAGAGCTTCAAAAGGTGTGAAATACATGAGGAGCATGAAACGGTCTGGAAAATAGGAGGAGCATGAAGTGATGTTCAAAAACATAAAGAGCCTGAAAATGAGTGAGAAATATGAAAAGCTTCAAAAGGTGTCAAAAATATGAGGAGCATGAAACGGTCTGAAAAATAGGAGGAGCATGAAGCGGTGTTGAAAAACATGAAGAGCCTGAAAATGTGTTAAAAATATGAAGAGCTTCAAAAGGTGTCAAAAATATGAGGAGCATGAAACATTCTGAAAAATAGGAGGAGCATGAAGCGGTGTTGAAAAACATGAAGAGCCTGAAAAGGTGTGAAAAATATATAGAGCTTCAAAAGGTGTCAAAAATATGAGGAGCATGAAACGGTCTGAAATATAGGAGGAGCATGAAGCGGTGTTGAAAAACATGAAGAGCCTGAAAACGTGTGAAAAATATGAAGAGCTTCAAAAGGTTTGAAAAATATGAAGAGCTTCAAAAGGTGTCAAAAAGGAGATCTGCATGAAATGGTCTGAAAAATAGGAGGAGCATGAAGTGGTGTTGAAAAAAATGAAGAGCCTGAAAAGGTGTGAAAAATATGAAGAGCTTCAAATGGTGTCAAAAATATGAGGAGCATGAAACGGTTTGAAAAATAGGACGAGCATGAAGCGGTGTTCAAAAACATGAAGAGCCTGAAAAGGTGTGAAAATTATGAAGAGCTTCAAAATATGTCAAAAATATGACGAGCATGAAACCCTCTTAAAAATAGGAGGAGGATGAAGCGGTGTTCAGAAACATGAAGAGCCTTAAAAGGTGTGCAAAATATGAAGAGCTTCAAAAGGTGTGAAATATATGAGCAGCATGAAACGGTGTTCAAAAACATGCAGAGACTGAAAAGGTGTGAAAAATATGAAGAGCTTCAAAAGATGTCAAAAATGAGATGATCATGAAATGGTCTGAAAAATAGGAGGAGCCTGAAGTGGTGTTGAAAATCATGAAGAGCCTGAAAAGGTGTGAAATATATGCAGAGCTTCAAAAGGTGTCAAAAATAGGAGAATGAAACCGTCTGAAAAATACGAGTAGCATGAATTGTTGTTGAAAAACATGAAGAGCCTGAAAAGGTGTGAAATATATGAAGAGCTTCAAAAGGTGTCAAAAATATGAGGAGCATGATATGGTTTGAAAAATAGGATTAGCATGAAGCGGTGTTCAAAAACATGAAGAGCCTGAAAATATGTGAAAAATATGAAAAGCTTCAAAAGGTGTCAAAAATGAGATGAGCATGAAACGGTCAGAAAAATAGGAGGTGCATTAAGCGGTGTTGATAATCATGAAGAGCCTGAAAATGTTTGAGAAATATGAAGAGCTTCAAAACGTGTCAAAAATATGAGGAGCATGAAACGGTCTGAAAAATCAGGGGTGCAAGAAGCGGTGTTGAAAAATATGAACAGCCTGAAAATGTGTGAGAAATATGAAGAGCTTCAAAAGGTGTCAAATATATGAGTAGCATGAAACGGTCTGCAAAAAAGGAGGAGCATGAAGTGGTGTTGAAAAACATGAAGAGCTTGAAAAGGTGTGAAAAATATGAAAGCTTCAAAAGGTGACAAAAATATGAGGAGCATGAAACGGTCTGAAAAATAGGAGGAGCATGAAGTGGTGTTCAAAAACATGAAGAGCCTGAAAATGTGTGAAAAATATGAAGAGCTTCAAAATGTGTCAAAAATATGACGAGCATGAAACCCTCTTAAAAATAGGAGGAGGATGAAGCGGTGTTCAAAAACATGAAGAGCCTGAAAAGGTGTGAAAAATATGAAGAGCTTCAAAATGTGTCAAAAATATGACGAGCATAAAACCCTCTTAAAAATAGGAGGAGGATTAAGCGGTGTTCAAAAACATGAAGAGCCTGAAAATGTGTGCAAAATATGCAGAGCTTCAAAAGGAGTGAAATACATGAGGAGCATGAAAAGGTGTTCAAAAACATGCAGAGACTTAAAAGGTGTGAAAAGTATGAAGAGCTTCAAAAAGTGCCAAAAATTAGATTAGCATAAAGGCTCTGAAAAATAGGAGGAGCCTGAAGAGTTGTTGAAAAACATGAAGAGCCTGAAAAAGTGTGAAAAATATGAAGAGCTTCAAAAAGTGTGAAAAATATGAAGAGCTTCAAAATATGTCAAAAATGAGATGAGCATGAAACGGTCTGAAAAATAGGAGGAGCATGAAGTGGTGTTGAAAATCATGAAGAGCCTGAAAATGAGTGAAATATATGCAGAGCTTCAAAAGGTGTCAAAAATATGAGGAGCATGTAACGGTCTGAAAAATACGAGGAGCATGAAGTTGTGTTGAAAACCATGAAGAGCCTGAAAAGGTGTGAAATATATGAAGAGCTTCAAAAGGTGTAAAAATATGAGGAGCATGAAACGGTCTGAAAAATAGGAGGATCATGAAGCGGTGTTGAAAAACCGGAAGAGCCTGAAAAGGTGTGAAAAATATGAATAGTTTCAAAAGGTGTCAAAAATGAGATGTGCATGAAACGGACTGAAAAATTGGAGGAGCATGAAGTGGTGTTCAAAAACATGAAGAGCTTGAAAAGGTGTAAAAAATATGAAGAGTTTCAAAAGGTGTGAAATACATGAGGAGCATGAAACGTTCTGAAACATAGGAGGACCATGAAGCGGTGTTGAAAAACATGAAGAGCCTGAAAAGGTGTGAAAAATATGAAGAGCTTCAAAAGGTGTCAAAAATATGAGGAGCATGAAACGGTCTGAAAAATAGGAGGAGCATGAAGCGTTGTTCAAAACCATGAAGAGCCTGAAAAGGTGTAAAATATATGAAGAGCTTCAAAAGGTGTGAAAAATATGAGGAGCATGAAACGGTCTGAAAAATAGGAGGAGCCTGAACCGGGGATCAAAAACATGAAGAGCCTGAAAAGGTGTGAAAAATATGAAGAGCTTCAAAAGGTGTGAAATACATGAGGAGCATGAAACGGTCTGAAAAATAGGAGGAGCATGAAGTGATGTTCAAAAACATGAAGAGCCTGAAAATGAGTGAGAAATATGAAAAGCTTCAAAAGGTGTCAAAAATATGAGGAGCATGAAACGGTCTGAAAAATAGGAGGAGCATGAAGCGGTGTTGAAAAACATGAAGAGCCTGAAAATGTGTGAAAAATATGAAGAGCTTCAAAAGGTGTCAAAAATATGAGGAGCATGAAACATTCTGAAAAATAGGAGGAGCATGAAGCGGTGTTGAAAAACATGAAGAGCCTGAAAAGGTGTGAAAAATATATAGAGCTTCAAAAGGTGTCAAAAATATGAGGAGCATGAAACGGTCTGAAAAATAAGAGGAGCATGAAGCGGTGTTGAAAAACATGAAGAGCCTGAAAACGTGTGAAAAATATGAAGAGCTTCAAAAGGTTTGAAAAATATGAAGAGCTTCAAAAGGTGTCAAAAAGGAGATCTGCATGAAACGATCTGAAAAATAGGAGGAGCATGAAGTGGTGTTGAAAAAAATGAAGAGCCTGAAAAGGTGTGAAAAATATGAAGAGCTTCAAATGGTGTCAAAAATATGAGGAGCATGAAACGGTTTGAAAAATAGGACGAGCATGAAGCGGTGTTCAACAACATGAAGAGCCTGAAAAGGTGTGCAAAATATGAAGAGCTTCAAAAGTTGTGAAATATATGAGGAGCATGAAACGGTGTTCAAAAACATGCAGAGACTGAAAAGGTGTGAAAAATATGAAGAGCTTCAAAAGATGTCAAAAATGAGATGAGCATGAAACGGTCTGAAAAATAGGAGGAGCATGACGTGGTGTTGAAAATCATGAACAGCCTGAAAAGGTGTGAAAAATATGAAGACCTTCAAAAGGTGTGAAAAATATGAAGAGCTTCAAAAGGTGTCAAAAATTAGATTAGCATGAAAGGTTGTGAAAAATAGGAGGAGCATGAAGTGGTGTTGAAAAACATCAAGAGCCTGAAAAGGTGTGAAATATATGAACAGCTTCAAAAGGTGTGAAAAATATGAAGAGATTCAAAAGGTGTCAAAATTATGAGGAGCATGAAACGGTCTGAAAAATAGGAGGAGCATGAAACGGTGTTGAAAAACATGAAGAGCCTGAAAAGGTGTGAAAAATATGAAGAGCTTCAAAAGGTGTGAATTATATGAGGAGCATGAAAAGTTCTGAAAATTAGGAGGACCATGAAGCGGTGTTCAAAAACATAAAGAGCCTGAAAATGTGTGAAAAATATGAAGAGCTTCAAAAGATGTCAAAAATATGAGGAGCATGAAACATTCTGAAAAATAGGAGGATCATGAAGCGGTGTTCAAAAACATGAAGAGCCTGAAAAGGTGTGAAAAATATATAGAGCTTCAAAAGATGTCAAAAATATGAGGAGCATGAAACGGTCTGAAAAATAGGAGGAGCATGAAGCAGTGTTGAAAAACATGAAGAGCCTGAAAACGTGTGAAAAATATGAAGAGCTTCAAAAGTTTTGAAAAATAAGAAGAGCTTCAAAAGGTGTCAAAAATGAGATCTGCATGAAATGGTCTGAAAAATAGGAGGAGCATGAAGTGGTGTTGAAAAAAATGAAGAGCCTGAAAAGGTGTGAATTATACGAAGAGCTTCAAAAGGTGTCAAAAATAGGAGGAGCATGAAACGGTCCGAAAAATAGGAGGAGCATGAAGCGGTGTTGAAAAACATGAAGAGCCTGAAAATGTGTGAAAAATATGAAGAGCTTCAAAATGTGTCAAAAATATGACGAGCATGAAACCCTCTTAAAAATAGGAGGAGGATGAAGCTGTGTTCAAAAACAAGAAGAACCTGAAAATTTGTGCAAAATATGACGAGCTTCAAAAGGAGTGAAATACATCAGGAGCATGAAAAGGTGTTCAAAAACATGCAGAGACTTAAAAGGTGTGAAAAGTATGAAGAGCTTCAAAAAGTGTCAAATATATGAGGAGCATGAAACGGTCTGAAAAATAGGAGGAGCATGAAGCGGTGTTCAAAACCATGAAGAGCCTGAAAAGGTGTGAAATATATGAAGAGCTTCAAAAGGTGTGAAAAATATGAGGAGCATGAAACGGTCTGAAAAATAGGAGGAGCCTGAACCGGGGTTCAAAAACATGAAGAGCCTGAAAAGGTGTGAAAATTATGAAGAGCTTCAAAATATTTCAAAAATATGACGAGCATGAAACCCTCTTAAAAATAGGAGGAGGATGAAGCGGTGTTCAAAAACATGCAGAGACTGAAAAGGTGTGCAAAATATGAAGAGCTTCAAAAAGTGTCAAAAATTAGATTAGCATGAAAGGGTCTGAAAAATAGGAGGAGCCTGAAGTGGTGTTGAAAAACATGAAGAGCCTGAAAAGGTGTGAAAAATATGCAGAGCTTCAAAAGGTGTCAAAAATATGAGGAGCATGTAACCGTCTGAAAAATACGAGGAGCATGAAGTTGTGTTGAAAACCATGAAGAGCCTGAAAAGGTGTGAAATATATGAAGAGCTTCAAAAGGTGTAAAAATATGAGGAGCATGAAACGGTCTGAAAAATAGGAGGATCATGAAGCGGTGTTGAAAAACCGGAAGAGCCTGAAAAGGTGTGAAAAATATGAAGAGCTTCAAAAATATGAAAATTATGAAGTGCTTCAAAAAGTGTGAAAAATATGAAGAGCTTCAAAATATGTCAAAAATGAGATGAGCATGAAACGTTCTGAAAAATAGGAGGAGCATGAAGTGGTGTTGAAAATCATGAAGAGCCTGAAAATGAGTGAAATATATGCAGAGCTTCAAAAGGTGTCAAAAATATGAGGAGCATGTAATGGTCTGAAAAATACGAGGAGCATGAAGTTGTGTTGAAAACCATGAAGAGCCTGAAAAGGTGTGAAATATATGAAGAGCTTCAAAAGGTGTAAAAATATGAGGAGCATGAAACGGTCTGAAAAATAGGAGGATCATGAAGCGGTGTTGAAAAACCGGAAGAGCCTGAAAAGGTGTGAAAAATATGAATAGTTTCAAAAGGTGTCAAAAATGAGATGTGCATGAAACGGACTGAATAATTGGAGGAGCATGAAGTGGTGTTGAAAAATATTAAGAGAATGAAAAGGTGTGCAAAATATGAAGAGCTTCAAAATTTGTCAAAAATATGAGGAGCATGAAAAGGTCTGAAAATAGGAGGAGCATGAAACGGTGTTCAAAAACATGAAGAGCTTGAAAAGCTGTAAAAAATATGAAGAGTTTCAAAAGGTGTGAAATACATGAGGAGCATGAAACGTTCTGAAACATAGGAGGACCATGAAGCGGTGTTGAAAAACATGAAGAGCCTGAAAAGGTGTGAAAAATATGAAGAGCTTCAAAAGGTGTCAAAAATATGAGGAGCATGAAACGGTCTGAAAAATAGGAGGAGCATGAAGCGGTGTTCAAAACCATGAAGAGCCTGAAAAGGTGTGAAATATATGAAGAGCTTCAAAAGGTGTGAAAAATATGAGGAGCATGAAACGGTCTGAAAAATAGGAGGAGCCTGAACCGGGGTTCAAAAACATGAAGAGCCTGAAAAGGTGTGAAAATTATGAAGAGCTTCAAAATATGTCAAAAATATGATGAGCATGAAACCCTCTTAAAAATAGGAGGAGGATGAAGCGGTTTTCAAAAACATGAAGAGCCTGAAAAGGTGTGCAAAATATGAAGAGCTTCAAAGGGTGTGAAATATATGAGGAGCATGAAAAGGTGTTCAAAAACATGCAGAGATTTAAAAGGTTTGAAAAGTATGAAGAGCTTTAAAAAGTGCCAAAAATTCGATTAGCATGAAAGGGTCTGAAAAATAGGAGGAGCCTGAAGAGATGTTGAAAAACATGAAGAGCCTGAAAAAGTGTGAAAAATATGAAGAGCTTCAAAAATATGAAAATTATGAAGAGCTTCAAAAAGTGTGAAAAATATGAAGAGCTTCAAAATATGTCAAAAATGAGATGAGCATGAAACGGTCTGAAAAATAGGAGGAGCATGAAGTGGTGTTGAAAATCATGAAGAGCCTGAAAATGAGTGAAATATATGCAGAGCTTCAAAAGTTGTCAAAAATATGAGGAGCATGTAACGGTCTGAAAAATACGAGGAGCATGAAGTTGTGTTGAAAAACATGAAGAGCCTGAAAAGGTGTGAAATATATGAAGAGCTTCAAAAGGTGTAAAAATATGAGGAGCATGAAACGGTCTGAAAAATAGGAGGATCATGAAGCGGTGTTGAAAAACATGAAGAGCCTGAAAAGGTGTGAAAAATATGAAGAGCTTCAAAATGTGTCAAAAATATGACGAGCATGAAACCCTCTTAAAAATAGGAGGAGGATGAAGCTGTGTTCAAAAACAAGAAGAACCTGAAAATTTGTGCAAAATATGAAGAGCTTCAAAAGGAGTGAAATACATGAGGAGCATGAAAAGGTGTTCAAAAACATGCAGAGACTTAAAAGGTGTGAAAAGTATGAAGAGCTTCAAAAAGTGCCAAAAATTCGATTAGCATGAAAGGGTCTGAAAAATAGGAGGAGCCTGAAGAGTTGTTGAAAAACATGAAGAGCCTGAAAAAGTGTGAAAAATATGAAGAGCTTCAAAAATATGAAAATTATGAAGAGCTTCAAAAAGTGTGAAAATGATGAAGAGCTTCAAAATATGTCAAAAATGAGATGAGCATGAAACGGTCTGAAAAATAGGAGGAGCATGAAGTGGTGTTGAAAATCATGAAGAGCCTGAAAATGAGTGAAATATATGCAGAGCTTCAAAAGGTGTCAAAAATATGAGGAGCATGTAACGGTCTGAAAAATACGAGGAGCATGAAGTTGTGTTGAAAACCATGAAGAGCCTGAAAAGGTGTGAAATATATGAAGAGCTTCAAAAGGTGTAAAAATATGAGGAGCATGAAACGGTCTGAAAAATAGGAGGATCATGAAGCGGTGTTGAAAAACCGGAAGAGCCTGAAAAGGTGTGAAAAATATGAATAGTTTCAAAAGGTGTCAAAAATGAGATGTGCATGAAACGGACTGAAAAATTGGAGGAGCATGAAGTGGTGTTGAAAAATATTAAGAGAATGAAAAGGTGTGCAAAATATGAAGAGCTTCAAAATTTGTCAAAAATATGAGGAGCATGAAAAGGTCTGAAAAATAGGAGGAGCATGAAACGGTGTTCAAAAACATGAAGAGCTTTACAAGCTGTAAAAAATATGAAGAGTTTCAAAAGGTGTGAAATACATGAGGAGCATGAAACGTTCTGAAACATAGGAGGACCATGAAGCGGTGTTGAAAAACATGAAGAGCCTGAAAAGGTGTGAAAAATATGAAGAGCTTCAAAAGGTGTCAAAAATATGAGGAGCATGAAACGGTCTGAAAAATAGGAGGAGCATGAAGCGGTGTTCAAAACCATGAAGAGCCTGAAAAGGTGTGAAATATATGAAGAGCTTCAAAAGGTGTGAAAAATATGAGGAGCATGAAACGGTCTGAAAAATAGGAGGAGCCTGAACCGGGGTTCAAAAACATGAAGAGCCTGAAAAGGTGTGAAAATTATGAAGAGCTTCAAAATATTTCAAAAATATGACGAGCATGAAACCCTCTTAAAAATAGGAGGAGGATGAAGCGGTGTTCAAAAACATGCAGAGACTGAAAAGGTGTGCAAAATATGAAGAGCTTCAAAAAGTGTCAAAAATTAGATTAGCATGAAAGGGTCTGAAAAATAGGAGGAGCCTGAAGTGGTGTTGAAAAATATGAAGAGCCTGAAAAGGTGTGAAAAATATGCAGAGCTTCAAAAGGTGTCAAAAATATGAGGAGCATGTAACCGTCTGAAAAATACGAGGAGCATGAAGTTGTGTTGAAAACCATGAAGAGCCTGAAAAGGTGTGAAATATATGAAGAGCTTCAAAAGGTGTAAAAATATGAGGAGCATGAAACGGTCTGAAAAATAGGAGGATCATGAAGCGGTGTTGAAAAACCGGAAGAGCCTGAAAAGGTGTGAAAAATATGAAGAGCTTCAAAAATATGAAAATTATGAAGTGCTTCAAAAAGTGTGAAAAATATGAAGAGCTTCAAAATATGTCAAAAATGAGATGAGCATGAAACGGTCTGAAAAATAGGAGGAGCATGAAGTGGTGTTGAAAATCATGAAGAGCCTGAAAATGAGTGAAATATATGCAGAGCTTCAAAAGGTGTCAAAAATATGAGGAGCATGTAATGGTCTGAAAAATACGAGGAGCATGAAGTTGTGTTGAAAACCATGAAGAGCCTGAAAAGGTGTGAAATATATGAAGAGCTTCAAAAGGTGTAAAAATATGAGGAGCATGAAACGGTCTGAAAAATAGGAGGATCATGAAGCGGTGTTGAAAAACCGGAAGAGCCTGAAAAGGTGTGAAAAATATGAATAGTTTCAAAAGGTGTCAAAAATGAGATGTGCATGAAACGGACTGAATAATTGGAGGAGCATGAAGTGGTGTTGAAAAATATTAAGAGAATGAAAAGGTGTGCAAAATATGAAGAGCTTCAAAATTTGTCAAAAATATGAGGAGCATGAAAAGGTCTGAAAATAGGAGGAGCATGAAACGGTGTTCAAAAACATGAAGAGCTTGAAAAGCTGTAAAAAATATGAAGAGTTTCAAAAGGTGTGAAATACATGAGGAGCATGAAACGTTCTGAAACATAGGAGGACCATGAAGCGGTGTTGAAAAACATGAAGAGCCTGAAAAGGTGTGAAAAATATGAAGAGCTTCAAAAGGTGTCAAAAATATGAGGAGCATGAAACGGTCTGAAAAATAGGAGGAGCATGAAGCGGTGTTCAAAACCATGAAGAGCCTGAAAAGGTGTGAAATATATGAAGAGCTTCAAAAGGTGTGAAAAATATGAGGAGCATGAAACGGTCTGAAAAATAGGAGGAGCCTGAACCAGGGTTCAAAAACATGAAGAGCCTGAAAAGGTGTGAAAATTATGAAGAGCTTCAAAATATGTCAAAAATATGACGAGCATGAAACCCTCTTAAAAATAGGAGGAGGATGAAGCGGTTTTCAAAAACATGAAGAGCCTGAAAAGGTGTGCAAAATATGAAGAGCTTCAAAGGGTGTGAAATATATGAGGAGCATGAAAAGGTGTTCAAAAACATGCAGAGATTTAAAAGGTTTGAAAAGTATGAAGAGCTTCAAAAAGTGCCAAAAATTCGATTAGCATGAAAGGGTCTGAAAAATAGGAGGAGCCTGAAGAGTTGTTGAAAAACATGAAGAGCCTGAAAAAGTGTGAAAAATATGAAGAGCTTCAAAAATATGAAAATTATGAAGAGCTTCAAAAAGTGTGAAAAATATGAAGAGCTTCAAAATATGTCAAAAATGAGATGAGCATGAAACGGTCTGAAAAATAGGAGGAGCATGAAGTGGTGTTGAAAATCATGAAGAGCCTGAAAATGAGTGAAATATATGCAGAGCTTCAAAAGTTGTCAAAAATATGAGGAGCATGTAACGGTCTGAAAAATACGAGGAGCATGAAGTTGTGTTGAAAAACATGAAGAGCCTGAAAAGGTGTGAAATATATGAAGAGCTTCAAAAGGTGTAAAAATATGAGGAGCATGAAACGGTCTGAAAAATAGGAGGATCATGAAGCGGTGTTGAAAAACATGAAGAGCCTGAAAAGGTGTGAAAAATATGAAGAGCTTCAAAATGTGTCAAAAATATGACGAGCATGAAACCCTCTTAAAAATAGGAGGAGGATGAAGCTGTGTTCAAAAACAAGAAGAACCTGAAAATTTGTGCAAAATATGAAGAGCTTCAAAATGAGTGAAATACATGAGGAGCATGAAAAGGTGTTCAAAAACATGCAGAGACTTAAAAGGTGTGAAAAGTATGAAGAGCTTCAAAAAGTGCCAAAAATTCGATTAGCATGAAAGGGTCTGAAAAATAGGAGGAGCCTGAAGAGTTGTTGAAAAACATGAAGAGCCTGAAAAAGTGTGAAAAATATGAAGAGCTTCAAAAATATGAAAATTATGAAGAGCTTCAAACAGTGTGAAAAATATGAAGAGCTTCAAAATATGTCAAAAATGAGATGAGCATGAAACGGTCTGAAAAATAGGAGGAGCATGAAGTGGTGTTGAAAATCATGAAGAGCCTGAAAATGAGTGAAATATATGCAGAGCTTCAAAAGGTGTCAAAAATATGAGGAGCATGTAACGGTCTGAAAAATACGAGGAGAATGAAGTTGTGTTGAAAACCATGAAGAGCCTGAAAAGGTGTGAAATATATGAAGAGCTTCAAGAGGTGTAAAAATATGAGGAGCATGAAACGGTCTGAAAAATAGGAGGATCATGAAGCGGTGTTGTAAAACCGGAAGAGCCTGAAAAGGTGTGAAAAATATGAATAGTTTCAAAAGGTGTCAAAAATGAGATGTGCATGAAACGGACTGAAAAATTGGAGGAGCATGAAGTGGTGTTGAAAAATATTAAGAGAATGAAAAGGTGTGCAAAATATGAAGAGCTTCAAAATTTGTCAAAAATATGAGGAGCATGAAAAGGTCTGAAAAATAGGAGGAGCATGAAACGGTGTTCAAAAACATGAAGAGCTTGAAAAGGTGTAAAAAATATGAAGAGTTTCAAAAGGTGTGAAATACATGAGGAGCATGAAACGTTCTGAAACATAGGAGGACCATGAAGCGGTGTTGAAAAACATGAAGAGCCTGAAAAGGTGTGAAAAATATGAAGAGCTTCAAAAGGTGTCAAAAATATGAGGAGCATGAAACGGTCTGAAAAATAGGAGGAGCATGAAGCGGTGTTCAAAACCATGAAGAGCCTGAAAAGGTGTGAAATATATGAAGAGCTTCAAAAGGTGTGAAAAATATGAGGAGCATGAAACGGTCTGAAAAATAGGAGGAGCCTGAACCGGGGTTCAAAAACATGAAGAGCCTGAAAAGGTGTGAAAATTATGAAGAGCTTCAAAATATGTCAAAAATATGACGAGCATGAAACCCTCTTAAAAATAGGAGGAGGATGAAGCGGTGTTCAAAAACATGCAGAGACTGAAAAGGTGTGAAAAATATGAAGAGCTTCAAAAAGTGTCAAAAATTAGATTAGCATGAAAGGGTCTGAAAAATAGGAGGAGCCTGAAGTGGTGTTGAAAAACATGAAGAGCCTGAAAAGGTGTGAAAAATATGCAGAGCTTCAAAAGGTGTCAAAAATATGAGGAGCATGCAACGGTCTGAAAAATACGAGGAGCATGAAGTTGTGTTGAAAACCATGAAGAGCCTGAAAAGGTGTGAAAAATATGAAGAGCTTCAAAATATGTCAAAAATATGAGGTGCATGAATCGGTTTGAAAAATAGGAGGTTCATGAAGCGGTGTTGAAAAACATGAAGAGCCTGAAAAGGTGTAAAAAATATGAAGACCTTCAAAAGGTGTGAAAAACATGAGGAGCATGATATGGTTTGAAAAATAGGATTAGCATGAAGCGGTGTTCAAAAACATGAAGAGCCTGAAAATATGTGAAAAATATGAAAAGCTTCAAAAGGTGTCAAAAATGAGATGAGCATGAAACGGTCTGAAAAATAGGGGGTGCATTAAGCGGTGTTGAAAAACATGAAGAGCCTGAAAAAGTTTGAGAAATATGAAGAGCTTCAAAAGGTGTCACAAATATGAGGAGCATGAAACGGTCTGAAAAATCGGAGGTGCATGAAGCGGTGTTGAAAAACATGAAGAGCCTGAAAAGGTGTGAGAAATATGAAGAGCTTCAAAAGGTTTCAAATATATGAGGAGCATGAAACGGTCTGAAAAATAGGAGGAGCATGAAGCAGTGTTGAAAAACATGAAGAGCCTGAAAACGTGTGAAAAATATGAAGAGCTTCAAAAGTTTTGAAAAATAAGAAGAGCTTCAAAAGGTGTCAAAAATGAGATCTGCATGAAATGGTCTGAAAAATAGGAGGAGCATGAAGTGGTGTTGAAAAACATGAAGAGCCTGAAAAGGTGTGAAAAAAATGAAGAGCTTCAAAAGGTGTCAAATATATGAGTAGCATGAAACTGTCTGCAAAAAAGGAGGAGCATGAAGTGGTGTTGAAAAACATGAAGAGCCTGAAAAGGTGGGAAAAATATGAAGAGCTTCAAAATGTGTCAAAAATATGATGAGCATGAAACCCTCTTAAAAATAGGAGGAGGATGAAGCAGTGTTCAAAAACATGAAGAGCCTGAAAAGGTGTGAAATATATGAAGAGCTTCAAAATGTGTCAAAAATATGAGGAGAATGAAACCATCTGAAAAATACGAGTAGCATGAAGTGTTGTTGAAAAACATGAAGAGCCTGAAAAGGTGTGAAAAATATGAAGAGCTTCAAAAGGAGTGAAATACATGAGGAGCATGAAAAGGTGTTCAAAAACATGCAGAGACTTAAAAGGTGCGAAAAGTATGAAGAGCTTCAAAAAGTGTCAAAAATTAGATTAGCATGAAAGGGTCTGAAAAATAGGAGGAGCCTGAAGAGGTGTTGAAAAACATGAAGAGGCTGGAAAAGTGTGAAAAATATGAAGAGCTTCAAAAATATGAAAATTATGAAGAGCTTCAAAAGGTGTGAAAAATATGAAGAGGTTTAAAAGATGTCAAAAATGAGATGAGCATGAAACGGTCTGAAAAATAGGAGGAGCATGAAGTGGTGTTGAAAATCATGAAGAGCCTGAAAAGGTGTGAAATATATGCAGAGCTTCAAAAGGTGTCAAAAATATGAGGAGAATGAAACCATCTGAAAAATACGAGTAGCATGAAGTGTTGTTGAAAAACATGAAGAGCCTGAAAAGGTGTGAAAAATATGAAGAGCTTCAAAAGGTGTCAAAAATATGAGGAGCATGAAACGGTCCGAAAAATAGGAGGATCATGAAGCTGTGTTGAAAAACATGAAGAGCCTGAAAAGGTGTGAAAAATATGAAGAGCTTCAAAAGGTGTCAAAAATATGAGGAGCATGAAACTGTCTGAAAAATAGGACGAGCATAAGCGGTGTTCAAAAACATGAACAGCCTGAAAAGGTGTGAAAAATATGAAGACCTTCAAAAGGTGTGAAAAATATGAAGAGCTTCAAAAGGTGTGAAAAATTAGATTAGCATGAAAGGGTGTGAAAAATAGGAGGAGCATGAAGTGGTGTTGAAAAACATCAAGAGCCTGAAAAGGTGTGAAATATATGAACAGCTTCAAAAGGTGTGAAAAATATGAAGAGCTTCAAAAGGTGTCAAAATTATGAGGAGCATGAAACGGTCTGAAAAATAGGAGGAGCATGAAACGGTGTTGAAAAACATGAAGAGCCTGAAAAGGTGTGAAAAATATGAAGAGCTTCAAAAGGTGTGAATTATATGAGGAGCATGAAAAGTTCTGAAAATTAGGAGGACCATGAAGCGGTGTTCAAAAACATAAAGAGCCTGAAAAGGTGTGAAAAATATGAAGAGCTTCAAAAGGTGTCAAAGATATGAGGAGCATGAAGCGTTCTGAAAAATAGGAGGAACATGAAGCGGTGTTCAAAAACATGAAAAGCCTGAAAAGGTGTGAAAAATATGAAGAGCTTCAAAAGGTTTCAAAAATATGAGGAGAATGAAACGGTCTGAAAAATAGGACGAGCATGAAGCAGTGATAAAAAACATGAAGAGCCTGAAAAGGTGTGAATAATAGGAAGAGTTTCTAAAGGTGTCAAAAATATGAGGAGCATCAAACGGTCTCAAAAATAGGAGGAGCATGAAGTGGTGTTGAAAAACATGAAGAGCCTGAAAATGAGTGAAAAATATGAAGAGCTTCAAAAAGTGTCAAAAATATGAGGAGCATGAAACGGTCTGAAAAAGAGGAAGAGCATGAAGAAGTGTTCAAAAACATGAAGAGCCTGAAAAGGTGTGAAAAATATGAAGAGCTTCAAAAGTTTTCAAAAATATGAGGAGCATGATACGGTTTGAAAATTAGGAGGAGCATGAAGCGGTGTTGAAAGACATGTAGAGTGTGAAAACGTGTGAAAATATGAAGAGCTTCAAAAATATTAAAAATATGAAGAGCTTCAAAAGTTGTGAAAAATATGAAGAGATTAAAAAGGTGTCAAAAATGAGATGAGCATGAAACGGTCTGAAAAATAGGAGGAGCATGAAGAGGTGTTGAAAAACATGAAGAGCCTGAAAATGTGTGAAAAATATGAAGAGCTTCAAAAGGCGTCAAAAATATGAGGAGCATGAAACGGTCTGAAAAATTGGAGGAGCATGAAGCGGTGTTGAAAAACATGAAGAGCCTTAAAAGGTGTGAAAAATATGAAGAGCTTCAAAAGGTGTCAAAAATATGAGGATAATGAAACGGTCTGAAAAATATGAGCAGCATGAAGCGGTGTTGAAAAACATGAAGAGCCTGAAAAGTTGTGAAAAATATGAAAGGCTTCAAAAGGTGTGAAAAATATGAGGAGCATGAAACGGTCTGAAAAATCGGAGGAGCATGAAGCGGTGTTGAAAAACATGAAGAGCCTGAAAATGTGTGAAAAATATGAAGAGCTTCAAAAGGCGTCAAAAATATGAGGAGCATGAAACGGTCTGAAAAATTGGAGGAGCATGAAGCGGTGTTGAAAAACATGAAGAGCCTTAAAAGGTGTGAAAAATATGAAGAGCTTCAAAAGGTGTCAAAAATATGAGGAGCATGAAACGGTCTGAAAAATATGAGCAGCATGAAGCGGTGTTGAAAAACATGAAGAGCCTGAAAAGGTGTGAAAAATATGAAGAGCTTCAAAAGGTGTGAAATACATGAGGAGCATAAAACTCTCTGAAAAAGAGAAGGAGCATGAAGTGGTGTTCAAAAACATGAAGAGCCTGAAAAGGTGTGAAATATATGAAGAGCTTCAAAAGGTGTGAAAAATATGAGGAGCATGATATGGTTTGAAAAATAGGATTAGCATGAAGCGGTGTTCAAAAACATGAAGATCCTGAAAAGTTGTGAAAAATATGAAAAGCTTCAAAAGATGTCAAAAATGAGATGAGCATGAAACGGTCTGAAAAATAGGACGTGCATGAAGCTGTGTTGAAAACCATGAAGAGCCTGAAAAGTTGTGAAAAATATGAAGAGCTTCAAAAGGTGTCAAAAATATGAGGAGCATGAAACGGTCTGAAAAATAGGAGGAGCATGAAGCGGTGTTCAAAAACATGAAGAGCCTGAAAAGGTGTGAAAAATATGAAGAGCTTCAAAAGGTGTCAAAAATATGAGGAGGATGAAACGGTCTGCAAAATCGGAGGAGCATGAAGCGTTGTTGAAAAACATGAAGAGCCTAAAAAGGTGTGAGAAATATGAAGAGCTTCAAAAGGTGTTAAAAATATGAGTAGCATAAAACGGTCTGCAAAAAAGGAGGAGCATGAAGTGGTGTTGAAAAAGATGAAGAGCCTGAAAAGGTGTTAAAAATATGAAAGCTTCAAAAGGTGTCAAAATTATGAGGAGCATGAAACGGTCTGAAAAATAGGAGGAGCATGAAGCGCTGTTGAAAATCATAAAGAGCCTGAAAACGTGTGAAAAATATGAAGACCTTCAAAATTTGTCAAAAATATGAAGAGCTTCAAAAGGTGTTAAAATGAGATGAGCATGAAACGATCTGGAAAATAGGAGGAGCATGAAGTGGTGTTGAAAAAATGAAGAGACTGGAAAGGTGTGAAAAATATGAAGAGATTCAAAAGATGTGAAAAACATGAAGAGATTCAAAAGGTGTCAAAATGAGATGAGCATGAAACGGTCTGAAAAATAGGAGGAGCATGAAGTCGTGTTGAAAAAAAGGAAAAGTCTGAAAAAGTGTGAAATATATGAAGAGCTTCAAAAGGTTTCAAAAATATGAGGAGAATGAAACGGTGTGAAAAATAGGAGGAGCATGAAGCGATGTTGAAAAACATGAATTGTCTGAAAACGTGTGGAAAATATGAAGAGATTCATAAATGTGAAAAATATGAAGAGCTTCAAAAGGTGTGAAACATATGAAGAGCTTCAAAAGGTGTCAAAAAAGAGATGAGCATGAAAAGGTCTGAAAAATAGGAGGAGCATGAAGCGGTGTTGAAAATCATGAAGAGCCTGAAAACGTGTGAAAAATATGAAGACCTTCAAAATTTGTCAAAAATATGAAGAGCTTCAAAAGGTGTTAAAATGAGATGAGCATGAAATAATCTGAAAAATAGGAGGAGCATGAAGTGGTGTTGAAAAAATGAAGAGCCTGGAAAGGTGTGAAATATCTGAAGAGCTTCAAAAGGTGTCAAAAATATGAGGAGCATGAAACGGTCACCAAATACGACGAGCATGAAGCGGTGTTGAAAAACATGAAGAGCCTGAAAAGGTGTGAAAAATATGAAGAGCTTCAAAAGGTGTCAAAAATATGAGGAGCATGAAACAATCTGAAAAATAGGAGGAGCATGAAGCGGTGTTGTAAAACATGAAGATCCTGAAAAGGTGTGAAATATATGAAGAGCTTCAAAAGGTGTCAAAAATATGAGGAGCATGAAATGGTCTGAAAAATAGGAGGAACATGAAGCGGTGTTCAAAAACATGAAAAGCCTGAAAAGGTGTGAAAAATATGAAGAGCTTCAAAAGGTGTCAAAAATATGAGGAGCATGAAACGTTCTGAAAAATAGGACGAGCATGAAGCAGTGATAAAAAACATGAAGAGCCTGAAAAGGTGTGAAAAATATGAAGAGTTTCTAAAGGTGTCAAAAATATGAGGAGCATGAAACGGTCTGAAAAAGAGGAAGAGCATGAAGAAGTGTTCAAAAACATGAAGAGCCTGAAAAGATGTGAAAAATATGAAGAGCTTCAAAAGATTTCAAAAATATGAGGAGCATGATACAGTTTGAAAAATAGGAGGAGCATGAATCGGTGTTGAAAAACGTGAAGGGTGTGAAAATGTGTGAAAATATGAAGAGCTTCAAAAATATTAAAAATATGAAGATCTTCAAAAGTTGTGAAAAATATGAAGAGATTAAAAAGGTGTCAAAAATGAGATGAGAATCAAACGTTCTGAAAAATAGGAGGAGCATGAAGCGGTGTTGAAAATCATGAAGAGCCTGAAAAGGTGTGAACAATATAAAAAGCTTCAAAAGGTGTCAAAATGAGATGAGCACGAAACGCTCTGAAAAATAGGAGCAGCATGAAGTGGTGTTGAAAAAAATGAAAAGCCTGAAAATGTGTGAAACATATGAAGAGCTTCAAAAGGTGTCAAAAATATGAGGAGAATGAAACGGTCTGCAAAATAGGAGGAGCATGATATAGTGTTCAAAAACATGAAGAGCCTGAACAGGTGTGACAAATATGAAGAGCTTCAAAAGGTGTGAAATACATGAGGAGGATTAAACGGTCTGAAAAATAGGAGGAGCATGAAGCGGTGTTCAAAAACATGAAGAGCCTGGAAAGGTGTGAAAAATATGAAGAGCTTCAATAGATGTCAAAAATATGAGGAGATTAAACAGTCTGAAAAATAGGAGGAGCATGAAGCCGTGTTCAAAAACATGAAGAGCCTGAAAAGGTGTGAAAAATATGAAGAGCTTCAAAAGGTGTCAAAAATATGAGGAGCATGAAACGGTCTGAAAAATAGGAGGAGCATGAAGTGGTGTTGAAAAACATGAAGAGTCTGAAAACGTGTGAAATTATGAAGAACTTCAAAAATATGCAAAATATGAAGAGCTTCAAAAGGTGTGAAAAATATGAAGAGCTTCAAAAGGTGTCAAAATGAGATGAACATGAAACGGTCTGAAAAATTGGAAGAGCATGAAGCGGTGTTGAAAATCATAAAGAGCCTGAAAATTTGTGAAAAATATGAAGAGCTTCAGAAGATGTGAAAAACATGAAGAGCTTCAAAAGGTGTCAAAATGAGATGAGCATGAAACGGTCTGAAAAATAGGAGGAGCATGAAGCGGTGTTCAAAAACAGGAAGACCCTGAAAAGTAGTGAAAAATATGAAGAGCTTCAAACGGTGTCAAAAATATGAGGAGCATGAAACGGTCTGAAAAATAGGAGGACTATGAAACGGTGTTCAAAAACATGAAGAGCCTGAAAAGGTGTGAAAAATATGAAGAGCTTCAAAACGTGTCAAAAATATGAGGAGCATGAAACGGTCTGAAAAATAGGAGGAGCAAGAAAGGGTGTTGAACAACATGAAGACCCTGAAAATGTGTGAAAAATATGAAGAGCTTCAAAAGATGTGAAAAATATGAAGAGCTTCAAATGGTGTCAAAAATGAGATGAGCATGAGACCGTCTGAAAAATAGGAGGAGCATGAAGTAGTGTTGAAAAACATGAAGAACCTGAAAAGCTGTGAGAAACATGAAGAGCTTCAAAATGTGTCAAAAATATGAGGAGCATGAAACGGTCTGAAAAAGAGGAGGAGCAGGAAGCGGTGTTGAGAAACATGAAGAGCCTGAAAATGTGTGAAAAATATGAAGAGCTTCTAAAGGTGTGAAATATATGAGGTGCAAGAAACGGTCTAAAAAATAGGAGTACCATGAACCGGTGTTGAAAAACATGAAGAGCCAGAAAAGGTGTGAAAAATATTAAGAGCTTCAAAATGTGTGAAAAATATGAAGAGCTTCAAAAGGTGTTAAAAAAGAGATGAGCATGAAACGGTCTGAAAAATAGGAGGAGAATGAAGTGGTGTTGAAAAAAATGAGGACCCTTAAAAGGTGTGAAAAATATGAAGAGCTTCAAAAGGTGTCAAAAATGAGATGATCATGAAACGGTCTGAAAAATAGGAGGTGCATGAGGTGGTGTTGAAGAAAAAGAAGAGACTGAAAAGGTGTGAAATATATGAAGAGTTTCAAAAGGTTTCAAAATATGAGGAGCATGATACGGTCTGAAAAATAGGAGGAGCATGAAGCGGTGTTCTAAACATGAAGAGCCTGAAAAATTGTGAAAAATATGAAAAGCTTCCAAAGGTGTCAAAAATGAGATGAGCATGAAACGGTCTGAAAAATACGAGTAGCATGAAGTGGTGTTGAAAAACATGAGGAGCCTGAAAAGGTGTGAAAAATATGAAGAGCTTCAAAAGGTGAGAAAAATATGAGGTGCATGAAACGGTCTGAAAAATAGGAGGAGCATGAAGCAGTGTTGAAAAACATGAAGAGAATGAAAAGGTGTGAAAAATATGAAGAGCTTCAAAAGGTGTGAAATACATGAGGAGCATGAAACGTGTTGAAAAATAGGAGAAGCATGAAGTGGTGTGGAAAAACATCAAGAGCCTGAAAAGGTGTGAAAAATATGAAGAGCATCAAAAGTTGTCAAAAATATGAGGAGTATGAAATGGTCTGAAAAATAGGAGGAGCATGAAGCGGTGTTAAAAAACATGAACAGCCTGAAAAGGTGTGAAAAATATGAAGAGGTTCAGAAGGTGTCAAAAATATGAGGAGCATGAAAGGGTCTGAAAAATATGAGGAGCACGAAGCGGTGTTAAAAAACATGAACAGCCTGAAAAGGTGTGAAAAATATGAAGAGCTACAAAAGGTGTCAAAAATATGAGTAGCATGAAACGGTCTGAAAAATAGGAGGAGCATGAAGTGGTGTAGAAAAACATGAAGAGACTGAAAGGTGTGAAAAATATGAAGAGCTTCTAAAGGTGTCAAAAATATGAGGATCATGAAACAGTGTGAAAAACAGGAGGAGCCTGAAGTGCTGTTGAGAAATATGAAGAGGCTGAAAAGGTGTGAAAAATATGAATAGCTTCAAAAGTTTTCAAATATATGAGGAGCATGAAACTATCTTTAAAATAGGAGGAGCATGAAACGGTGATGAGAAACATGAAGAGCCTGAAAAGGTGTGAAAAATATGAAGACATTCAAAAGGTGTCAAAAAGAGGAGGCACATGAAACTGCCTGAAAAATAGGAGGAGCATGAAGCGGTGTGGAAAAACATGAAGAGCCTGAAAAAGTGTGAAAAATATGACGAGCTTCAAAACTTGTTCAAAAATATGAAGAGCTTCAAAAGGTGTCAAAAATAATGAGGAGAATGAAACGGTCTGAATAATAGGAGAAGCATAAAGTGGTGTTCAAAATCATGAAGAGCCTTAAAAGGTTTGAAAAATATGAAGAGCTTCAAAATGTGTGAAAAATATGAAGAGCTTCAAAAGGTGTCAAAAATATGAGGAGCATGAAACGGTTTGAAAAATAGGAGGAGCATGAAGCGGTGTTGAAAAACATGAAGAGCCTGAAAAGGTGTGAAAAAAATGAAGAGCTTCAAAAGGTGTCAAATATATGAGTAGCATGAAACTGTCTGCAAAAAAGGAGGAGCATGAAGTGGTGTTGAAAAACATGAAGAGCCTGAAAAGGTGGGAAAAATATGAAGAGCTTCAAAATGTGTCAAAAATATGATGAGCATGAAACCCTCTTAAAAATAGGAGGAGGATGAAGCAGTGTTCAAAAACATGAAGAGCCTGAAAAGGTGTGAAATATATGAAGAGCTTCAAAATGTGTCAAAAATATGACGAGCATGAAACCCTCTTAAAAATAGGAGGAGGATGAAGCGGTGTTCAAAAACATGAAGAGCCTGAAAATGTGTGCAAAATATGAAGAGCTTCAAAAGGAGTGAAATACATGAGGAGCATGAAAAGGTGTTCAAAAACATGCAGAGACTTAAAAGGTGCGAAAAGTATGAAGAGCTTCAAAAAGTGTCAAAAATTAGATTAGCATGAAAGGGTCTGAAAAATAGGAGGAGCCTGAAGAGGTGTTGAAAAACATGAAGAGGCTGGAAAAGTGTGAAAAATATGAAGAGCTTCAAAAATATGAAAATTATGAAGAGCTTCAAAAGGTGTGAAAAATATGAAGAGGTTTAAAAGATGTCAAAAATGAGATGAGCATGAAACGGTCTGAAAAATAGGAGGAGCATGAAGTGGTGTTGAAAATCATGAAGAGCCTGAAAAGGTGTGAAATATATGCAGAGCTTCAAAAGGTGTCAAAAATATGAGGAGAATGAAACCATCTGAAAAATACGAGTAGCATGAAGTGTTGTTGAAAAACATGAAGAGCCTGAAAAGGTGTGAAAAATATGAAGAGCTTCAAAAGGTGTCAAAAATATGAGGAGCATGAAACGGTCCGAAAAATAGGAGGATCATGAAGCTGTGTTGAAAAACATGAAGAGCCTGAAAAGGTGTGAAAAATATGAAGAGCTTCAAAAGGTGTCAAAAATATGAGGAGCATGAAACTGTCTGAAAAATAGGACGAGCATAAGCGGTGTTCAAAAACATGAACAGCCTGAAAAGGTGTGAAAAATATGAAGACCTTCAAAAGGTGTGAAAAATATGAAGAGCTTCAAAAGGTGTGAAAAATTAGATTAGCATGAAAGGGTGTGAAAAATAGGAGGAGCATGAAGTGGTGTTGAAAAACATCAAGAGCCTGAAAAGGTGTGAAATATATGAACAGCTTCAAAAGGTGTGAAAAATATGAAGAGCTTCAAAAGGTGTCAAAATTATGAGGAGCATGAAACGGTCTGAAAAATAGGAGGAGCATGAAACGGTGTTGAAAAACATGAAGAGCCTGAAAAGGTGTGAAAAATATGAAGAGCTTCAAAAGGTGTCAAAAATATGAGGAGCATGAAACGGTCCGAAAAATAGGAGGATCATGAAGCTGTGTTGAAAAACATGAAGAGCCTGAAAAGGTGTGAAAAATATGAAGAGCTTCAAAAGGTGTCAAAAATATGAGGAGCATGAAACTGTCTGAAAAATAGGACGAGCATAAGCGGTGTTCAAAAACATGAACAGCCTGAAAAGGTGTGAAAAATATGAAGACCTTCAAAAGGTGTGAAAAATATGAAGAGCTTCAAAAGGTGTGAAAAATTAGATTAGCATGAAAGGGTGTGAAAAATAGGAGGAGCATGAAGTGGTGTTGAAAAACATCAAGAGCCTGAAAAGGTGTGAAATATATGAACAGCTTCAAAAGGTGTGAAAAATATGAAGAGCTTCAAAAGGTGTCAAAATTATGAGGAGCATGAAACGGTCTGAAAAATAGGAGGAGCATGAAACGGTGTTGAAAAACATGAAGAGCCTGAAAAGGTGTGAAAAATATGAAGAGCTTCAAAAGGTGTGAATTATATGAGGAGCATGAAAAGTTCTGAAAATTAGGAGGACCATGAAGCGGTGTTCAAAAACATAAAGAGCCTGAAAAGGTGTGAAAAATATGAAGAGCTTCAAAAGGTGTCAAAGATATGAGGAGCATGAAGCGTTCTGAAAAATAGGAGGAACATGAAGCGGTGTTCAAAAACATGAAAAGCCTGAAAAGGTGTGAAAAATATGAAGAGCTTCAAAAGGTTTCAAAAATATGAGGAGAATGAAACGGTCTGAAAAATAGGACGAGCATGAAGCAGTGATAAAAAACATGAAGAGCCTGAAAAGGTGTGAATAATAGGAAGAGTTTCTAAAGGTGTCAAAAATATGAGGAGCATCAAACGGTCTCAAAAATAGGAGGAGCATGAAGTGGTGTTGAAAAACATGAAGAGCCTGAAAATGAGTGAAAAATATGAAGAGCTTCAAAAAGTGTCAAAAATATGAGGAGCATGAAACGGTCTGAAAAAGAGGAAGAGCATGAAGAAGAGTTCAAAAACATGAAGAGCCTGAAAAGGTGTGAAAAATATGAAGAGCTTCAAAAGTTTTCAAAAATATGAGGAGCATGATACGGTTTGAAAATTAGGAGGAGCATGAAGCGGTGTTGAAAGACATGTAGAGTGTGAAAACGTGTGAAAATATGAAGAGCTTCAAAAATATTAAAAATATGAAGAGCTTCAAAAGTTGTGAAAAATATGAAGAGATTAAAAAGGTGTCAAAAATGAGATGAGCATGAAACGGTCTGAAAAATAGGAGGAGCATGAAGAGGTGTTGAAAAACATGAAGAGCCTGAAAATGTGTGAAAAATATGAAGAGCTTCAAAAGGCGTCAAAAATATGAGGAGCATGAAACGGTCTGAAAAATTGGAGGAGCATGAAGCGGTGTTGAAAAACATGAAGAGCCTTAAAAGGTGTGAAAAATATGAAGAGCTTCAAAAGGTGTCAAAAATATGAGGATAATGAAACGGTCTGAAAAATATGAGCAGCATGAAGCGGTGTTGAAAAACATGAAGAGCCTGAAAAGTTGTGAAAAATATGAAAGGCTTCAAAAGGTGTGAAAAATATGAGGAGCATGAAACGGTCTGAAAAATCGGAGGAGCATGAAGCGGTGTTGAAAAACATGAAGAGCCTGAAAATGTGTGAAAAATATGAAGAGCTTCAAAAGGCGTCAAAAATATGAGGAGCATGAAACGGTCTGAAAAATTGGAGGAGCATGAAGCGGTGTTGAAAAACATGAAGAGCCTTAAAAGGTGTGAAAAATATGAAGAGCTTCAAAAGGTGTCAAAAATATGAGGAGCATGAAACGGTCTGAAAAATATGAGCAGCATGAAGCGGTGTTGAAAAACATGAAGAGCCTGAAAAGGTGTGAAAAATATGAAGAGCTTCAAAAGGTGTGAAATACATGAGGAGCATAAAACTCTCTGAAAAAGAGAAGGAGCATGAAGTGGTGTTCAAAAACATGAAGAGCCTGAAAAGGTGTGAAATATATGAAGAGCTTCAAAAGGTGTGAAAAATATGAGGAGCATGATATGGTTTGAAAAATAGGATTAGCATGAAGCGGTGTTCAAAAACATGAAGATCCTGAAAAGTTGTGAAAAATATGAAAAGCTTCAAAAGATGTCAAAAATGAGATGAGCATGAAACGGTCTGAAAAATAGGACGTGCATGAAGCTGTGTTGAAAACCATGAAGAGCCTGAAAAGTTGTGAAAAATATGAAGAGCTTCAAAAGGTGTCAAAAATATGAGGAGCATGAAACGGTCTGAAAAATAGGAGGAGCATGAAGCGGTGTTCAAAAACATGAAGAGCCTGAAAAGGTGTGAAAAATATGAAGAGCTTCAAAAGGTGTCAAAAATATGAGGAGGATGAAACGGTCTGCAAAATCGGAGGAGCATGAAGCGTTGTTGAAAAACATGAAGAGCCTAAAAAGGTGTGAGAAATATGAAGAGCTTCAAAAGGTGTTAAAAATATGAGTAGCATAAAACGGTCTGCAAAAAAGGAGGAGCATGAAGTGGTGTTGAAAAAGATGAAGAGCCTGAAAAGGTGTTAAAAATATGAAAGCTTCAAAAGGTGTCAAAATTATGAGGAGCATGAAACGGTCTGAAAAATAGGAGGAGCATGAAGCGCTGTTGAAAATCATAAAGAGCCTGAAAACGTGTGAAAAATATGAAGACCTTCAAAATTTGTCAAAAATATGAAGAGCTTCAAAAGGTGTTAAAATGAGATGAGCATGAAACGATCTGGAAAATAGGAGGAGCATGAAGTGGTGTTGAAAAAATGAAGAGACTGGAAAGGTGTGAAAAATATGAAGAGATTCAAAAGATGTGAAAAACATGAAGAGATTCAAAAGGTGTCAAAATGAGATGAGCATGAAACGGTCTGAAAAATAGGAGGAGCATGAAGTCGTGTTGAAAAAAAGGAAAAGTCTGAAAAAGTGTGAAATATATGAAGAGCTTCAAAAGGTTTCAAAAATATGAGGAGAATGAAACGGTGTGAAAAATAGGAGGAGCATGAAGCGATGTTGAAAAACATGAATTGTCTGAAAACGTGTGGAAAATATGAAGAGATTCATAAATGTGAAAAATATGAAGAGCTTCAAAAGGTGTGAAACATATGAAGAGCTTCAAAAGGTGTCAAAAAAGAGATGAGCATGAAAAGGTCTGAAAAATAGGAGGAGCATGAAGCGGTGTTGAAAATCATGAAGAGCCTGAAAACGTGTGAAAAATATGAAGACCTTCAAAATTTGTCAAAAATATGAAGAGCTTCAAAAGGTGTTAAAATGAGATGAGCATGAAATAATCTGAAAAATAGGAGGAGCATGAAGTGGTGTTGAAAAAATGAAGAGCCTGGAAAGGTGTGAAATATCTGAAGAGCTTCAAAAGGTGTCAAAAATATGAGGAGCATGAAACGGTCACCAAATACGACGAGCATGAAGCGGTGTTGAAAAACATGAAGAGCCTGAAAAGGTGTGAAAAATATGAAGAGCTTCAAAAGGTGTCAAAAATATGAGGAGCATGAAACAATCTGAAAAATAGGAGGAGCATGAAGCGGTGTTGTAAAACATGAAGATCCTGAAAAGGTGTGAAATATATGAAGAGCTTCAAAAGGTGTCAAAAATATGAGGAGCATGAAATGGTCTGAAAAATAGGAGGAACATGAAGCGGTGTTCAAAAACATGAAAAGCCTGAAAAGGTGTGAAAAATATGAAGAGCTTCAAAAGGTGTCAAAAATATGAGGAGCATGAAACGTTCTGAAAAATAGGACGAGCATGAAGCAGTGATAAAAAACATGAAGAGCCTGAAAAGGTGTGAAAAATATGAAGAGTTTCTAAAGGTGTCAAAAATATGAGGAGCATGAAACGGTCTGAAAAAGAGGAAGAGCATGAAGAAGTGTTCAAAAACATGAAGAGCCTGAAAAGATGTGAAAAATATGAAGAGCTTCAAAAGATTTCAAAAATATGAGGAGCATGATACAGTTTGAAAAATAGGAGGAGCATGAATCGGTGTTGAAAAACGTGAAGAGTGTGAAAATGTGTGAAAATATGAAGAGCTTCAAAAATATTAAAAATATGAAGATCTTCAAAAGTTGTGAAAAATATGAAGAGATTAAAAAGGTGTCAAAAATGAGATGAGAATCAAACGTTCTGAAAAATAGGAGGAGCATGAAGCGGTGTTGAAAATCATGAAGAGCCTGAAAAGGTGTGAACAATATAAAAAGCTTCAAAAGGTGTCAAAATGAGATGAGCACGAAACGCTCTGAAAAATAGGAGCAGCATGAAGTGGTGTTGAAAAAAATGAAAAGCCTGAAAATGTGTGAAACATATGAAGAGCTTCAAAAGGTGTCAAAAATATGAGGAGAATGAAACGGTCTGCAAAATAGGAGGAGCATGATATAGTGTTCAAAAACATGAAGAGCCTGAACAGGTGTGACAAATATGAAGAGCTTCAAAAGGTGTGAAATTCATGAGGAGGATTAAACGGTCTGAAAAATAGGAGGAGCATGAAGCGGTGTTCAAAAACATGAAGAGCCTGGAAAGGTGTGAAAAATATGAAGAGCTTCAATAGATGTCAAAAATATGAGGAGATTAAACAGTCTGAAAAATAGGAGGAGCATGAAGCCGTGTTCAAAAACATGAAGAGCCTGAAAAGGTGTGAAAAATATGAAGAGCTTCAAAAGGTGTCAAAAATATGAGGAGCATGAAACGGTCTGAAAAATAGGAGGAGCATGAAGTGGTGTTGAAAAACATGAAGAGTCTGAAAACGTGTGAAATTATGAAGAACTTCAAAAATATGCAAAATATGAAGAGCTTCAAAAGGTGTGAAAAATATGAAGAGCTTCAAAAGGTGTCAAAATGAGATGAACATGAAACGGTCTGAAAAATTGGAAGAGCATGAAGCGGTGTTGAAAATCATAAAGAGCCTGAAAATTTGTGAAAAATATGAAGAGCTTCAGAAGATGTGAAAAACATGAAGAGCTTCAAAAGGTGTCAAAATGAGATGAGCATGAAACGGTCTGAAAAATAGGAGGAGCATGAAGCGGTGTTCAAAAACAGGAAGACCCTGAAAAGTAGTGAAAAATATGAAGAGCTTCAAACGGTGTCAAAAATATGAGGAGCATGAAACGGTCTGAAAAATAGGAGGACTATGAAACGGTGTTCAAAAACATGAAGAGCCTGAAAAGGTGTGAAAAATATGAAGAGCTTCAAAACGTGTCAAAAATATGAGGAGCATGAAACGGTCTGAAAATAGGAGGAGCAAGAAAGGGTGTTGAACAACATGAAGACCCTGAAAATGTGTGAAAAATATGAAGAGCTTCAAAAGATGTGAAAAATATGAAGAGCTTCAAATGGTGTCAAAAATGAGATGAGCATGAAACCGTCTGAAAAATAGGAGGAGCATGAAGTAGTGTTGAAAAACATGAAGAACCTGAAAAGCTGTGAGAAACATGAAGAGCTTCAAAATGTGTCAAAAATATGAGGAGCATGAAACGGTCTGAAAAAGAGGAGGAGCAGGAAGCGGTGTTGAGAAACATGAAGAGCCTGAAAATGTGTGAAAAATATGAAGAGCTTCTAAAGGTGTGAAATATATGAGGTGCAAGAAACGGTCTGAAAAATAGGAGGAGCATGAAGCGGTGTTGAAAAACATGAAGAGCCTGAAAAGGTGTGAAAAATATGAAGAGCTTCAAAAGGTGTCAAAAATATAAGGAGCATGAAACGTTCTGAAAAATAGGAGGAGCATGAAGCAGTGTTGAAAAAAATGAAGAGCCTGAAAAGGTGTGAAAAATATGAACAGCTTCAAAAGTTGTCAAAAATATGAGGAGCATGAAACGGTCTAAAAAATAGGAGTACCATGAACCGGTGTTGAAAAACATGAAGAGCCAGAAAAGGTGTGAAAAATATTAAGAGCTTCAAAATGTGTGAAAAATATGAAGAGCTTCAAAAGGTGTTAAAAAAGAGATGAGCATGAAACGGTCTGAAAAATAGGAGGAGAATGAAGTGGTGTTGAAAAAAATGAGGACCCTGAAAAGGTGTGAAAAATATGAAGAGCTTCAATAGGTGTCAAAAATGAGATGATCATGAAACGGTCTGAAAAATAGGAGGTGCATGAGGTGGTGTTGAAGAAAAAGAAGAGACTGAAAAGGTGTGAAATATATGAAGAGCTTCAAAAGGTTTCAAAATATGAGGAGCATGATACGGTCTGAAAAATAGGAGGAGCATGAAGCGGTGTTGAAAAACATGAAGAGCCTTAAAAGGTGTGAAAAATATGAAGAGATTCAAAAGGTGTCAAAAATATGAGGAGCATGAAACGGTCTGAAAAATATGAGCAGCATGAAGCGGTGTTGAAAAACATGAAGAGCCTGAAAAGGTGTGAAAAATATGAAGAGCTTCAAAAGGTGTGAAATACATGAGGAGCATAAAACTCTCTGAAAAAGAGAAGGAGCATGAAGTGGTGTTCAAAAACATGAAGAGCCTGAAAAGGTGTGAAATATATGAAGAGCTTCAAAAGGTGTGAAAAATATGAGGAGCATGATATGGTTTGAAAAATAGGATTAGCATGAAGCGGTGTTCAAAAACATGAAGAGCCTGAAAAGTTGTGAAAAATATGAAAAACTTCAAAAGGTGTCAAAAAGGAGATGAGCATGAAACGGTCTGAAAAATAGATCGTCCATGAAGCCGTGTTGAAAAACATGAAGAGCCAGAAAAGTTGTGAAAAATATGAATAGCTTCAAAAGGTGTCAAAAATATGAGGAGCATGAAACGGTCTGAAAAATAGGAGGAGCATGAAGCGGTGTTCAAAAACATGAAGAGCCTGAAAACGTGTGAAAAATATGAAGACCTTCAAAATTTGTCAAAAATATGAAGAGCTTCAAAACGTGTTAAAATGAGATGAACATGAAACGATCTGAAAAATAGGAGGAGCATGAAGTGGTGTTGAAAAAATGAAGAGCCTGGAAAGGTGTGAAATATCTGAAAAGCTTCAAAAGGTGTCAAAAATATGAGGAGCATGAAACGGTCGGCAAAATACGACGAGCATGAAGCTGTGTTGAAAAACATGAAGAGCCTGAAAAGGTGTGAAAAATATGAAGAGCTTCAAAAGGTGTCAAAAATATGAGGAGCATGAAACAATCTCAAAAATAGGAGGAGCATGAAGCAGTGATCAAAAATATGAAGAGCCTGAAAAGGTGTGAAATATATGAAGAGCTTCAAAAGGTGTCAAAAATATGAGGAGCATGAAGCGTTCTGAAAAATAGGAGGAACATGAAGCGGTGTTCAAAAACATGAAAAGCCTGAAAAGGTGTGAAAAATATGAAGAGCTTCAAAAGGTGTCAAAAATATGAGGAGCATGAAACGTTCTGAAATATAGGACGAGCATGAAGCAGTGATAAAAAACATGAAGAGCCTGAAATGGTGTGAATAATATGAAAGGTTTCTAAAGGTGTCAAAAATATGAGAAGCATCAAACGGTCTCAAAAATAGGAGGAGCATGAAGTGGTGTTGAAAAACATGAAGAGCCTGAAAATGAGTGAAAAATATGAAGAGCTTCAAAATGTGTCAAAAATATGAGGAGCATGAAACAGTCTGAAAAAGAGGAAGAGCATGAAGAAGTGTTCAAAAACATGAAGAGCCTGAAAAGGTGTGAAATATATGAAGAGCTTCAAAAGGTGTGAAAAATATGAGGAGCATGATATGGTTTGAAAAATAGGATTAGCATGAAGCAGTGTTCAAAAACATGAAGAGCCTGAAAAGTTGTGAAAAATATGAAAAGCTTCAAAAGGTGTCAAAAATGAGATGAGCATGAAACGGTCTGAAAAATAGGACGTGCATGAAGCTGTGTTGAAAAACATGAAGAGCCTGAAAAGTTGTGAAAAATATGAAGAGCTTCAAAAGGTGTCAAAAATATGAGGAGCATGAAACGGTCTGAAAAATAAGAGGAGCATGAAGCGGTGTTCAAAAACATGAAGAGCCTGAAATGGTGTGAAAAATATGAAGAGCTTCAAAAGGTGTCAAAAATATGAGGAGGATGAAACGGTCTGCAAAATCGGAGGAGCATGAAGTGGTGTTGAAAAAGATGAAGAGCGTGAAAAGGTGTTAAAAATATGAAAGCTTCAAAAGGTGTCAAAATTATGAGGAGCATGAAACGGTCTGAAAAATAGGAGGAGCATGAAGCGCTGTTGAAAATCATAAAGAGCCTGAAAACGTGTGAAAAATATGAAGACCTTCAAAATTTGTCAAAAATATGAAGAGCTTCAAAAGGTGTTAAAATGAGATGAGCATGAAACGATCTGAAAAATAGGAGGAGCATGAAGTGGTGTTGAAAAAATGAAGAGCCTGGAAAGGTGTGAAAAATATGAAGAGCTTCAAAAGATGTGAAAAACATGAAGAGCTTCAAAAGGTGTCAAAATGAGATGAGCATGAAACGGTCTGAAAAATAGGAGGAGCATGAAGTCGTGTTGAAAAAAAGGAAAAGTCTGAAAAAGTGTGAAATATATGAAGAGCTTCAAAAGGTTTCAAAAATATGAGGAGCATGAAACGGTCTGAAAATTAGGAATAACATGAAACGTTGTTGAAAATCATGAAGGGCCTGAAATAGTGTGAAAAATATAAAGAGCTGCAAAAGGTGTCAAAAATATGAGGAGCATGAAACGGTCTGATAAATAGGTGGAGCATGAAGCTGTGTTCAAAAACATGAAGAGCCTGAAAAGGTGTGAAAAATATGAAGAGCTTCAAAAGGTGTGAAAAATATAAAGAGCTTCAAAGGTGACAAAAATGAGATGAGCATGAAACGGTCTGAAAAATAGGAGGAGCATGAAGTGGTGGTGAAAAACATGAAGAGCCTGAAAAGGTGTGAAAAATATGAAGAGCTTCAAAAGCTGTCAAAAATATGAAGAGCATGAAACGGTCTGAAAAACAGGAGGATCATGAAGCGGTGTTCATAAATATGAAGAGCCTGAAAAGGTGTGAAAAATATGAAGAGCCTAAAAAGGTGTGAAAAATATGAAGAGTTTCTAAAGGTGTCTAAAATATGAGGAGCATGAAACGGTCTGAAAAATAGCAGGAGCATGAAGCGTTGTTGAAAAACATGAAGAGTCTGAAAAGGTGTGAAAAATATGAAGAGCTTCAAAAGCTGTCAAAAATATGAAGAGCATGAAACGGTCTGAAAAACAGGAGGATCATGAAGCGGTGTTCATAAATATGAAGAGCCTGAAAAGGTGTGAAAAATATGAAGAGCCTAAAAAGGTGTGAAAAATATGAAGAGTTTCTAAAGGTGTCTAAAATATGAGGAGCATGAAACGGTCTGAAAAATAGCAGGAGCATGAAGCGTTGTTGAAAAACATGAAGAGTCTGAAAACGTGTGAAAAACATGAAGAGCCTAAAAAGGTGTGGAAAACATGAAGAGTTTCTAAAGGTGTCAAAAATATGAGGAGCATGAAACTGTCTGAATAATAGAAGCAGCATGAAACGGTGTTGAAAAACATGAAGAGCCTGAAAACGTGTGAAAAACATGAAGAGCCTGAAAAGGTGTGAAAAATATGAAGAGCTCAAAAAGTGTCAAAAATATGAGGAGCATGAAACGATCTGAAAAATAGGAGGAGCATGAAGCGGTGTTGAAAAACATGAAGAGCCTGAAAACGTGTGAAAAATATGAAGAGCTTCAAAAGGTGTGAAAAATATGAAGAGCTTCCAAAGGTGTCAAAAATGAGATGAGCATGAAACGGTCTGAAAAATAGGAGGAGCATGAAGTGGTAGTGAAAAACATGAAGTGCCTGAAAAGGTGTGAAATATATGAAGAGCTTCAAAAGTTGTGAAAAAATGAGGAGGTTCAAAAGGTGTCAAAAATATGAGGAGCATGAAACGGTCTGAAAAATAGGAGGAGCATGAAACGGTGTTCAAAAACATGAAGAGCCTGAAAAGGTGTGAAAAATATGAAGAGCTTGAAAAGGTGTGAAATACATGAGGAGCCTGAAGCAGTCTGAAAAATAGGAGGAGCATGAAACGGTGTTGAAAAACATGAAGAGCCTGAAAAGGTGTGAAAAATAGGAAGAGCTTCACAAGGTGTCTAATATATGAGGAGCATGAAATGGTCTGAAAAATAGGAGGATCATGAAGCGGTGTTGAAAAACATGCAGAGCCTGAGAACTTGTGAAAAATATGAAGAGCTTCAAAAGGTGTCAAAAATATGAGGAGAATGAAACGGTCTGAAAAATAGGAGGATCATGAAGCGGTGTTGAAAAACATGAAGAGTCTGAAAAGGTGTGAAAGATATGTAGAGTTTCTAAAGATGTCAAAAATATGAGGAGCATGAAACGGTCTGAAAAATAGGAGGAGCATGAAGCGGTGTTCAAAAACATGAAGAGCCTGAAAACGTGTGAAAAATATGAAGACCTTCAAAATTTGTCAAAAATATGAGGAGCTTCAAAAGTTGTTAAAATGAGATGAGCATGAAACGATCTGAAAAATAGGAGGAGCATGAAGTGGTGTTGAAAAAATGAAGAGCCTGGAAAGGTGTGAAATATCTGAAGAGCTTCAAAAGGTGTCAAAAATATGAGGAGCATGAAACGGTCGGCAAAATACGACGAGCATGAAGCGGTGTTGAAAAACATGAAGAGCCTGAAAAGGTGTGAAAAATATGAAGAGCTTCAAAAGGTGTCAAAAATATGAGGAGCATGAAGCGTTCTGAAAAATAGGAGGAACATGAAGCGGTGTTCAAAAACATGAAAAGCCTGAAATGGTGTGAAAAATATGAAGAGCTTCAAAAGGTGTCAAAAATATGAGGAGCATGAAACGTTCTGAAATATAGGACGAGCATGAAGCAGTGATAAAAAACATGAAGAGCCTGAAAAGGTGTGAGTAATATGAAGAGTTTCTAAAGGTGTCAAAAATATGAGGAGCATCAAACGGTCTCAAAAATAGGAGGAGCATGAAGTGGTGTTGAAAAACATGAAGAGCCTGAAAATGAGTGAAAAATAGAAGAGCTTCAAAAAGTGTCAAAAATATGAGGAGCATGAAACGGTCTGAAAAAGAGGAAGAGCATGAAGAAGTGTTCAAAAACATGAAGAGCCTGTAAAGGTGTGAAAAATATGAAGAGCTTCAAAAGTTTTCAAAAATATGAGGAGCATGATACGGTTTGAAAAATAGGAGGAGCATGAAGCGGTGTTGAAAAACATGTAGAGTGTGAAAACGTGTGAAAATATGAAGAGCTTCAAAAATATTAAAAATATGAAGAGCTTCAAAAGTTGTGAAAAATATGAAGAGATTAAAAAGGTGTCAAAAATGAGATGAGCATGAAACGGTCTGAAAAATAGGAGGAGCATGAAGCGGTGTTGAAAATCATGAAGAGCCTGAAAAGGTGTGAACAATATGAAAAGATTCAAAAGGTGTCAAAATGAGATGAGCATGAAACGCTCTGAAAAATAGGAGCAGCATGAAGCGATGTTCAAAAACATGAAGAGCCTGAAAAGTTGTGAAAAATATGAAAGGCTTCAAAAGGTGTGAAAAATATGAGGAGCATGAAACGGTCTGAAAAATCGGAGGAGCATGAAGCGGTGTTGAAAAACATGAAGAGTCTGAAAATGTGTGAAAAATATGAAGAGCTTCAAAAGGTGTCAAAAATATGAGGAGCATGAAACGGTCTGAAAAATTGGAAAAGCATGAAGTGGTGTTGAAAAACATGAAGAGCCTTAAAAGGTGTGAAAAATATGAAGAGCTTCAAAAGGTGTCAAAAATATGAGGAGCATGAAACGGTCTGAAAAATATGAGCAGCATGAAGCGGTGTTGAAAAACATGAAGAGCCTGAAAAGGTGTGAAAAATATGAAGAGCTTCAAAAGGTGTGAAATACATGAGGAGCATAAAACTCTCTGAAAAAGAGAAGGAGCATGAAGTGGTGTTCAAAAACATGAAGAGCCTGAAAAGGTGTGAAATATATGAAGAGCTTCAAAAGGTGTGAAAAATATGAGGAGCATGATATGGTTTGAAAAATAGGATTAGCATGAAGCGGTGTTCAAAAACATGAAGAGCCTGAAAAGTTGTGAAAAATATGAAAAGCTTCAAAAGGTGTCAAAAATGAGATGAGCATGAAACGGTCTGAAAAATAGGACGTGCATGAAGCTGTGTTGAAAAACATGAAGAGCCTGAAAAGTTGTGAAAAATATGAAGAGCTTCAAAAGGTGTCAAAAATATGAGGAGCATGAAACGGTCTGAAAAATAGGAGGAGCATGAAGCGGTGTTCAAAAACATGAAGAGCCTGAAATGGTGTGAAAAATATGAAGAGCTTCAAAAGGTGTCAAAAATATGAGGAGGATGAAACGGTCTGCAAAATCGGAGGAGCATAAAGCGTTGTTGAGAAACATGAAGAGCCTAAAAAGGTGTGAAAAACATGAAGAGTTTCTAAAGGTGTCAAAAATATGAGGAGCATGAAACTGTCTGAATAATAGAAGCAGCATGAAACGGTGTTGAAAAACATGAAGAGCCTGAAAACGTGTGAAAAACATGAAGAGCCTGAAAAGGTGTGAAAAATATGAAGAGCTCAAAAAGTGTCAAAAATATGAGGAGCATGAAACGATCTGAAAAATAGGAGGAGCATGAAGCGGTGTTGAAAAACATGAAGAGCCTGAAAACGTGTGAAAAATATGAAGAGCTTCAAAAGGTGTGAAAAATATGAAGAGCTTCCAAAGGTGTCAAAAATGAGATGAGCATGAAACGGTCTGAAAAATAGGAGGAGCATGAAGTGGTCGTGAAAATCATGAAGTGCCTGAAAAGGTGTGAAATATATGAAGAGCTTCAAAAGTTGTGAAAAAATGAGGAGGTTCAAAAGGTGTCAAAAATATGAGGAGCATGAAACGGTCTGAAAAATAGGAGGAGCATGAAACGGTGTTCAAAAACATGAAGAGCCTGAAAAGGTGTGAAAAATATGAAGAGCTTGAAAAGGTGTGAAATACATGAGGAGCCTGAAGCAGTCTGAAAAATAGGAGGAGCATGAAACGGTGTTGAAAAACATGAAGAGCCTGAAAAGGTGTGAAAAATAGGAAGAGCTTCACAAGGTGTCTAATATATGAGGAGCATGAAACGGTCTGAAAAATAGGAGGATCATGAAGCGGTGTTGAAAAACATGCAGAGCCTGAGAACTTGTGAAAAATATGAAGAGCTTCAAAAGGTGTCAAAAATATGAGGAGAATGAAACGGTCTGAAAAATAGGAGGATCATGAAGCGGTGTTGAAAAACATGAAGAGTCTGAAAAGGTGTGAAAGATATGTAGAGTTTCTAAAGATGTCAAAAATATGAGGAGCATGAAACGGTCTGAAAAATAGGAGGAGCATGAAGTGGTGTTGAAAAACATGAAGAGCCTGAAAAAGTGTGAAAAATTTGAAGAGCTTCAAAAGGTGAGAAATACATGAGGAGCATGAAACTCTCTGAAAAATAGGAGAAGCATGAACCGGTGTTGAAAAACATGAAGAGCCTGAAAAGGTGTGAAAAATATGAGAGCTTCAAAAGGTGTCAATAATAAGAGGAGCATGAAACAGTCTGAAAAATAGGAGGAGCATGAATCTGTCAGAAAAATAGGAGAAGCATGAAGCGGTGTTGAAAAAAATGAAGAGCCTGAAAAGGTGTGAAAAATATGAAAAGCTTCAAAAGGTGTCAAAAATATGAGAAGCATGAAACGGTCTGAAAAATAGGTGGAGCATGAAGCGGTGTTGAAAAATATGAAGAGCCTGGAAAGGTGTGCAAAATATGAAGAGCTTCAAAAGGTGTGAAATGCATGAGGAGCATGAAACGGGCTGAAAAATAAGAGAAGCATGAAGTGCTGTGGAAAAACATGAAGAGCCTGCAAAGGTTTGAAATATATGAAGAGCTTCAAAAGGTGTCAAAAATGAGATGAGCATGAAACGGTCTGAAAAATAGGAGGAGCATGAAACGGTGATCAAAAACATGAAGAGCCTGAAAAGGTGTGTAAAATATGAAGAGCTTCAAAAGGTGTGAAATACATGAGGAGCATGAAACGGGCTGAAAAATAGGAGAAGCATGAAGGGGTGTGGAAAAACATGAAGAGCCTGAAAAGGTTTGAAATATATGAAGAGCTTCAAAAGGTGTGAAATACATGAGGAGCATGAAACTCTCTGAAAAATAGAAATAGCATGAAGCGGTGTTGAAAAACATGAAGAGCCTGAAAACGTGTGAAAATATGAAGAGCTTCAAAAATATGAAAAATATGAAGAGCTTCAAAAGGTGTGAAAAATTTGAAGAGCTTCAAAAGGTGTCAAAATGAGATGAGCATGAAACGGTCTGAAAAATAGGAGGAGCATGAAGCGGTGTTGAAAATCATAAAGAGCCTGAAAAGTTGTGAAAAATATGAAGAGCTTCAAAAGACGTGAAAAATTTGAAGAGCTTCAAAAGGTGTCAAAATGAGATGAGCATGAAACGGTCTGAAAAATAGGAGGAGCATGAAGTGGTGTTGAAAAAAATGAAGAGCCTGAAAAGGTGTGAAATATATAAAGAGCTTCAAAAGGTGTCAAAAATATGAGGAGAATGAAACGGTCTGCAAATTAGGAGAAGCCTGAAATGGTGTTCAAAAACATGAAGAGCCTGAAAAGGTGTGAAAAACATGAAGAGCCTGAAAAGGTGTGAAAAATATGAAGAGCTTCAAAAGGTGTAAAAAATGAGATGAGCATGAATCCGTCTGAAAAATAGGAGGAGCATGAAGTGGTGTTGAAAAAAATGAAGAGCCTGAAAAGGTGTGAAACATATGAAGAGCTTCAAAAGGTGTCAAAATTATGAGGAACATGAAACGGCCTGAAAAATTGGAGGAGCATGAAGCGGTGTTCAAAAATATGAAGAGCCTGAAAAGGTGTGAAAAATATGAAGAGCTTCAAAAGGTGTGAAATACATGAGTAGTTTGAAACGGGCTGAAAAATAGGAGAAGCATGAAGTGGTGTGGAAAAATATGAAGAGCGTGAAAAGGTGTGGAAAATATGAAGAGCTTCAAAAGGTGTGAAATACATGAGGAGCATGAAACTATCTGAAAAATAGAAGGAGCATGAAGCGGTGTTCAAACATGAAGAGCCTGAAAAGGTGTGAAAAATATGAAGAGCTTCAAACGGTGTCAAAAATATGAGGAGCATGAAACGGTCTGAAAAATAGGAGGAGCAAGAAGCTTTGTTCAAAACATGAAGAGCCTGAAAAGGTCTGAAAAATATGAAGAGCTTGAAAAGGTGTGAAATATATGAAGAGCTTCAAAAGGTGTCAAAAATGAGATGAGCATGAAACGGTTTGAAAAATTGGAGGAGCATGAAGCGGTTTTGACAAAAATGAAGAGGCTGAAAAGGTGTGAAATATATGAAGAGCTTCAAGAGGTGTCAAAAATATGAAGAGCAGGAAATGGTCTGAAAAATAGGAGGAGCATGAAGCGGTGTTGAAAAACATGAAGAGTCTGAAAAGGTGTGAAAGATATGAAGAGTTTATAAAGATGTCAAAAATATGAGGAGCATGAAACGGCCTGAAATATAGGAGAAGCATGAAGTGGTGTTGAAAAACATGAAGAGCCTGAAAGGGTGTGAAAATTATGAAGAGCTTCAAAAGGTGTCAAAAATATGAGAAGCATGAAACGGTCTGAAAAATAGGAGGAGCAAGAAACGGTGATCAAAAACATGGAGAGCCTTAAAAGGTGTGAAAAATATGACGAGCTTCAAAAGGTGTGAAATACATGAGGAGCATGAAACGGGCTGAAAAATAGGAGAAGCATGAAGTGGTGTTGAAAAATATGAAGAGCCTGAAAAAGTGTGAAAAATATAAAGAGCTTCAGAAGGTGTGAAAAATATTAAGAGCTTCAACAGGTGTCAAAAATTAGATGAGCATGAAACGGTCTGAAAAATTGGAGGAGCAAGAAGTAGTGTTGAAAAAAATGAAGAGCCTGAAAAGGTGTGAAAAATATGAAAAGCTTCAAAAGGTGTCAAAAATATGAGGAGCATGAAACGGTCTGAAATGTAGGTGGAGCATGAAGCGGTGTTGAAAAATATGAAGAGCCTGGAAAGTTGTGCAAAATATGAAGAGCTTCAAAAGGTGTGAAATATATGAAGAGCTTCAAAAGGTGTCGAAAATGACATGAGCATGAAACGGTCTGAAAAATAGGAGGAGCATGAAACGGTGATCAAAAACATGAAGAGCCTGAAAAGGTGTGAAAAATATGAAGAGCTTCAAAAGGTGTGAAATATATGAGGAGCATGAAACGGGCTGAAAAATAGAAGAAGCATGAAGGGGTGTGGAAAAACATGAAGAGCCTGAAAAGGTTTGAAAAATATGAAGAGCTTCTAAAGGTGTGAAATACATGAGGAGCATGAAACTCTCTGAAAAATAGAAATAGCAAGAAGCGGTGTTGAAAAACATGAAGAGCCTGAAAACGTGTGAAAAATATGAAGAGCATCAAAAGGTGTGAAAAATATGAAGAGCTTCAAAAGGTGTAAAAAATGAGATGAGCATGAAACCGTCTGAAAAATAGGAGGAGCATGAAGTGGTGTTGAAAAAAATGAAGAGCCTGAAAAGTTGTGAAACATATGAAGAGATTCAAAAGGTGTCAAAATTATGAGGAGCATGAAACGGCCTGAAAAATTGGAGGAGCATGAAGCGGTGTTCAAAAATATGAAGAGCCTGAAAAGGTGTGAAAAATATGAAGAGCTTCAAAAGGTGTCAAAAATATGAGGAGCATGAAAGGGTCTGAAAAATAGGAGGAGCATGAAGCGGTGTTCAAAACATGAAGAGCCTGAAAAGGTGTGAAAAATCTGAAGAGCTTCAAAAGGTGTGAAAAATATGAGGAGCATGAAACGGTCTGAAAAATAGGAGGATCATGAAACGGTGTTGAAAAACATGAGGAGGCTGAGAACTTGTGAAAAATATGAAGAGCTTCAAAAGGTGTCAAAAATGAGATGAGCATGAAATGGTCTGAAAAATAGGAGGAGCATGAAGTGGATTTGAAAAAAATGAAGAGCCTGAAAAGGTGTGAAAAATATGAAGAGATTCAAAAGGTGTGGAATATATGAGGAGCATGAAACGGTCTGAAAAATAGGAGGAGTATGCAGCGGTTATAAAACATGAAGAGGCTGAAAAGGTGTGAAAAATATGAAGAGCTCCAAAAGTTGTCAAAAATATGAGGAGCATGAAACGGTCTGAAAAATAGGAGGAGCATGAAGTGGTGTTGAAAAACATGAAGAGTCTGAAAACGTGTGATAAAATATGAAGAGGTTCAAAGGTGTCAAAATTATGAGGAGCATGAAACGGTCTCAAAAATAGGAGGAGCGTGAAGCGGTGATGAAAAACATGAAGAGCCAGAAAACGTGTGATGAAATATGAAGAGGTTCAAAGGTGTCAAATATATGAGGAGCGTGAAACGGTCTGAAAAGTAGGTGGAGCATGAAGCGGTGTTGAAAAATATGAAGAGCCTGGAAAGGTGTGCAAAATATGAAGAACTTCAAAAGGTGTGAAATATATGAAGAGCTTCAAAAGGTGTCGAAAATGACATGAGCATGAAACGGTCTGAAAAATAGGAGGAGCATGAAACGGTGATCAAAAACATGAAGAGCCTGAAAAGGTGTGAAAAATATGAAGAGCTTCAAAAGGTGTGATATATATGAGGAGCATGAAACGGGCTGAAAAATAGAAGAAGCATGAAGGGGTGTAGAAAAACATGAAGAGCCTGAAAATGTTTGACAAATATGAAGAGCTTCTAAAGGTGTGAAATACATGAGGAGCATGAAACTCTCTGAAAAATAGAAATAGCATGAAGCGGTGTTGAAAAACATGAAGAGCCTGAAAACGTGTGAACAATATGAAGAGCATCAAAAGGTGTGAAAAATATGAAGAGCTTCAAAAGGTGTAAAAAATGAGATGAGCATGAAACCGCCTGAAAAATAGGAGGAGCATGAAGTGGTGTTGAAAAAAATGAAGAGCCTGAAAAGTTGTGAAACATATGAAGAGCTTCAAAAGGTGTCAAAATTATGAGGAGCATCAAACGGTCTCAAAAATAGGAGGAGCATGAAGTGGTGTTGAAAAACATGAAGAGCCTGAAAATGAGTGAAAAATATGAAGAGCTTCAAAAAGTGTCAAAAATATGAGGAGCATGAAACGGTCTGAAAAAGAGGAAGAGCATGAAGAAGTGTTCAAAAATATGAAGAGCCTGAAAAGGTGTGAAAAATATGAAGAGCTTCAAAAGTTTTCAAAAATATGAGGAGCATGATACGGTTTGAAAAATAGGAGGAGCATAAAGCGGTGTTGAAAAACATGTAGAGTGTGAAAACGTGTGAAAATATGAAGAGCTTCAAAAATATTAAAAATATGAAGAGCTTCAAAAGTTGTGAAAAATATGAAGAGATTAAAAAGGTTTCAAAAATGAGATGAGCATTAATCGGTCTGAAAAATAGGAGGAGCATGAAGCGGTGTTGAAAATCATGAAGAGCCTGAAAAGGTGTGAACAATATGAAAAGATTCAAAAGGTGTCAAAATGAGATGAGCATGAAACGCTCTGAAAAATAGGAGCAGCATGAAGCGATGTTCAAAAACATGAAGAGCCTGAAAAGTTGTGAAAAATATGAAAGGCTTCAAAAGGTGTGAAAAATATGAGGAGCATGAAACGGTCTGAAAAATCGGAGGAGCATGAAGCGGTGTTGAAAAACATGAAGAGCCTGAAAATGTGTGAAAAATATGAAGAGCTTCAAAAGGTGTCAAAAATATGAGGAGCATGAAACGGTCTGAAAAATTGGAGGAGCATGAAGCGGTGTTGAAAAACATGAAGAGCCTTAAAAGCTGTGAAAAATATGAAGAGCTTCAAAAGGTGTCAAAAATATGAGGAGCATGAAACGGTCTGAAAAATATGAGCAGCATGAAGCGGTGTTGAAAAACATGAAGAGACTGAAAAGGTGTGAAAAATATGAAGAGCTTCAAAAGGTGTGAAATACATGAGGAGCATAAAACTCTCTGAAAAAGAGAAGGAGCATGAAGTGGTGTTCAAAAACATGAAGAGCCTGAAAAGGTGTGAAATATATGAAGAGCTTCAAAAGGTGTGAAAAATATGAGTAGCATGATATGGTTTGAAAAATAGGATTAGCATGAAGCAGTGTTCAAAAACATGAAGAGCCTGAAAAGTTGTGAAAAATATGAAAAGCTTCAAAGGTGTCAAAAATGAGATGAGCATGAAACGGTCTGAAAAATAGGACGTGCATGAAGCTGTGTTGAAAAATATGAAGAGCCTTAAAAGCTGTGAAAAATATGAAGAGCTTCAAAAGGTGTCAAAAATATGAGGAGCATGAAACGGTCTGAAAATTAAGAGGAGCATGAAGCGGTGTTCAAAAACATGAAGAGCCTGAAATGGTGTGAAAAATATGAAGAGCTTCAAAAGGTGTCAAAAATATGAGGAGGATGAAACGGTCTGCAAAATCGGAGGAGCATGAAGTGGTGTTGAAAAAGATGAAGAGCGTGAAAAGGTGTTAAAAATATGAAAGCTTCAAAAGGTGTCAAAATTATGAGGAGCATGAAACGGTCTGAAAAATAGGAGGAGCATGAAGCGCTGTTGAAAATCATAAAGAGCCTGAAAACGTGTGAAAAATATGAAGACCTTCAAAATTTGTCAAAAATATGAAGAGCTTCAAAAGGTGTTAAAATGAGATGAGCATGAAACGATCTGAAAAATAGGAGGAGCATGAAGTGGTGTTGAAAAAATGAAGAGCCTGGAAAGGTGTGAAAAATATGAAGAGCTTCAAAAGATGTGAAAAACATGAAGAGCTTCAAAAGGTGTCAAAATGAGATGAGCATGAAACGGTCTGAAAAATAGGAGGAGCATGAAGTCGTGTTGAAAAAAAGGAAAAGTCTGAAAAAGTGTGAAATATATGAAGAGCTTCAAAAGGTTTCAAAAATATGAGGAGCATGAGACGGTCTGAAAATTAGGAATAACATGAAACGTTGTTGAAAATCATGAAGGGCCTGAAATAGTGTGAAAAATATAAAGAGCTGCAAAAGGTGTCAAAAATATGAGGAGCATGAAACGGTCTGATAAATAGGTGGAGCATGAAGCTGTGTTCAAAAACATGAAGAGCCTGAAAAGGTGTGAAAAATATGAAGAGCTTCAAAAGGTGTGAAAAATATAAAGAGCTTCAAAGGTGACAAAAATGAGATGAGCATGAAACGGTCTGAAAAATAGGAGGAGCATGAAGTGGTGGTGAAAAACATGAAGAGCCTGAAAAGGTGTGAAAAATATGAAGAGCTTCAAAAGCTGTCAAAAATATGAAGAGCATGAAACGGTCTGAAAAACAGGAGGATCATGAAGCGGTGTTCATAAATATGAAGAGCCTGAAAAGGTGTGAAAAATATGAAGAGCCTAAAAAGGTGTGAAAAATATGAAGAGTTTCTAAAGGTGTCTAAAATATGAGGAGCATGAAACGGTCTGAAAAATAGAAGCAGCATGAAACGGTGTTGAAAAACATGAAGAGCCTGAAAACGTGTGAAAAACATGAAGAGCCTGAAAAGGTGTGGAAAACATGAAGAGTTTCTAAAGGTGTCAAAAATATGAGGAGCATGAAACGATCTGAAAAATAGGAGGAGCATGAAGCGGTGTTGAAAAACATGAAGAGCCTGAAAACGTGTGAAAAATATGAAGAGCTTCAAAAGGTGTGAAAAATATGAAGAGCTTCCAAAGTTGTCAAAAATGAGATGAGCATGAAACGGTCTGAAAAATAGGAGGAGCATGAAGTGGTCGTGAAAATCATGAAGTGCCTGAAAAGGTGTGAAATATATGAAGAGCTTCAAAAGTTGTGAAAAAATGAGGAGGTTCAAAAGGTGTCAAAAATATGAGGAGCATGAAACGGTCTGAAAAATAGGAGGAGCATGAAACGGTGTTCAAAAACATGAAGAGCCTGAAAAGGTGTGAAAAATATGAAGAGCTTGAAAAGGTGTGAAATACATGAGGAGCCTGAAGCAGTCTGAAAAATAGGAGGAGCATGAAACGGTGTTGAAAAACATGAAGAGCCTGAAAAGGTGTGAAAAATAGGAAGAGCTTCACAAGGTGTCTAATATATGAGGAGCATGAAACGGTCTGAAAAATAGGAGGATCATGAAGCGGTGTTGAAAAACATGCAGAGCCTGAGAACTTGTGAAAAATATGAAGAGCTTCAAAAGGTTCAAAAATATGAGGAGAATGAAACGGTCTGAAAAATAGGAGGATCATGAAGCGGTGTTGAAAAACATGAAGAGTCTGAAAAGGTGTGAAAGATATGTAGAGTTTCTAAAGATGTCAAAAATATGAGGAGCATGAAACGGTCTGAAAAATAGGAGGAGCATGAAGTGGTGTTGAAAAACATGAAGAGCCTGAAAAAGTGTGAAAAATTTGAAGAGCTTCAAAAGGTGAGAAATACATGAGGAGCATGAAACTCTCTGAAAAATAGGAGAAGCATGAACCGGTGTTGAAAAACATGAAGAGCCTGAAAAGGTGTGAAAAATATGAGAGCTTCAAAAGGTGTCAATAATAAGAGGAGCATGAAACAGTCTAAAAAATAGGAGGAGCATGAATCTGTCAGAAAAATAGGAGAAGCATGAAGCGGTGTTGAAAAAAATGAAGAGCCTGAAAAGGTGTGAAAAATATGAAAAGCTTCAAAAGGTGTCAAAAATATGAGGAGCATGAAACGGTCTGAAAAATAGGTGGAGCATGAAGCGGTGTTGAAAAATATGTAGAGCCTGGAAAGGTGTGCAAAATATGTAGAGCTTCAAAAGGTGTGAAATGCATGAGGAGCATGAAACGGGCTGAAAAATAGGTGGAGCATGAAGCGGTGTTGAAAAATATGAAGAGCCTGGAAAGGTGTGCAAAATATGAAGAGCTTCAAAAGGTGTGAAATATATGAAGAGCTTCAAAAGGTGTCAAAAATGAGATGAGCATGAAACGGTCTGAAAAATAGGAGGAGCATGAAACGGTGATCAAAAACATGAAGAGCCTGAAAAGGTGTGAAAAATATGAAGAGCTTCAAAAGGTGTGAAATACATGAGGAGCATGAAACGGGCTGAAAAATAGGAGAAGCATGAAGTGGTGTGGAAAAACATGAAGAGCCTGAAAAGGTTTGAAAAATATGAAGAGCTTCAAAAGGTGTGAAATACATGAGGAGCATGTAACTCTCTGAAAAATAGAAATAGCATGAAGCGGTGTTGAAAAACATGAAGAGCCTGAAAACGTGTGAAAATATGAAGAGCTTCAAAAATATGAAAAATATGACGAGCTTCAAAAGGTGTGAAAAATTTGAAGAGCTTCAAAAGGTGTCAAAATGAGATGAGCATGAAACGGTCTGAAAAATAGGAGAAGCATGAAGTGGTGTTGAAAAACATGAAGAGCCTGAAAAAGTGTGAAAAATATAAAGAGCTTCAGAAGGTGTGAAAAATATTAAGAGCTTCAACAGGTGTCAAAAATTAGATGAGCATGAAACGGTCTGAAAAATTGAAGGAGCAAGAAGTAGTGTTGAAAAAAATGAAGAGCCTGAAAAGGTGTGAAAGATATGAAGAGCTTCAAAAGGTGTCAAAAATATGAGGAGCATGAAACGGTCTGAAAAGTAGGTGGAGCATGAAGCGGTGTTGAAAAATATGAAGAGCCTGGAAAGGTGTGCAAAATATGAAGAGCTTCAAAAGGTGTGAAAAATATGAAGAGCTTCAAAAGGTGTCAAAATTATGAGGAGCATGAAACGGCCTGAAAAATTGGAGGAACATGAAGCGGTGTTCAAAAATATGAAGAGCCTGAATAGTTGTGAAACATATGAAGAGCTTCAAAAGGTGTCAAAATTATGAGGAGCATGAAACGGTCTGAAAAATTGGAGGAGCATGAAGCGGTGTTCAAAATATGAAGAGCCTGAAAAGGTGTGAAAAATATGAAGAGCTTCAAAAGGTGTGAAATACATGAGGAGCATGAAACGGTCTGAAAAATAGGAGGAGCATGAAGCGGTGTGGAAAAACATGAAGAGCCTGAAAAGTTGTGAAACATATGAAGAGCTTCAAAAGGTGTCAAAATTATGAGGAGTATGAAACGGCCTGAAAAATTGGAGGAGCATGAAGCGGTGTTCAAAAATATGAAGAGCCTGAAAAGGTGTGAAAAATATGAAGAGCTTCAAAAGGTGTCAAAATTATGAGGAGCATGAAACGGCCTGAAAAATTGGAGGAGCATGAAGCGGTGTTCAAAAATATGAAGAGCCTGAAAAGTTGTGAAACATATGAAGAGCTTCAAAAGGTGTCAAAATTATGAGGAGCATGAAACGGCCTGAAAAATTGGAGGAGCATGAAGCGGTGTTCAAAAATATGAAGAGCCTGAAAAGGTGTGAAAAATATGAAGAGCTTCAAAAGGTGTGAAATACATGAGGAGTTTGAAACGGGCTGAAAAATAGGAGAAGCATGAAGTTATGTGGAAAAATATGAAGAGCCTGAAAATGTGTGGAAAATATGAAGAGCTTCAAAAGGTGTGAAATACATGAGGAGCATGAAACTCTCTGAAAAATAGAAGGAGCATGAAGCGGTGTTCAAACATGAAGAGCCTGAAAAGGTGTGAAAAATATGAAGAGCTTCAAAAGGTGTCAAAAATGAGATGAGCATGAAACGGTGTGAAAAATAGGAGGAGCATGAAGCGGTTTTGAAAAAAATGAAGAGGCTGAAAAGGTGTGAAATATATGAAGAGCTTCAATAGGTGTCAAAAATATGAAGAGCAGGAAATGGTCTGAAAAATAGGAGGATCATGAAGCGGTGTTCAAAAACATGAAGAGCCTGAAAAGGTGTGAAAAATATGAAGAGCTCCAAAAGTTGTCAAAAATATGAGGAGCATGAAACGGTCTGAAAAATAGAAGCGGCATGAAATGGTGTTCAAAAACATGAAGAGCCTGAAAAGGTGTGAAAAATATGAAGAGCTTCAAAAGGTGTGAAATACATGAGGAGCATGAAACGGTCTGAAAAATAGGAGAAGTATGAAGTTGTGTTGAAAAACATGAAGAGCCTGAAAAGGAGTGAAAAATATGAAGAGCTTCAAAAGGTGTCAAACATATGAAGAACATGAAACGGTCTGAAAAATAGGAGGATCATGAAGCAGTGTTCAAAAAAATGAAGAGCCTGAAAATGTGTGAAAAATATTCAGAGCTTCAAAATGTGTCAAATATATGAGGAGCATGAAACGGCCTGAAAAATAGGAGGAGCATGAAACGATGATTAAAAACATGAAGAGCCTGAAAAAGTGTGAAAAATATGATGAGCTTCAAAAGGTGTGAAATACATGAGGAGCATGAAACAGGCCGAAAAATAGGTGAAGCATGAAGTGGTGTGGAAAAACATGAAGAGCCTAAAATGTTGTGAGAAATATGAAGAGCTTCAAAAGATGTGAAATACATGAGGAGCAAGAAACTCTCTGAAAAATAGTAGGAGCATGAAGTGATGTCAAAAACATGAAGAGCCTAAAAAGTTGTGAGAAATATGAAGAGCTTCAAATGGTGTCAAAAATGAGATGAGCATGAAACGGTCTGAAAAATAGGAGGACCAAGAAGCGGTGTTGAAAAACATGAAGAGCCTAAAAAGTTGTGAAAAATATGAAAAGCTTCAAAAGGGGTCAAAAATGAGATGAGCATGAAACGGTCTGAAAAATAGGAGGATCATGTAACAGTGTTGAAAAACATGAAGAGCCAGAAAAGGTTGAAAAATATGAAAAGCTTCAAAAGGGGTCAAAAATGAGATGAGCATGAAACGGACTGAAAAATAGGAGGATCATGAAACGATGTTGAAAAACATGAAGAGCCTGAAAAGGTCTGAAAAATAATAGGAGCTTGAAAAGGTGTGAAAAATATGAGGAGCATGAATCGGTCTGAAAAATAGAAGTAGCATGTAGGTGTGTTCAAAAACATGAAGAGCCTGAAAACGTGTGAAAAATATGAAGAGCTTCTAAAGGTGTCAAAAATATGAGGAGCATGAAAAGGTCTGAAAAATAGGAGAAGCATGAAGTGGTGTTAAAAAAAAAAGAGCTTGAAAAGTGTGAAAAATATGAAGAGCATCAAAAAGTGTCAAAAATATGAGGAGCATGAAACGGTCTGAAAAATAGGAGGAGCATGAAGCGGTGTTGAAAAACATGAAGAGCCTGAAAACGTGTGAAAAAATATGAAGAGCTTCAAAAGGTGTGAAAAATATGAAGAGCTTCAAAAGGTGTCAAAAATTTGAGGAGCAAGAGACCGTCTGAAAAACAGGAGGAGCATGAAGCGGTGTTGAAAAACATGAAGAGCATGAAAAGATGCCCAAATTATGAAGAGCTTCAAATGGTGTTAAAAATATGTGGAGCATAAAATGTTCTGAAGTATAGGAGGAGCATGAAGCGATGTTGAAAAACATGAAGAGCCTGAAAAGGTGTGAAATATTTGAAGAGCTTCAAAAGGTATCAAAAATGGGAGCAGCATGAAACGGTCTGCAAATTAGGAGGAGCATGAAGCGGTGTTGAAAAACATGAAGAGCATGAAAAGGTGCCAAAAATATGAAGAGCTTCAAAAGGTATCAAAAATGGGAGCAGCATGAAACGGTCGGAAAAATAGAGGAGCATGAAGCAATGTTGAAAAACATGAAGAGCCTGAAAAGGTGTGAAATATTTGAAGAGCTTCAAAAGGTGTCAAAAATAGGAGGAGTCTGAAACGGTCTGAAATCTAGGAGGAGCATGAAGTGGTATTGAAAAACATGAAGAGCCTGAAAAGGTGTGAAAAATATGAAGAGCTTCAAAAGGTGTCAAAAATGTGAGGAGCATGAAACGGTCAGAAACATAGTAGGAGCATGAAGCGGTATCAAAAATATGAAGAGCCTCAAAAGTTGTGAAAAATATGAAGAGCTTCAAAAAGTGTCAAAAATAGGAGGATCATGAAACGGTCTGAAAAATAGGAGAAGCATGAAGCGTTGTTGAAAAACATGAAGAGCCTGAAAAGGTGTGAAATATATGAAGAGCTTCAAAAGGTGTCAAAAATATGAGGAGCATGAAACTCTGTGAAAATAGGAGGAGGATGAAACGGTGTGAAAAATAATAGGAGCATGAATCGATGTTGAAAACATGAAGAGCATGAAGAGGTGTGAAAAATATGAAGAGCTTCCAAACGTGTCAAAAATATTAGGAGCAAGAAACGGTCTGAAAAATAGGAGGAGCATGAAGCGGTGTTGAAAAACATGAAGAGCCTGAAAATGTGTGAAAAATATGAAGAGCTTCAAAAGGTGTCAAAAATAAGAGGAGAATGAAACGGTCTGAAAAATAGGAGGAGCATGAAGCGGTGTTGAAAAACATGAAGAGCTTGAAATGGGGTGAAATATATGAAGAGCTTCAAAAGGTGTCAAAAATGTGAGGAGCATGAAACGGTCTGAAAAATAGGAGGAGCATGAAGCCATGTTCAAAAACATGAAGAGCCTGAAAAGGTGTGAAAAATATGAAGAGCTTCAAAAGGTGTCAAATTATGAGGAGAATGAAACGGTGTGCAAAATAGGAGGAGCATGAAACGGACTGAAAAATAGGAGGAGCATGAAGCGGTATTGAAAAACATGAAGAGCTTCAAAAGGTGTAAAAAATATGAAGAGCTTCAAAAAGTGTCAAAAATGAGATGAGCATGAAACGGTCTGAAAAGAAGGAGGAGCATGAAGTGGTGTTGAAAAACATGAAGAGCGTGAAAAGGTGTGAAATATATGAAGAGATTCAAAAGGTGTGAAAAATATGAGGAGCATGTAACGGTTTGGAAAATAGGACGAGCATGAAGTGGTGTTGAAAAACATGAAGAGACTTAAAACGTGTGAAATATATGAAGAGCCTGAAAAGGTGTGAAAAATATGAAGAGGTTCAAAGGTGTCAAAAATATGAGGAGCAAGAAACGGTCTGAAAATAGGAGGAGCATGGAGCGGTGTTCAAAACCATGAAGAGCCTGAAAACGTGTAAAAATTTGAAGAGCTTCAAAAATGTGAAAAATATGAAGAGCTTCAAAAGGTGTGAAATATATGAAGAGCTTCAAAAGGTGTCAAAAATTAGATGAGCATGAAACGGTCTGAAAAATAGGAGGAGCATGAAGTGGTGTTGAAAATCATGACGAGCCTGAAAAAGTGTGTAAAATATGAAGAGCTTCAAAACGTGTGAAATACATGAGGAGCATGAAACGGTCTGATCAATAGGAGGAGCATGAAGCGGTGTTCAAAAATATGAAGAGCCTGAAAATTTGTGAAAACTATGAAGAGCTTCAGAAGGTGTCAAAAATTAGATGAGCATGAAACGGTCTGAAAAATAGGAGGAGCATGAAGTGGTGTGAAAAACATTAAGAGCCTGAAAATGTGTGAAATATATGAAGAACTTCAAAAGATTTCAGAAATCTGAGGAGCATGAAACGGTCTGAAAAATAGGAGGAGCATGAAGCGGTTTTGAAAAACATGAGGAACCTGAAAAGATGTGAAAAATATGAAGAGCTTCAAAAGTTGTGAAAAATATGAAGAGCTTCAAATGCTGTCAAAAATGAGATGAGCATGAAATGGTCTGAGAAATAGGAGAAGCATGAAGTGGTGTTGAAAAACATGAAGAGCCTGAAAAAGTGTGAAATATATGAAGAGCTTCAAAAGGCGTGAAAAATATGAAGAGCTTCAAAAGAGGTCAAAAATATGAGGAGTATGAAACGGTCTGAAAAATAGGAGGAGCATTGTAGCATTGTTCAAAAACTTGAAGAGCCTGAAAAGGTGTGAAAAATATGAAGAGCTTCAAAAGGTGTCAAAAATGTGAGGAGCATGAAACGGTCAGAAAAATAGGAGGAGCATGAAGCGGTGTCAAAAACATGAAGAGCCTGAAAAGGTGTGAAAAATATGAAGAGCTTCAAAAGGTGTCAAAAATATGATGAGCATGAAACGGTGTGAAAATAGGACGAGGATGAAATGGTCTGAAAAATAATAGGAGCATGAATCGATGTTGAAAACATGAAGAGCATGAAAAGGTGTGAAAAATATGAAGAGCTTCAAAAAGTGTCAAAAATATTAGGAGCAAGAAACGGTCTTAAAAATAGGAGGAGCAGGAAGGGGTGTTGAAAAACGTGAAGAGCCTGAAAATGTGTGAAAAATATGAAGAGCTTCAAAAGGTGTCAAAAATATGAGGTGCATGAAACGGTTTGAAAAATAGGAGGCGCAGGAAGCGGTGTTGAAAAACATGAAGAGCCTGAAAAGCTGTGAAAAATATGAAGAGCTTCAAAAGTTGTCAAAAATAGGAGGAGCATGAAACGTTCTGAAAATTAGGAGAAGCATGAAACGGTGTTGAAAAACATGAAGATCATGAAAAGGTGTGAAAAATATGAAGAGCTTCAAAAGGTGTCAAAAATATGAGGAGCATGAATCGGTCTGAAAATTGGAGGAGCATGAAGAGGTTTTGAAAAACATGAAGAGACTGAAAGGTGTGAAATATATGAACAGCTTCAAAAGGTGTCAAAAATAGGAGGAGTATGAAACGGTATGAAAACTAGGAGGAGCATGAAGCGGTGTTGAAACACATGAAGAGCATGATAAGGTGTGAAAAATATGAAGAGCTTCAAAAGGTGTAAAAAATATGAAGAGTTTCAAAAGGTGTCAAAAATGAGATGAGCATGAAACGGTCTAAAAAATAGGAGGAGCATGAAGCGGTGTTCAAAAAAATGCAGAGACTGAAAAATTGTGAAAAATATGAAGAGCTTCAAAAGGTGTAAAAAATAGGAGGAGCATGAAAAGAGTTGAAAAATAGGTGAGCATGAAGTGGTGTTGAAAACATGAAGAGCCTGAAAAGGTGTGAAATATACGAAGAGCTTCAAAAGGTGTGAAAAATATGAAGTGCATCAAAAGGTGTCAAAAATGAGATGAGCATGAAACGGTCTGAAAAATAGGAGGAGCATGAAGTGGTATTGAAAAACATGAAGAGCCTAAAAACGTGTGAAAAATATGAAGAGCTTCAAAAATATGAAAAATATGAAGAGATTCAAAAGGTGTGAAAAATATGAAGAGCTTCAAAAGATGTCAAAAATGAGATGAGCATGAAACGGTCTGAAGAAAAGGAGGAGCCTGAAGCGGAGTCCACAAAAATGAAGAGCCTGAAAAGGTGGAAAGTATATGAAGAGCTTCAAAATCTGTCAAAAATTAGAGGAGCATGAAACGGTATGAAAAATAGGAGGAGTGTGAAGCAGTGTTCAAAAACATGAAGAGTTTAAAAGGTGTGAAAAATATGAAGAGCTTCAAAAGTTGTGAAAAATATGAAAAACATAAAACGGTCTGAAAAATAGGAGGAGCATGAAACGGTCTGAAAAATAGGAGGAGCATGAAGCGGTGTTGAAAAACATGAAGAGTTTGAAAAGGTGTGAAAAATATGAAGAGCTTCAAAAGGTGTCAAAAATTTGAGGAGCATGAAAAGTTCTGAAGAATAGGAAGAGCATGAGGCAGTGTTGAAAAACATGAAGAGCCTGAAAAGGTGTGAAAAATATGAAGCACTTCAAAAGATGTCAAAATTATGAGGAGCATGAAACAGTCTGAAAAATAAGAGAGCATGAATTGGTTTTGAAAAACATGAACAGCCTGAAAACATGCGAAATATATGAAGCGCTTCAAAAGTTGTGAAATATATGAGGAGCATGAAACAGTTGAAAAATAGGAGGAGCATGAAGCAGTGTTCAAAAACAAGAAGAACCGGAAAAGGTGTGAAAAATATAAAGAGCTTCAAAAGGTGTGAAAATTATGAGGAGCATGAAACGGTCTGAAAAATAGGAGGAGCATGAAGCGGTGTTCAAAAACATGAAGAGCCTGAAAAGGTGTGAAAAATATGAAGAGCTTCAAAAGGTTGGAAATACATGAGGAGCATGAAACGGTCTGAAAAATAGGAGGAGCATGAAGTGGAGTTCAAAAATATGAAGAGCCTGAAAAGGTGTGAAAAATATGAAGAGCTTCAAAAGGTGTCAAAAATATGAGGTGCATGAAACGGTCTGAAAAAGACGAGGAGCATGAAGCGGTGTTCAAAAACATGAAGAGCCTTTAAAGGTGTGAAAAATATGAAGAGCTTCAAAAGGTGTCAAAAATATGAGAAGCATGAAACGGTCTGAAAAATAGGAGGAGCATGAAGCGGTGTTGAAAAACATGAAGAGCCTGAAAACGTGTGAAAAATATGAAGAGCTTGAAAAGGTGTGAAATACATGAGGAGCCTGAAGCAGTCTGAAAAATAGGAGGAGCATGAAACGGTGTTGAAAAACATGAAGAGCCTGAAAAGGTGTGAAAAATAGGAAGAGCTTCACAAGGTGTCTAATATATGAGGAGCATGAAACGGTCTGAAAAATAGGAGAATCATGAAGCGGTGTTGAAAAACATGCAGAACCTGAGAACTTGTGAAAAATATGAAGAGCTTCAAAAGGTGTCAAAATTAATGGGAGAATGAAACGGTGTGAAAAATAGGAGGATCATGAAGCGGTGTTGAAAAACATGAAGAGTCTGAAAAGGTGTGAAAGATATGTAGAGTTTCTAAAGATGTCAAAAATATGAGGAGCATGAAACGGTCTGAAAAATAGGAGGAGCATGAAGTGGTGTTGAAAAACATGAAGAGCCTGAAAAAGTGTGAAAAATTTGAAGAGCTTCAAAAGGTGAGAAATACATGAGGAGCATGAAACTCTCTGAAAAATAGGAGAAGCATGAACCGGTGTTGAAAAACATGAAGAGCCTGAAAAGGTGTGAAAAATATGAGAGCTTCAAAAGGTGTCAATAATAAGAGGTGCATGAAACAGTCTGAAAAATAGGAGGAGCATGAATCTGTCTGAAAAATAGGAGAAGCATGAAGCGGTGTTGAAAAAAATGAAGAGCCCGAAAAGGTGTGAAAAATATGAAAAGCTTCAAAAGGTGTCAAAAATATGAGGAGCATGAAACGGTCTGAAAAATAGGTGGAGCATGAAGCGGTGTTGAAAAATATGAAGAGCCTGGAAAGGTGTGCAAAATATGAAGAGCTTCAAAAGGTGTGAAATATATGAAGAGCTTCAAAAGGTGTCAAAAATGAGATGAGCATGAAACGGTCTGAAAAATAGGAGGAGCATGAAACGGTGATCAAAAACATGAAGAGCCTGAAAAGGTGTGAAAAATATGAAGAGCTTCAAAAGGTGTGAAATACATGAGGAGCATGAAACGGGCTGAAAAATAGGAGAAGCATGAAGTGGTGTGGAAAAACATGAAGAGCCTGAAAAGGTTTGAAAAATATGAAGAGCTTCAAAAGGTGTGAAATACATGAGGAGCATGTAACTCTCTGAAAAATAGAAATAGCATGAAGCGGTGTTGAAAAACATGAAGAGCCTGAAAACGTGTGAAAATATGAAGAGCTTCAAAAATATGAAAAATATGACGAGCTTCAAAAGGTGTGAAAAATTTGAAGAGCTTCAAAAGGTGTCAAAATGAGATGAGCATGAAACGGTCTGAAAAATAGGAGAAGCATGAAGTGGTGTTGAAAAACATGAAGAGCCTGAAAAAGTGTGAAAAATATAAAGAGCTTCAGAAGGTGTGAAAAATATGAAGAGCTTCAACAGGTGTCAAAAATTAGATGAGCATGAAACGGTCTGAAAAATTGGAGGAGCAAGAAGTAGTGTTGAAAAAAATGAAGAGCCTGAAAAGGTGTGAAAGATATGAAGAGCTTCAAAAGGTGTCAAAAATATGAGGAGCATGAAACGGTCTGAAAAGTAGGTGGAGCATGAAGCGGTGTTGAAAAATATGAAGAGCCTGGAAAGGTGTGCAAAATATGAAGAGCTTCAAAAGGTGTGAAAAATATGAAGAGCTTCAAAAGGTGTCAAAATTATGAGGAGCATGAAACGGCCTGAAAAATTGGAGGAACATGAAGCGGTGTTCAAAAATATGAAGAGCCTGAATAGTTGTGAAACATATGAAGAGCTTCAAAAGGTGTCAAAATTATGAGGAGCATGAAACGGTCTGAAAAATTGGAGGAGCATGAAGCGGTGTTCAAAATATGAAGAGCCTGAAAAGGTGTGAAAAATATGAAGAGCTTCAAAAGGTGTGAAATACATGAGGAGCATGAAACGGTCTGAAAAATAGGAGGAGCATGAAGCGGTGTGGAAAAACATGAAGAGCCTGAAAAGTTGTGAAACATATGAAGAGCTTCAAAAGGTGTCAAAATTATGAGGAGTATGAAACGGCCTGAAAAATTGGAGGAGCATGAAGCGGTGTTCAAAAATATGAAGAGCCTGAAAAGGTGTGAAAAATATGAAGAGCTTCAAAAGGTGTCAAAATTATGAGGAGCATGAAACGGCCTGAAAAATTGGAGGAGCATGAAGCGGTGTTCAAAAATATGAAGAGCCTGAAAAGTTGTGAAACATATGAAGAGCTTCAAAAGGTGTCAAAATTATGAGGAGCATGAAACGGCCTGAAAAATTGGAGGAGCATGAAGCGGTGTTCAAAAATATGAAGAGCCTGAAAAGGTGTGAAAAATATGAAGAGCTTCAAAAGGTGTGAAATACATGAGGAGTTTGAAACGGGCTGAAAAATAGGAGAAGCATGAAGTTATGTGGAAAAATATGAAGAGCCTGAAAATGTGTGGAAAATATGAAGAGCTTCAAAAGGTGTGAAATACATGAGGAGCATGAAACTCTCTGAAAAATAGAAGGAGCATGAAGCGGTGTTCAAACATGAAGAGCCTGAAAAGGTGTGAAAAATATGAAGAGCTTCAAAAGGTGTCAAAAATGAGATGAGCATGAAACGGTGTGAAAAATAGTAGGAGCATGAAGCGGTTTTGAAAAAAATGAAGAGGCTGAAAAGGTGTGAAATATATGAAGAGCTTCAATAGGTGTCAAAAATATGAAGAGCAGGAAATGGTCTGAAAAATAGGAGGATCATGAAGCGGTGTTCAAAAACATGAAGAGCCTGAAAAGGTGTGAAAAATATGAAGAGCTCCAAAAGTTGTCAAAAATATGAGGAGCATGAAACGGTCTGAAAAATAGAAGCGGCATGAAATGGTGTTCAAAAACATGAAGAGCCTGAAAAGGTGTGAAAAATATGAAGAGCTTCAAAAGGTGTGAAATACATGAGGAGCATGAAACGGTCTGAAAAATAGGAGAAGTATGAAGTTGTGTTGAAAAACATGAAGAGCCTGAAAAGGAGTGAAAAACATGAAGAGCTTCAAAAGGTGTCAAACATATGAAGAACATGAAACGGTCTGAAAAATAGGAGGATCATGAAGCAGTGTTCAAAAAAATGAAGAGCCTGAAAATGTGTGAAAAATATTCAGAGCTTCAAAATGTGTCAAATATATGAGGAGCATGAAACGGCCTGAAAAATAGGAGGAGCATGAAACGATGATTAAAAACATGAAGAGCCTGAAAAAGTGTGAAAAATATGATGAGCTTCAAAAGGTGTGAAATACATGAGGAGCATGAAACAGGCCGAAAAATAGGTGAAGCATGAAGTGGTGTGGAAAAACATGAAGAGCCTAAAATGTTGTGAGAAATATGAAGAGCTTCAAAAGATGTGAAATACATGAGGAGCAAGAAACTCTCTGAAAAATAGTAGGAGCATGAAGTGATGTCAAAAACATGAAGAGCCTAAAAAGTTGTGAGAAATATGAAGAGCTTCAAATGGTGTCAAAAATGAGATGAGCATGAAACGGTCTGAAAAATAGGAGGACCAAGAAGCGGTGTTGAAAAACATGAAGAGCCTAAAAAGTTGTGAAAAATATGAAAAGCTTCAAAAGGGGTCAAAAATGAGATGAGCATGAAACGGTCTGAAAAATAGGAGGATCATGTAACGGTGTTGAAAAACATGAAGAGCCAGAAAAGGTTGAAAAATATGAAAAGCTTCAAAAGGGGTCAAAAATGAGATGAGCATGAAACGGACTGAAAAATAGGAGGATCATGAAACGATGTTGAAAAACATGAAGAGCCTGAAAAGGTCTGAAAAATAATAGGAGCTTGAAAAGGTGTGAAAAATATGAGGAGCATGAATCGGTCTGAAAAATAGAAGTAGCATGTAGGTGTGTTCAAAAACATGAAGAGCCTGAAAACGTGTGAAAAATATGAAGAGCTTCTAAAGGTGTCAAAAATATGAGGAGCATGAAAAGGTCTGAAAAATAGGAGAAGCATGAAGTGGTGTTAAAAAAAAAAGAGCTTGAAAAGTGTGAAAAATATGAAGAGCATCAAAAAGTGTCAAAAATATGAGGAGCATGAAACGGTCTGAAAAATAGGAGGAGCATGAAGCGGTGTTGAAAAACATGAAGAGCCTGAAAACGTGTGAAAAAATATGAAGAGCTTCAAAAGGTGTGAAAAATATGAAGAGCTTCAAAAGGTGTCAAAAATTTGAGGAGCAAGAGACCGTCTGAAAAACAGGAGGAGCATGAAGCGGTGTTGAAAAACGTGAAGAGCATGAAAAGATGCCCAAATTATGAAGAGCTTCAAATGGTGTTAAAAATATGTGGAGCATAAAATGTTCTGAAGTATAGGAGGAGCATGAAGCGATGTTGAAAAACATGAAGAGCCTGAAAAGGTGTGAAATATTTGAAGAGCTTCAAAAGGTATCAAAAATGGGAGCAGCATGAAACGGTCTGCAAATTAGGAGGAGCATGAAGCGGTGTTGAAAAACATGAAGAGCATGAAAAGGTGCCAAAAATATGAAGAGCTTCAAAAGGTATCAAAAATGGGAGCAGCATGAAACGGTCGGAAAAATAGAGGAGCATGAAGCAATGTTGAAAAACATGAAGAGCCTGAAAAGGTGTGAAATATTTGAAGAGCTTCAAAAGGTGTCAAAAATAGGAGGAGTCTGAAACGGTCTGAAATCTAGGAGGAGCATGAAGTGGTATTGAAAAACATGAAGAGCCTGAAAAGGTGTGAAAAATATGAAGAGCTTCAAAGGGTGTCAAAAATGTGAGGAGCATGAAACGGTCAGAAACATAGTAGGAGCATGAAGCGGTATCAAAAATATGAAGAGCCTCAAAAGTTGTGAAAAATATGAAGAGCTTCAAAAAGTGTCAAAAATAGGAGGATCATGAAACGGTCTGAAAAATAGGAGAAGCATGAAGCGTTGTTGAAAAACATGAAGAGCCTGAAAAGGTGTGAAATATATGAAGAGCTTCAAAAGGTGTCAAAAATATGAGGAGCATGAAACTCTGTGAAAATAGGAGGAGGATGAAACGGTGTGAAAAATAATAGGAGCATGAATCGATGTTGAAAACATGAAGAGCATGAAGAGGTGTGAAAAATATGAAGAGCTTCCAAACGTGTCAAAAATATTAGGAGCAAGAAACGGTCTGAAAAATAGGAGGAGCATGAAGCGGTGTTGAAAAACATGAAGAGCCTGAAAATGTGTGAAAAATATGAAGAGCTTCAAAAGGTGTCAAAAATAAGAGGAGAATGAAACGGTCTGAAAAATAGGAGGAGCATGAAGCGGTGTTGAAAAACATGAAGAGCTTGAAATGGGGTGAAATATATGAAGAGCTTCAAAAGGTGTCAAAAATGTGAGGAGCATGAAACGGTCTGAAAAATAGGAGGAGCATGAAGCCATGTTCAAAAACATGAAGAGCCTGAAAAGGTGTGAAAAATATGAAGAGCTTCAAAAGGTGTCAAATTATGAGGAGAATGAAACGGTGTGCAAAATAGGAGGAGCATGAAACGGACTGAAAAATAGGAGGAGCATGAAGCGGTATTGAAAAACATGAAGAGCTTCAAAAGGTGTAAAAAATATGAAGAGCTTCAAAAAGTGTCAAAAATGAGATGAGCATGAAACGGTCTGAAAAGAAGGAGGAGCATGAAGTGGTGTTGAAAAACATGAAGAGCGTGAAAAGGTGTGAAATATATGAAGAGATTCAAAAGGTGTGAAAAATATGAGGAGCATGTAACGGTTTGGAAAATAGGACGAGCATGAAGTGGTGTTGAAAAACATGAAGAGACTTAAAACGTGTGAAATATATGAAGAGCCTGAAAAGGTGTGAAAAATATGAAGAGGTTCAAAGGTGTCAAAAATATGAGGAGCAAGAAACGGTCTGAAAATAGGAGGAGCATGGAGCGGTGTTCAAAACCATGAAGAGCCTGAAAACGTGTAAAAATTTGAAGAGCTTCAAAAATGTGAAAAATATGAAGAGCTTCAAAAGGTGTGAAATATATGAAGAGCTTCAAAAGGTGTCAAAAATTAGATGAGCATGAAACGGTCTGAAAAATAGGAGGAGCATGAAGTGGTGTTGAAAATCATGACGAGCCTGAAAAGGTGTGTAAAATATGAAGAGCTTCAAAACGTGTGAAATACATGAGGAGCATGAAACGGTCTGATCAATAGGAGGAGCATGAAGCGGTGTTCAAAAATATGAAGAGCCTGAAAATTTGTGAAAACTATGAAGAGCTTCAGAAGGTGTCAAAAATTAGATGACCATGAAACGGTCTGAAAAATAGGAGGAGCATGAAGTGGTGTTGAAAAACATTAAGAGCCTGAAAATGTGTGAAATATATGAAGAACTTCAAAAGATTTCAGAAATCTGAGGAGCATGAAACGGTCTGAAAAATAGGAGGAGCATGAAGCGGTTTTGAAAAACATGAGGAACCTGAAAAGGTGTGAAAAATATGAAGAGCTTCAAAAGTTGTGAAAAATATGAAGAGCTTCAAATGCTGTCAAAAATGAGATGAGCATGAAATGGTCTGAGAAATAGGAGAAGCATGAAGTGGTGTTGAAAAACATGAAGAGCCTGAAAAAGTGTGAAATATATGAAGAGCTTCAAAAGGCGTGAAAAATATGAAGAGCTTCAAAAGAGGTCAAAAATATGAGGAGTATGAAACGGTCTGAAAAATAGGAGGAGCATTGTAGCATTGTTCAAAAACTTGAAGAGCCTGAAAAGGTGTGAAAAATATGAAGAGCTTCAAAAGGTGTCAAAAATGTGAGGAGCATGAAACGGTCAGAAAAATAGGAGGAGCATGAAGCGGTGTCAAAAACATGAAGAGCCTGAAAAGGTGTGAAAAATATGAAGAGCTTCAAAAGGTGTCAAAAATATGATGAGCATGAAACGGTGTGAAAATAGGACGAGGATGAAATGGTCTGAAAAATAATAGGAGCATGAATCGATGTTGAAAACATGAAGAGCATGAAAAGGTGTGAAAAATATGAAGAGCTTCAAAAAGTGTCAAAAATATTAGGAGCAAGAAACGGTCTTAAAAATAGGAGGAGCAGGAAGGGGTGTTGAAAAACGTGAAGAGCCTGAAAATGTGTGAGAAATATGAAGAGCTTCAAAAGGTGTCAAAAATATGAGGTGCATGAAACGGTTTGAAAAATAGGAGGCGCAGGAAGCGGTGTTGAAAAACATGAAGAGCCTGAAAAGCTGTGAAAAATATGAAGAGCTTCAAAAGTTGTCAAAAATAGGAGGAGCATGAAACGTTCTGAAAATTAGGAGAAGCATGAAACGGTGTTGAAAAACATGAAGATCATGAAAAGGTGTGAAAAATATGAAGAGCTTCAAAAGGTGTCAAAAATATGAGGAGCATGAATCGGTCTGAAAATTGGAGGAGCATGAAGAGGTTTTGAAAAACATGAAGAGACTGAAAGGTGTGAAATATATGAACAGCTGCAAAAGGTGTCAAAAATAGGAGGAGTATGAAACGGTATGAAAACTAGGAGGAGCATGAAGCGGTGTTGAAACACATGAAGAGCATGAAAAGGTGTGAAAAATATGAAGAGCTTCAAAAGGTGTAAAAAATATGAAGAGCTTCAAAAGGTGTCAAAAATGAGATGAGCATGAAACGGTCTAAAAAATAGGAGGAGCATGAAGCGGTGTTCAAAAAAATGCAGAGACTGAAAAATTGTGAAAAATATGAAGAGCTTCAAAAGGTGTAAAAAATAGGAGGAGCATGAAAAGAGTTGAAAAATAGGTGAGCATGAAGTGGTGTTGAAAACATGAAGAGCCTGAAAAGGTGTGAAATATACGAAGAGCTTCAAAAGGTGTGAAAAATATGAAGTGCATCAAAAGGTGTCAAAAATGAGATGAGCATGAAACGGTCTGAAAAATAGGAGGAGCATGAAGTGGTATTGAAAAACATGAAGAGCCTAAAAACGTGTGAAAAATATGAAGAGCTTCAAAAATATGAAAAATATGAAGAGATTCAAAAGGTGTGAAAAATATGAAGAGCTTCAAAAGATGTCAAAAATGAGATGAGCATGAAACGGTCTGAAGAAAAGGAGGAGCCTGAAGCGGAGTCCACAAAAATGAAGAGCCTGAAAAGGTGGAAAGTATATGAAGAGCTTCAAAATCTGTCAAAAATTAGAGGAGCATGAAACGGTATGAAAAATAGGAGGAGTGTGAAGCAGTGTTCAAAAACATGAAGAGTTTAAAAGGTGTGAAAAATATGAAGAGCTTCAAAAGTTGTGAAAAATATGAAAAACATAAAACGGTCTGAAAAATAGGAGGAGCATGAAACGGTCTGAAAAATAGGAGGAGCATGAAGCGGTGTTGAAAAACATGAAGAGTTTGAAAAGGTGTGAAAAATATGAAGAGCTTCAAAAGGTGTCAAAAATTTGAGGAGCATGAAAAGTTCTGAAGAATAGGAAGAGCATGAGGCAGTGTTGAAAAACATGAAGAGCCTGAAAAGGTGTGAAAAATATGAAGCACTTCAAAAGATGTCAAAATTATGAGGAGCATGAAACAGTCTGAAAAATAAGAGGAGCATGAATTGGTTTTGAAAAACATGAACAGCCTGAAAACATGCGAAATATATGAAGCGCTTCAAAAGTTGTGAAATATATGAGGAGCATGAAACAGTTGAAAAATAGGAGGAGCATGAAGCAGTGTTCAAAAACAAGAAGAACCGGAAAAGGTGTGAAAAATATAAAGAGCTTCAAAAGGTGTGAAAATTATGAGGAGCATGAAACGGTCTGAAAAATAGGAGGAGCATGAAGCGGTGTTCAAAAACATGAAGAGCCTGAAAAGGTGTGAAAAATATGAAGAGCTTCAAAAGGTTGGAAATACATGAGGAGCATGAAACGGTCTGAAAAATAGGAGGAGCATGAATCGGTCTGAAAAATGGGAGGAGCATGAAGCGGTGTTGAAAAACATGAAGTTCCTGAAAAGCTGTAAAAATAAGACAAGCTTCAAAAGGTGTCAAAAATATGAGGAGCATGAAACGGTCTGAAAAATAGGAGGAGCATGAAACGGTCTGAAAAATGGGAGGAGCATGAAGCGGTGTTTAAAAACATGAAGTTCCTGAAAAACTGTGAAAATAAGACAAGCTTCAAAAGGTGTGAAAAATATGAGGAGCATGAAACGGTATGAAAAATACGAGGAGCATGAAGCGGTGTTGAAAGACATGAAGACCCTGAAAAGGTGTGAAAAATATGAAGAGCTTCTAAAGGTGTCAAAATATGAGGAGCATGAAACTGTCTGAAATATATCAGGAGCATGAAAAGGTGTTAAAAAACATGAAGAGCTTCAAAAGGTGTGAAACATATGAGGAGCATGAAACGGTCTGACAAATAGGAGGAGCATGAAGTGGTGTTGCAAAACATGAAGAGTCTGAAAAGGTGTGAAAAATATGAAGAGCTTCATAAGGTGTCAAAAATATGAGGAGCATGAAACGGTCTGAAAAATAGGAGAAGCAAGAAACGGTTTTAACAAACATGAAGAGCGTTAAAAGGTGTGAAATATATGAAGAGCTTCAAAAGGTGTCAAAAATATGACGAGCATGAAACACTCTGAAAAATAGGAGGAGCATGAAACGGTGTTCAAAAACATGAAGAGCCTGAAATGGTGTGAAAAATATGAGGAACTTCAAAAGGTGTCAAAAATATGAGGAGCATGAAACACTCTGAAAAATAGGAGGAGCATGAAGTGGTGTTGAAAAACATGAAGAGCCTGAAGAGGTGTGAAAAATATGAAGAGCTGCAAAAGGTGTCAAAAATATGAGGAGCATGAACGGTCTGGAAAATAGGAGGAGCATGAAGCGGTCTTGAAAACCATGAAGAGCCTGAAAAGGTGTGAAAAATAAGAAGAGCTTCAAAATGTTTCAAAATTATGAGGAGAATGAACGGTCTGAAAAATAGTAGGAGCGTGAAGCGCTGTTGAAAAACATGAAGAGCCTGAAAAGGTGGGCAAAATATGAAGAGCTTCAAAAGGTGTGAAAAATATGAGGAGCATGAGACGGTCTGAAAAATAGGAGGAGAATGAAGCGGTGTTGAAAAACAAGAAGAGTCTGAAAAGGTGTGAAAAATATGAAGAGCTTCAAAAGGTGTGAAAAATATGAAGAGCTTCAAAATGTGTCAAAAATGAAGTGAGCATGAAACGGTCTAAATATTAGGAGGAACATGAATTGGTGTTGAAAAACATGAAGAGACTGAAAAGGTGTGAAAAATATGAAGAGCTTCAAAAGTGTGACATATAGGAAGAGCTTCAAAAGAAGTCAAAAATTAGATGAGCATGATATTGTCTGAAAGATAGGAGGAGCATGAAGCGGTGTTGAAAAACATGAAGAGCCTGAAAAGGTGTGAGAAATATGGAGATCTTCAAAAGGTGTCAAAAATATGAGGAGCATAAAACGGTCTGAAAAATAGGAAGATCATGAAGTGATGTTGAAAAACATGAAGAGCCAAAAAAGGTGTGAAAAATATGAAGAGCTTCAAAAGGTGTCAAAAATATGAGGAGCATGAAACGGTCTGAAAAATAGGAGGAGCATGAAACGGTATTCAAAAACATGAAGAGCCTGATATGGTGTGAAAAATATGAGGAACTTCAAAAGGTGTCAAAAATATGAGGAGCATGAAACGCTCTGAAAAATAGAAGGAGCATGAAGTGGTATTGAAAACATGAAGAGCTTGAAAAGGTGTGAAATATATGAAGAGCTTCAAAAGGTGTCAAAAATATGAGGAGCATGAAACGGTCTGAAAAATAGGAGGAGCATGAAGCGGTGTTGAAAAACATGAAGAGCATGAAAAGCTGTGAAAAATATGAAGAGCTACAAAAAGTGTCAAAAATATGAGGAGCATGAATCGGTCTGAAAAATAGAAGGAGCATGAAGTGGTGTTCAAAAACAAGAAGATCTGAAAAGGAGTGAAAAATATGAAGAGCTTCATAAGGTCTCAAAAATATGAGGAGCATGAAATGGTCTGAAAAATAGGAGGAGCAAGAAACGATTTTAACAAACATGAGGAGCGGGAAAAGGTGTGAAAAATATGAAGAGCTTCAAAAGGTGTCAAAAATATGAGGAGCATGAAAAAGGCTGAAAAATAGGAGGAGCATGAAGCGGTGTCGAAAAACATGAAGAGCATGAAGAGTTGTGAAAAATAGGAAGAACTTCAAAAGGTGTCAAAAATATGAGGAGCATGAACGGTATGAAAAATAGGAGGATCATGAAGCCATGTTGAAAAACATGAAGAGCCTGAAAACGTGTGAAAATTATGAAGAGCTTCAAAAGGTGTGAAATATATGAAGAGCTTCAAAAGGTGTCAAAAATGAGATGAGCATGAAATGGTCTGAAAGAATGGAGGGGCATGAAGCGGTGTTGAAAAACATGAAGAGCCTGAAAAGGTGTGAGAAATATGAAGATCTTCAAAATGTGTCAAAATATGAGGAGCATGAAACGGTCTGAAAAATAGGAGGACCAAGAAGTGATGTTTAAAAACATGAAGAGCCTGAAAAGGTGTGAAAAATATGAAGAGCATCAAAAGATGGGAAAATTATGAGGAGCAGGAACCGGTCTGAAAAATAGGAGGAGCATGAAGCGGTTTTGAAAAGCATGAAGAGTCTGAAAAGGTGTGAAAAATATGAAGAGCTTCATAAGGTGTCAAAATATTAGGAGCATGAAACTGTCTGAAAAATAGGAGGAGCATGAAGTGGTGTTGAAAAATGTGCAGAGCCTAAAAAGGTGTGAAAAATATGAAGAGCTTCAAAAGGTGTCAAAAATATGAGGAGCATGAAACAGGCTGTAAAATAGGAGGTGCATAAAGCGGTGTCGAAAAACATGAAGAGCATGAAGAGTTGTGAAAAATAGGAAGAACTTCAAAAGGTGTCAAAAATATGAGGATCATGAAATGATCTGAAAAATATGAGGAACTTGAAACGGTATGAAAAATAGGAGGAGCATGAAGCGGTGTTGAAAAACATGAAGAGCCTGAAAAGGTGTGAAAAATATGAAGAGCTGCAAAAGGTGTCAAAAATATGAGGAGCATGAACGGTCTGGAAAATAGGAGGAGCATGAAGCGGTCTTGAAAACCATGAAGAGCCTGAAAAGGTGTGAAAAATAAGAAGAGCTTCAAAATGTTTCAAAATTATGAGGAGAATGAACGGTCTGAAAAATAGGAGGAGCAAGAAGCGGTGTTGAAAAACATGAAGAGCCTGAAAACGTGTGAAAAATATGAACAGCTTCAAAAGGTGTGAAAAATATGAAGAGATTCAAAAGGTGTGAAAAATATGAAGAGCTTCAAACGGTGTCAAAAATGAGATGAGCATGAAATGGCCTAAAAAATAGGAGGAGCGTGAAGTGTAGGTGAAAAACATGAAGAGCCTGAAAAAGTGTGAAGTATACGAAGAGATTCAAAAGGTGTCAAAACTATGAGGAGCATGAAACGGTCTGAAAAATAGAAGGAGAATTAAGCGGTGTTGAAAAACATGAAGAGCCTGAAAAGGTGTGCAAAATATGAAGAGCTGCAAAAGGTGTGAAAAATATGAGGAGCATGAGACGGTTTGAAAAATAGGAGGAGCATGAAGCGGTGTACAGAAACATGAAGAGTCTGAAAAGGTGTGAAAAGTATGAAGAGTTTCAAAAGCTGTCAGGTATATGAGGAGCATGAAACGGTGCGAAAAATAGGAGGAGCATGAAACGGTCTGAAAAATAGGAGGAGCATGAATCAGAGTTCAAAAACATGAAGAGCCTGAAAAGGTGAGAAAAATATGAAGAGCTTCAAAAGCTGTCAAAAACATGAGGAGCATGAAACGGTATGAAAAATAGGAGGAGCATGAAACGGTCTGAAAAATAGGAGGAGCATGAAGTGGAGCTGAAAAACATGAAGTGCCTGAAAAGGTATGAAAAATATGAAGAGCTTCAAAAGGTGTAAAAATGAGATGAGCATGAAACGGTCTGAAAAATAGGAGGAGCATGAAACGGTCTGAAAAATAGGAGCATGAAGTGGAGCTGAAAAACATGAAGAGCCTGAAAAGGTGTGAAAAATATGAAGAGCTTCAAAAGCTGTCAAAAATGAGATGAGCATGAAACGGTCTGAAAAAAAGGAGGAGCATGAAGCGTTGTTGAAAATCTTAAAGAGCAAGAAAAGGTGTGAAAAATATGAAGAGCTTCAAAAGGTTTCAAAAATATGAGGATCATGAAACGGTCTGAAAATTAGGAGCAACATGAACGGTCTGAAAAATAAGAGGAGCATGAAATGGTGTTGAAAAACAGGAAGAGCCTGAAAATGTGAGAAAAATATGAAGAGCTTCAAAAGGTTTCAAAAATATGAGGAGCATGAAACTTTCTGAAAAAGAGGAGGAGCATGAACCGGTGTTTAAAAACATGAAGAGCCTGAAAAGGTGTGAAAAATATGAAGAGGTTTAAAAGGTGTCAAAAATATGAGGAGCATGAAACTTTCTGAAAAAGAGGAGGAGCATGAACCGGTGTTTAAAAACATGAAGAGCCTGAAAAGGTGTGAAAGATATGAAGAGTTTCTAAAGGTGTCAACAATATGAGGAGTAAGAAAGGGTCTGAAAAATAGGAGGAGCATGAAGCGGTGTTCAAAAACATGAAGAGCCTGAAAAGGTGTGAAAAATATGAAGAGCCGCAAAAGGTGTCAAAATGAGATGAGCATGAACCGGTCTGAAAAATAGGAGGAGCATGAAGTAATGTTGAAAAAAATGAAAAGCCTGAAAAGGTGTGAAATATATGAAGAGCTTCAAAAGGTGTAAAAATATGAGGAGAATGAAACGGTCTGCATAATAGGAAGAGCATGAAATGGTGTTCAAAAACATAAAGAGCATGAAAAGGTGTGAAAAATATGAAGAGTTTCAAAAGGTGTGAAATACATGAGGAGGATTAAACGGTCTGAAAAATAGGAGGAGCATGAAGCGGTGTTCAAAAACATGAAGAGCCTGAAAAGGTGTGAAAAATATGAAGAGTTTCAAAAGGTTTGAAAAATATGAGGAGCATGAAACGGTCTGAGAAATAGGAGGAGCATGAAGTAGTGTTCAAAAACATGAAGAGCCTAAAAAGGTGTGAAATAAATGAAGAGCTTCAAAACGTGTCAAAAATATGAGTAGCATGAAACGGTCTGAAAAATAGGAGGAGCATGAAACTGTTTTCAAAAACATGAAGAGCCTGAAAAGGTGTGAAATAAATGAAGAGCTTCAAAACGTGTCAAAAATATGAGGAGCATGAAACGGTCAGAAAAATAGGAGGAGGATGAAACTGTTTTCAAAAACATGAAGAGTCTGAAAAGGTGTCAAATATATGAAGAGTTTCAAAAGGTGTCAAAAATATGAAGAGCATGAAACGGTCTGAAAAATAGGAGGACCATGAAGCGGTGTTGAAAAATGTGAAGAGCCTGAAAAGGTGTGAAAAATATGAAGAGCCTCAAAAGGTGTCAAAAATATGAGCATCAAGAAACGGTCTGAAAAATAGGAGGAGCATGAAGCGGTGTTGAAAAACATGAAGAGCCTGAAACGGTGTGAAATATATGAAGAGCTTCAAAAGGTGTCAAAAATATGAGGAGCAGGAAACGGTCTGAAAAATAGGAGGATCATGTAGCGGTGTTGAAAAACATGAAGAGCCTGAAAAGGTGTGAAAAACATGAAGAGCTTCAAAAGGTGTCAAAATGAGATGAGCATGAAACCTTCTGAAAAATATGAGGAGCATGAAGCGCTGTTCAAAAACATGAAAAGCCTGAAAAGGTGTGAAAAATATGAAGAGCTTCAAAAGGTGTGAAATACATGAGGAGCATTAAACTGTCTGACAAAAAGGAGAAGCATGAAGTTTTGTTCAAAAACATGAAGAGCCTGAAAAGGTGTGAAATATAAGAAGAGCTTCAAAAGGTGTGAAAAATATGAAGAGCTTCAAAAGGTGTCAAAAATATGAGGAGCATGATACGTTCTGAAAAATAGGAGGAGCGTGAAGTGCTTGTGAAAAACATGAAGAGCCTGAAAAGGTGTGCAAAATATGAAGAGCTTCAAAAGGTGTCAACAATATGAGGAGCATGAAACGGTCTTAAAAATAGGAGAAAGATGAAGAGGTGTTCAAAAACATGAAGAACATGAAAAGGTGTGAAAAATAAGAAGAGCTTTAAAAGGTGTGAAAATAATGAGGAGCTTGAAACGGTCTGAAAAATAGGAGGAGCATGAACTGGTGTTGAAAAACATGAAGAGCTTGAAAAGGTGGGAAAAATATGAAGAGCTTCAAAAGGTGTGAAAAATATGAGGAGCATGAAACGGTCTGAAAAATAGGAGGAGGATGAAACGGTAATCAAAAACATGAAGAGCCTGAAAAGGTGTGAAAAATATGAAGAGCTTCAAAAGGTGTGAAAAATATGAAGAAGTTCAAAATGTATCAAAAATGAGATGAGCATGAAACGGTCTGAAAAATAGGAGGAGCATGAAGCGGTGTTCAAAAACATGAAGAGCCTGAAAAGTTGTGAAAAATATGAAGAGCTTCAAAAGTTATCAAATATATGAGGAGCATGAAACGGTCTGAAATATAGGAGGAGCATGAAGCGGTGTTCAAAAACATGAAGTGCCTGAAAAGGTGTGAAAAATCTGAAGAGCTTCAAAAGGTTTTAAAAATATGAGGAGCAAGAAATTGTCTGAAAAATAAAGGAGCATGAAGCGATGTTCAAAAACATGAAGAGCCTGAAATGGTGTGAAAAATATGACGAGCTTCAAAAGTTGTGTAAAATATGAAGAGTATGAAACCGTCTGAAAATTAGGAGGAGCATGAAGCGGTGTTCAAAAACATGAAGAGCCTGTAAAGGTGTGAAAAATATGAAGAGCTTCAAAAGGTTTGAACTACATGAGGAGCATTAAACGGTCTGAAAAATAGCAGTAGCATTAAGTGGTGTTGAAAAACCTGAAGAGCCTGAAAAGATGTGAAAAATATGAAGAGCGTCAAAAGGTGTAAAAAAAATATGAAGAGCCTGAAACGGTCTGAAAAATAGGAGGAGCATGAAGCGGTGTTTAAAAACATGAAGAGCCTGAAAAGGTGTGAAATATATGAAGAGCTTCAAAAGGTGTGAAAAATATGGAGAGCTTCAAAACGTGTCAAAAATATTAAGAGCATGAAACAGTCTGAAAAATAGGGGGAGCATGAAATGGTGTTCAAAAACATGAAGAGCCTGAAAAGGTGTGAAATATATGAAGAGCCTGAAAAGGTGTGAAAAATATGAAGAGCTTCAAAAGGTGTCAAAATTATGAAGAGCATGAAACTGTCTGAAAAATAGGAGGAGCATTAATGGTGTTCAAAAACATGAAGAGCCTGAAAAGGTGTGAAAAATATGAAAAGCTTCAAAGGTGTGATATACATGAGGAGCATGAAACGGTCTGAAAAATAGGAGAAGCATGAAGTGATGTGGAAAAACATGAACAGCCTGAAAAGGTGTGAAAAATATGAAGAGCTTCAAAAGGTGTGAAATACATGAGGAGCATGAAACTCTCTGAAAAATAGGAGGAGCATGAAGTGGTGTTCAAAAACATGAAGAGCCTGAAAATGTGTGAAAAATATGAAGAGCTTCAAAAGTTGTGAAATATATGAGGAGCTTCAAAAGGTGTGAAAAATATGAAGAGCTTCAAAAGATGTCAAAAATATGAAAAGCATGAAACGGTCTGAAAAATAGGAGGAGCAGGAAATGGTGTTCAAAAACATGAAGAGCCTGAAAATGTGTGAAAAATTTGAAAAGCTTCAAAGGTTTGAAATACATGAGGAGCATGAAACGGTCTGAAAAATAGGAGAAGCATGAAGTGGTGTGGAAAAAAATGAAGAGCCTGAAAAAGTGTGAAAAATATGAAGAGCTTCAAAAGGTGTGAAATATATGTGGAGCATGTATCTCTCTGAAAAATAGGAGGAGCATGAAGTGGTGTTGAAAAACATGAAGAGCCTTTAAAGATGTGAAAAATATGAAGAGCTCCAAAAGGTGTGAAAAATATGAGAAGCATGATACGGTCTGAAAAATAGGAGGAGCATGAAGTGGTGTTCAGAAACATGGAGAGCCTAAAAAGGTGTGAAAAATATGAAGAGCTTCAAAAGGTGTCAAAAATATGAGGAGCTTGAAACGGTCTGAAAAATAGGAGGAGCATGAAGCAGTGTTCAAAAACATGAAGAGCCTGAAAAGGTGTGAAAAATATGAAGAGCTTCAAAAGTTTAAAAAATATGAAGACCCTGAAAAGGTGTCAAAAATGAGATGAGCATGAAACAGTCTGAAAAATAGGAGGAGCATGAAGCGGTGTTCAAAACATGAAGAGCCTGAAAAAGTGTGAAAAATATGAAGAGCTTCAAAAGGTTTGAAAAATAGGAGGAGGATGAAGCGGTGTTCAAAAACATGAAGAGCCTGAAAAAGTGTGATAAATATGAAGAGCTTATAAAATTGTCAAAAATATTAGGAGCATGGAGAGATGTTCAAAAACATGAAGAGGCTGATAAGGTGTGAAAAACATTAAGAGCTTCAAAAGGTTTGAAAAATAGGAGGAGCATGAAGCGGTGTTCAAAAACATGAAGAGCCTGAAAATGGGTGAAAAATATGAAGAGCTTATAAAATTGTCAAAAATAGGAGGAGCATGAAACGGTCTGAAAAATATGAGCAGCCTTAAAACGTCTGAAAAATAGGAGGAGCATGAAGCGGTGTTCAAAAACATGAAGGGCCTGAAAACGTGTGAAAAATATGAAGAGCTTCAAAAGGAGTCAAAAATATGCGGAGCCTGAAACGATCTGAAAAATAGGAGGAGCATGAAGCGGTGTTGAAAAACATGAAGAGCCGGAAAAGGTGTGAAAAATGTGAAGAGCTTCAAAAGGTGTCAAAAATATGAGGAGCATGAAACGCTCTGAAATATAGGTGGATCATGAAGCGGTGTTGAAAAACATGAAGAGCCTGAAAAGGTGTGATAAATGTGAAGAACTTCAAAAGGTTTCAAAAATATGAGGAGCATGAAACGGTCTGAAAAATAGGAGGAGCATGAAACGGTGATCAAAAACATGAAAAGTCTGAAAACGTGTGAAAAATATGAAGAGCTTCAAACGGTGTGAAAAATATCAGGAGCATGAAACGGTCTGAAAAAGATGAGGAGCATTAAGTGGTCTTCAAAAACATGTACAGCCTGAAAAGGTGTGAAAAATATGAAGAGCTTCAAAAGATGTGAAAAATATGAAGAGCTTCAAAAGGTGTCAAAAAAGAGATGAGCATGAAACGGTCTGAAAAATAGGAGAAGAATGAAACGGTGTTGAAAAACTTGAAGAGCCTGAAAAGCTGTGAAAAATATGAAGAGCTTCAAAAGGTGTGAAAAATATGAAGAGCTTCCAAAGGTGTCAAAAATATGAGGAGCATGAAAAGGTCAGAAAAAGAGGAGGAGCGTGAGCGGAGTTGAAAAACATGAAGAGACTGAAAAGGTGTGAAAAATATGAAGAGCTTCAAAAGGTTTGAAAAATAGGAGGAGCATGAATCGGTTTTCAAATACATGAAAAGCCTAAAAAGGTGTGAAAAATACGAAGAGCTTCAAAAGGTGTCAAAAATATGACGAGCATCAAAGAGTCTGAAAAATAGTAGCAGCATGAAACGGTGTTCAAAAACATGAATAGCCTGAAAAGGTGTGAAAAATATGAAGAGCTTCAAAAGGTGTGAAAAATAGGAGGAGCATGAAGGGGTATTCAAAAACATGAAAAGCCTGAAAAGGTGTGAAAAACATGAAGAGTTTCAAAAGGTGTCAAAAATGAGATGAGCATGAAACGGTCTGAAAAATATGAGGATCATGAAGCGGTATTGAAAATCATGAAGAGCCTGAAAAGGTGTGAAAAATATGAAGAGCTTCAAAAGGGGTCAAAAATATGAGAGGCATGAAACGATCGGAAAAAAAGCAGGAGCATGAAGCCGTGTTCAAAAACATGAAGAGCCTGAAAGGGTGTTAAAAATATGAAGAGCTTCAAAAGGTGTGAAATACATGAGGAGCATGAAACGGTCTGAAAAATAGGAGGAGCATGAAGCGGTGTTTAAAAACATGAAGAGCCTGAAAAGGTGTGAAAATTATGAAGAGCTTCAAAAGGTGTGAAATACATGAGGAGCATGAAACGGTCTGAAAAATAGGAGGAGCATGAAGCGGTGTTTAAAAACATGAAGAGCCTGAAAAGGTGTGAAAATTATGAAGAGCTTCAAAAGGTGTGAAATACATGAGGAGCATGTAACGTTCTGAAAAATAGGAAGAGCATGAGGCGCTGTTGAAAAACATGAACAGCCTGAAAAGGTGTGAAAAATATGAAAAGCTTCAAAAGGTGTGAAAATTATGAGGAGCTTGAAACTGTCTGAAAAAGAGGAGGAGCATGAAGCGGTGTTGAAAAACAAGAAGAGCCTGAAAACGTGTGAACAATATGAAGAGCTTCAGAAGGTGTCAAAAATATGAGGAGCATGAAACGGTCTGAAAAATAGGAGGAGCATGAAACGGTGATCAAAAACATGAAGAGTCTGAAAACGTGTGAAAAATATGAAGAGCTTCAAACGGTGTGAAAAATATCAGGAGCATGAAACGGTCTGAAAAAGATGAGGAGCATGAAGTGGTCTTCAAAAACATGTACAGCCTGAAAAGGTGTGAAAAATATGAAGAGCTTCAAAAGATGTGAAAAATATGAAGAGCTTCAAAAGGTGTCAAAAATGAGATGAGCATGAAACGGTCTGAAAAATAGGAGAAGAATGAAACGGTGTTGAAAAACTTGAAGAGCCTGAAAAGCTGTGAAAAATATGAAGAGCTTCAAAAGGTGTGAAAAATATGAAGAGCTTCCAAAGGTGTCAAAAATATGAGGAGCATGAAAAGGTCAGAAAAAGAGGAGGAGCATGAGCGGAGTTGAAAAACATGAAGAGACTGAAAATGTGTGAAAAATATGAAGAGCTTCAAAAGGTTTGAAAAATAGGAGGAGCATGAATCGGTTTTCAAATACATGAAAAGCCTAAAAAGGTGTGAAAAATACGAAGAGCTTCAAAAGGTGTCAAAAATATGACGAGCATCAAAGAGTCTGAAAAAAAGGAGCAGCATGAAATGGTGTTCAAAAACATGAATAGCCTGAAAAGGTGTGAAAAATATGAAGAGCTTCAAAAGGTGTGAAAAATAGGAGGAGCATGAAGGGGTATTCAAAAACATGAAAAGCATGAAAAGGTGTGAAAAAAATGAAGAGTTTCAAAAGGTGTCAAAAATGAGATGAGCAGGAAACGGTCTGAAAAATAGGAGGATCATGAAGCGGTATTGAAAATCATGAAGAGCCTGAAAAGGTGTGAAAATTATGAAGAGCTTCAAAATGTGTAAAATACATGAGGAGCATGAAACGGTCTGAAAAATAGGAGCAGCATGAAGCGGTGTTGAAGAACATGAAGAGTCTGAAAAGGTGTGAAAAATATGAAGAGCTTCAAAAGGTGTCAAAAATATGAGGAGCATGAAACGGTCTGAAATATAGGAGGATCATCAAGCGGTGTTGAAAAACATGAAGAGCCTGAAAATGTGTGAAAAATGTGAAGAGCTTCAAAAGATGTCAAAAATATGAGGAGCATGAAACGGTCTGAAAAATATGAGGAGCATGAAGCGGTGTTAAAAAACATGAAGAGCCTGAAAAGAATTGAAAAATATGAAGAGCTTCAAAAGGTGTGAAATATATGAAGACCTTCACAAGGTGTCAAAAATGAGATGAGCATGAAACGGTCGGAAAAATAGGAGGAGCATGAAGCGGTGTTGAAAAACATGAAGAGCCTGAAAACCTGTGAAAAATAGGAAGAGCTTCAAAAGGTGTGAAAAATATGAAGAGCTTCAAAAAATGTCAAAAATATTAGGAGCATGAAATGGTCTCAAATATAGGAGAATCAGGCAGCGGTGTTGAAAATTATAAACAGCCTGAAAAAGTGTGAAAAATATGAAGAGCTTCAAAAGGTGTCAAAAATATGAGTATCATGAAATGGTCTGAAAAACAGGCGCAGCATGAAACAGTGTTCAAAAACATGAAGACATTGAAAAGGTGTGAAAAATATGAAGAGGTTCAAAAGGTGTGAAATACATGAGGATCATGAAACGGTCTGAAAAATATGAGGAGCATGAAGGGGTGTTCAAAAACATGAGGAGCCTGAAAAGGTGAGAAAAATATGAAGAGCTTCAAAAGGTGTGAGAAATGTGAGGAGCATGAAGCGGTGTTCAAAAACATGAAGGGCCTGAAAACGTGTGAAAAATATGAAGAGCTTCAAAAGGAGTCAAAAATATGCGGAGCCTGAAACGATCTGAAAAATAGGAGGAGCATGAAGCGGTGTTGAAAAACATGAAGAGCCAGAAAAGGTGTGAAAAATGTGAAGAGCTTCAAAAGGTGTCAAAAATATGAGGAGCATGAAACGCTCTGAAATATAGGAGGATCATGAAGCGGTGTTGAAAAACATGAAGAGCCTGAAAAGGTGTGATAAATGTGAAGAGCTTCAAAAGGTGTCAAAAATATGAGGAGCATGAAACGGTCTGAAAAATAGGAGGAGCATGAAACGGTGATCAAAAACATGAAGAATCTGAAAACGTGTGAAAAATATGAAGAGCTTCAAACGGTGTGAAAAATATCAGGAGCATGAAACGGTCTGAAAAAGATGAGGAGCATGAAGTGGTCTTCAAAAACATGTACAGCCTGAAAAGGTGTGAAAAATATGAAGACCTTCAAAAGGTGTGAAATACATGAGTATCATGAAACGGTATAAAAAATAGGAGGAACATGAAACGGTGTTCAAAAACATGAAGAGCCTGAAAACGTGTGAAAAATATGAAGTGCTTCAAAAGGTGTCAAAATATGAGGAGCATGAAACGGTCTGAAAAATAGGAGGAGCAAGAAGCGGTGTTGAAAAACAAGAAGAGACGGAAAAGGTGTGAAAAATATGAAGAGCTTCAAAACGTGTCAAAAATATGAGGAGCACGAAACGGTCTGAAAAATAGGAGGAGCATGAAGCGGTGTTGAAAAACATGAAGAGCCTGAAAACGTGTGAAAAATATGAAGAGCTTCAAAAGGTATGAAATTATGATGAGCTTCAAAAGTTGTCAAAAAAGAGATGAGCATGAAACGGTCTGAAAAATAGGAGCAGCATGAAGCGGTGTTGAAAAACATGAAGAGTCTGAAAAGGTGTGAAAAATATGAAGAGCTTCAAAAGGTGTCAAAAATATGTGGAGCATGAAACGGCCTGAAATATAGGAGGATCATCAAGTGGTGTTGAAAAGCATGAAGAGCCTGAAAATGTGTGAAAAAAGTGAAGAGCTACAAAAGATGTCAAAAATATGAGGAGCTTGAAACGGTCTGAAAAATAGGAGGAGCATGAAGCAGTGTTCAAAAACATGAAGAGTCTGAAAAGGTGTGAAAAATATGAAAAGCTTCAAAACGTGTGAAATACAGGAGGAGCATGAAAAGGTCTGAAAAATAGGAGTAGCATGAATAGGTGTTCAAAAACATGAAGAGGCTGATAAGGTGTGAAAAACATGAAGAGCTTCAAAAAGTTTGAAAAATAGGAGGAGTATGAAGCGTTGTTCAAAAACATGAGGAGCCTGAAAAGGTGAGAAAAATATGAAGAGCTTCAAAAGGTGTGAGAAATGTGAGGAGCATGAAGCGGTGTTCAAATACATGAAGAGCCTGAAAAAGTGTGAAAAATATGAAGAGCTTCAAAAGGTTTGAAAAATAGGAGGAGCATGAAGCGGTGTTCAAAAACATGAAGAGCCTGAAAAAGTGTGAAAAATATGAAGAGCTTATAAAATTGTCAAAAATATGAGGAGCATGAAGAGATGTTCAAAAACATGAAGAGGCTGATAAGGTGTGAAAAACATGAAGAGCTTATAAAATTGTCAAAAATATGAGGAGCATGAAACGGTCTGAAAAATACGAGCAGCCTGAAACCGTCTGAAAAATAGGAGGAGCATGAAGCGGTGTTCAAAAACATGAAGAGCATGAAAACGTGTGAAAAATATGAAGAGCTTCAAAAGGAGTCAAAAATATGCGGAGCCTGAAACGATCTGAAAAATAGGAGGAGCATTAAGTGGTGTTGAAAAACATGAAGAGCCGGAAAATGTGTGAAAAATGTGAAGAGCTTCAAAAGGTGTCAAAAATATGAGGAGCATGAAACGCTCTGAAATATATGTGGATCATGAAGCGGTGTTGAAAAACATGAAGAGCCTGAAAAGGTGTGATAAATGTGAAGAGCTTCAAAAGGTGTCAAAAATATGAGGAGCATGAAACGGTCTGAAAAATAGGAGGAGCATGAAACGGTGATCAAAAACATGAAGAATCTGAAAACGTGTGAAAAATATGAAGAGTTTCAAACGGTGTGAAAAATATGAGGTGCATGAAACGGTCTGAAATGGATGAGGAGCATGAAGTGGCCTTCAAAAACATGTACAGCCTGAAAAGGTGTGAAAAATATGGAGAGCTTCAAAAGGTGTGAAAAACAGTAGGAACATGAAGCGGTGTTCAAAAATATGAAGAGCCTGAAAAGGTGTGAAAACTATGAAGTGCTTCAAAAGGTGTCAACAATATGAGGAGCATGAAACGGTCTGAAAAATAGGAGGAGCAAGAAGCGGTGTTGAAAAACATGAAGAGCCTGAAAACGTGTGAAAAATATGAAGAGCTTCAAAAGGTATGAAAATATGAAGAGCTTCAAAAGTTGTTAAAAATATGAGGAGCATGAAACGGTCTGAAAAATAGGAGCAGCATGAAGCGGTGTTGAAAAACAGGAAGAGTCTGAAAAGGTGTGAAAAATATGAAGAGCTTCAAAAGGTGTCAAAAATATGAGGAGCATGAAACGGTCTGAAATATAGGAAGATCATCAAGCGGTGTTGAAAAACATGAAGAGCCTGAAAATTTGTGAAAAAAGTGAAGAGCTACAAAAGATGTCAAAAATATGAGGAGCATGAAACGGTCTGAACAATATGAGGAGCATGAAGCGGTGTTAAAAAACATGAAGAGCCTGAAAAGAAGTGCAAAATATGAAGAGCTTCAAAAGGTGTGAAAAATATGAAGACCTTCAAAAGGTGTCAAAAAAGAGATGAGCATGAAACGGTCGGAAAAATAGGAGGAGCATGAAGCAGTGTTGTAAAACATGAAGAGCCTGAAAACCTGTGAAAAAAAGGAAGAGCTTCAAAAGGTGTGAAAAATATGGAGAGCTTCAAAAAATGTCAAAAATATGAGGAGCATGAAATGGTCTCAAATATAGGAGAATCATGCAGCGGTGTTGAAAAATATAAACAGCCTGAAAATGTGTGAAAAACATGAAGAGCTTCAAAAGGTTTGAAAAATAGGAAGAGCATGAAGCGGTGCTCAAAAACATGAAGAGCCTGAAAAAGTGTGAAAAATATGAAGAGCTTATAAAATTGTCAAAAATATGAGGAGCACGAAACGGTCTGAAAAATACGAGCAGCCTGAAACCGTCTGAAAAATAGGAGGAGCATGAAGCGGTGTTCAAAAACATGAAGGGCCTGAAAATGTGTGAAAAATATGAAGAGCTTATAAAATTGTCAAAAATATGAGGAGCATGAAACGGTCTGAAAAATACGAGCAGACTGAAACCGTCTGAAAAATAGGAGGAGCATGAAGCGGTGTTCAAAAACATGAAGGGCCTGAAAATGTGTGAAAAATATGAAGAGCTTCAAAAGGAGTCAAAAATATGCGGAGCCTGAAACGATCTGAAAAATAGGAGGAGCATGAAGCGGAGTTGAAAAACATGAAGAGCCGGAAAAGGTGTGAAAAATGTGAAGAGCTTCAAAAGGTGTCAAAAATATGAGGAGCATGAAACGCTCTGAAACATAGAAGGATCATGAAGCGGTGTTGAAAAACATGAAGAGCCTGAAAAGGTGTGATAAATGTGAAGAGCTTCAAAAGGTGTCAAAAATATGAGGAGCATGAAACGGTCTGAAAAATAGGAGGAGCATGAAACGGTGATCAAAAACATGAAGAATCTGAAAACGTATGAAAAATATGAAGAGCTTCAAACGGTGTGAAAAATATCAGGAGCATGAAACGGTCTGAAAAAGATGAGGAGCATGAAGTGGTCTTCAAAAACATGTACAGCCTGAAAAGGTGTGAAAAATATGAAGAGCTTCAAAAGGTGTGAAAAACAGGAGGAACATGAAGCGGCGTTCAAAAATATGAAGAGCCTGAAAAGGTGTGAAAACTATGAAGTGCTTCAAAAGGTGTCAACAATATGAGGAGCCTGAAACGGTCTGAAAAATAGGAGGAGCAAGAAGCGGTGTTGAAAAACAAGAAGAGACGGAAAAGGTGTGAAAAATATGAAGAGCTTCAAAAGGTTTCAAAAATATGAGGAGCTTGAAATGGTCTGAAAAATAGGACGAGCATGAAACGGTTTTCAAAAACATGAAGAGCATGAAAAGGTGTGAAAATTATGAAGAGCTTCAAAAGGTGTGAAAAACATGAGGAGAATGAAACAGTCTGAAAAGTAGGAGGAGCATGAAGCAGTGTTCAAATCATGAAGAGCCTGAAAACGTGTGAAAAATATGAAGAGCTTCAAAAGGTTTGAAAAATAGGAGGAGCATGAAGTGGTGTTCAAAAACATGAAGAGCCTGAAAAAGTGTGAAAAATATGAAGAGCTTATAAAATCGTCAAAATTATGAGGAGCATGAAGAGATGTTCAAAAACATGAAGAGGCTGATAAGGTGTGAAAACCATGAAGAGCTTCAAAAGGTTTGAAAAATAGGAGGAGCATGAAGTGGTGCTCAAAAACATGAAGAGCCTGAAAACGTGTGAAAAATATGAAGAGCTTATAAAATTGTCAAAAATATGGGGAGCATGAAACGGTCTGAAAAATACGAGCAGCCTGAAACCGTCTGAAAAATAGGAGGAGCATGAAGCGGTGTTCAAAAACATGAAGGGCCTGAAAACGTGTGAAAAATATGAAGAGCTTCAAAAGGAGTCAAAAATATGCAGAGCCTGAAACGATCTGAAAAACAGGAGGAGCATGAAGCGCTGTTGAAAAACATGAAGAGCCAGAAAAGGTGTGAAAAATGTGAAGAGCTTCAAAAGGTGTCAAAAATATGAGGTGCATGAAACGCTCTGAAATATAGCAGGATCATGAAGCGGTGTTGAAAAACATGAAGAGCCTGAAAAGGTGTGATAAATGTGAAGAGCTTCAAAAGGTGTCAAAAATATGAGGAGCATGAAACGGTCTGAAAAATAGGAGGAGCATGAAACGGTGATCAAAAACATGAAGAATCTGAAAACGTGTGAATAATATGAAGAGCTTCAAACGGTGTGAAAAATATCAGGAGCATGAAACGGTCTGAAAAAGATGAGGAGCATGAAGTGGTCTTCAAAAACATGTACAGCCTGAAAAGGTGTGAAAAATATGAAGACCTTCAAAAGGTGTGAAATACATGAGTATCATGAAACGGTATAAAAAAAAAGGAGGAGCATGAAGCTGTGTTCAAAAACATGAGAGCCTGAAAAGGTGTGAAAATATGAAGAGCTTTAAAAGGTGTGAAAAATACGAGGAGCATGAAACGGTGTTCAAAAACATGAAGAGCCTAAAATGGTGTGAAAATTATGAAGAGCCTCAAAAAGTGTCAAAAATATGAGGAGTATGAAACGGTCTGAAAAATAGGAGGAGCATGAAGCGATGTTGAAAAACTTGAAGAGCCTGAAAACGTGTAAAATAAGAAGAGCTTCAAAAGGTGTGAAAAATATGAAGAGCTTCAAAAGGTGTCAAAAATCAGATGAGCATGAAACGGTCTGAAAAATAGGAGGAGAATGAAACGATGTTGAAAAACTTGAAGACCCTGAAAAGCTGTGAAAAATATGAAGAGCTTCAAAAGGTGTGAAAAATATGAAGAGCTTCCAAAGGTGTCAAAAATATGAGGAGCATGAAAAGGTCAGAAAAAGAGGAGGAGCATGAGTGGAGTTGAAAAACATGAAGAGACTGAAAAGGTGTGAAAAATATGAAGAGCTTCAAAAGGTGTCAAAAATATGAGGAGCTTGAAACGGTCTGAAAAATAGGAGGAGCATGAAGCAGTGTTCAAAAACATGAAGAGTCTGAAAAGGTGTGAAAAATATGAAGAGCTTCAAAACGTGTGAAATACATGAGGAGCATGAAAAGATCTGAAAAATAGGAGTAGCATGAAGAGGTGTTCAAAAACAAGAAGAGGCTGATAAGGTGTGAAAAACATGAAGAGCTTCAAAAAGTTTGAAAAATAGGAGGAGCATGAAGCGGTGTTAAAAAACATGAAGAGCCTAAAAAAGTGTGAAAAATATGAAGAGCTTATAAAATGGTCAAAAATATGAGGAGCATGAAACGGTCTGAAAAATAGGAGGAGCATGAAACGGTGATTAAAAACATGAAGAGCCTGAAAACGTGTGAAAAATATGAAGAGCCTCAAACGGTGTGAAAAATATGAGGAGCATGAAACAGACTGAAAAAGATGAGGAGCATGAAGTCGTGTTCAAAAACATGTGCAGCCTGAAAAGCTGTGAAAAATATGAAGAGCTTCAAAAGGTGTGAAAAATAGGAGGAGGATGAAGCGGTGTTCAGAAACATGAAAAGCCTGAAAATGTGTGAAATATGTGAAGAGCTTCAAAAGATGTCAAAAATATGAGGAGCATGAAACGGTCTGAAAAATAGGAGGAGTAAGAAGCGTTATTGAAATACATGAAGAGCCTGAAAACGTGTGAAGAATATGAAGAGCTCAAAAGGTGTGAAAAAAATGAAGAGCTTCAGAAGGTGTCAAAAATGAGATGAGCATGAAACGGCCTCAAAAATAGGAGGAGCAGGAAGTTGTGTTCAGAAACATGGAGAGCCTGAAAAGGTGTGAAAAATATGAACAGCTTCAAAAGGTGTGAAATACATGAGGAGCATGAAACGGTCTGAAAAATAGGAGGAGCATGAAGAGGTGTTCAAAAACCTGAAGAGCCTGAAAAGGTGTGAAAAATACGAAGAGCTTCAAAAGGTGTGAAAAACAGGAGGAACATGAAGCGGTGTTCAAAATATGAAGAGCCTGAAAAGGTGTGAATTATATGAAGTGCTTCAAAAGGTGTCAACAATATGAGGAGCATGAAACGGTCTGAAAAATAGGAGGAGCAAGAAGCGGTGTTGAAAAACAAGAAGAGACGGAAAAGGTGTGAAAAATATGAAGAGCTTCAAAACGTGTCAAAAATATGAGGAGCATGAAACGGTCTGAAATATAGGAGGATCATCAAGCGGTGTTGAAAAACATGAAGAGCCTGAAAATGTGTGATAAACGTGAAGAGCTTCAAAAGATGTCAAAAATATGAGGAGCATGAAACGGTCTGAAAAATATGAGGAACATGAAGCGGTGTTAAAAAACATGAAGAGCCTGAAAAGAAGTGAAAAATATGAAGAGCTTCAAAAGGTGTTTAAAATATGAAGACCTTCAAAAGGTGTCAAAAATATGAAGAGCTTCAAAAGATGTCAAAAATATGAGGAGAATGAAACGGTCTGAAAAATATGAGGAGCATGAAGCGGTGTTGAAAAACATGAAGAGCCTGAAAAGCTGTGAAAAATAGGAAGAGCTTCAAAAGGTGTGAAAAATATGAAGAGCTTCAAAAAATGTCAAAAATATGAGGAGCATGAAATGGTCTCAAATATAGGAGAATCATGCAGCGGTGTTGAAAACTATAAACAGCCTGAAAAAGTGTGAAAAATATGAAGAGCTTCAAAAGGTGTCAAAAATATGAGTATCATGAAATGGTCTGAAAAACAGGAGCAGCATGAAACAGTGTTCAAAAACATGAAGACATTGAAAAGGTGTGAAAAATATGAAGAGGTTCAAAAGGTGTGAAATACATGAGGATCATGAAACGGACTGAAAAATATGAGGAGCATGAAGAGGTGTTCAAAAACATGAGGAGCCTGAAAAGGTGAGAAAAATATGAAGAGCTTCAAAAGGTGTGAGAAATGTGAGGAGCATGAAGCGATGTTCAAATACATGAAAAGCCTGAAAAGGTGTGAAAAATATGAAGAGCTTCAAAAGGTTTCAAAAATATGAGGAGCTTGAAATGGTCTGAAAAATAGGACGAGCATGAAACGGTGTTCAAAAACATGAAGAGCATGAAAAGGTGTGAAAATTATGAAGAGCTTCAAAAGGTGTGAAAAACATGAGGAGAATGAAACGGTCTGAAAAATAGGAGGAGCATGAAGCAGTGTTCAAAACATGAAGAGCCTGAAAAAGTGTGAAAAATATGAAGATCTTCAAAAGTTTGAAAAATATGAAGACCCTGAAAAGGTGTCAAAAAAGAGATGAGCATGAAAAAGTCTGAAAAGTAGGAGGAGCATGAAGTGTTGTTCAAAAACATGAAGGGCCTAAAAACGTGTGAAAAATATGAAGAGCTTCAAAAGGTTTGAAAAATAGGAGGAGCATGAAGCGATGTTCAAAAACATGAAGAGCCTGAAAAAGTGTGAAAAATATGAAGAGCTTATAAAATTGTCAAAAATATGAGGAGCATGAAGAGATGTTCAAAAACATGAAGAGGCTGATAAGGTGTGAAAAACATGAAGAGCTTCAAAAGGTTTGAAAAATAGGAGGAGCATGAAGCGGTGCTCAAAAACATGAAGAGCCTGAAAATGTGTGAAAAATATGAAGAGCTTTTAAAATTGACAGAAATATGGGGAGCATGAAACGGTCTGAAAAATACGAGCAGCCTGAAACCGTCTGAAAAATAGGAGGAGCATGAAGCGGTGTTCAAAAACATGAAGGGCCTGAAAACGTGTGAAAAATATGAAGAGCTTGAAAAGGAGTCAAAAATATGCGGAGCCTGAAACGATCTGAAAAATAGGAGGAGCATGAAGCGGTGTTGAAAAACATGAAGAGCCAGAAAAGGTGTGAAAAATGTGAAGAGCTTCAAAAGGTGTCAAAAATATGAGGAGCATGAAACGCTCTGAAATATAGGAGGATCATGAAGCGGTGTTGAAAAACATGAAGAGCCTGAAAAGGTGTGATAAATGTGAAGAGCTTCAAAAGGTGTCAAAAATATGAGGAGCATGAAACGGTCTGAAAAATAGGAGGAGCAAAAAGCGGTGTTGAAAAACATGAAGAGTCTGAAAAGGTGTGAGAAATATGAAGAGCTTCAAAAGGTGCGAAAAATATGAAGAGCTTCAAAAGGAGTGAAGAATATGAAGAGCTTCAAAAGGTGTCAAAAATGAGATGAGCATGAAACGGTCTGAAAAATAGGAGGAGCATGAATCGGTGTTGAAAAATATGAAGAGCCTGAAAAGGTGTGAAAAATATGAAGAGCTTCAAAAGGTGTGAAAAATATGAGAAGCATGAAACGATATGAAAAATAGGAGGAGCATGAAAGGGTGTTCAAAAACATGAAGAGCCTGAAAAGTGGGAAAAATATGAAGAGCTTCAAAACGTGTCAAAAATATGAGTAGCATGAAACGGTCTGAAAAATGGGAGGAGCATGAAACCTTGTTCAAAAACATGAAGAGCCTGAAAAGATCTGAAAAATATGAAGAGTTTCAAAAGGTGTCAAATACATGAGAAGCATGAAAGGGTGAGAAAAATGGAGGAGCAAGAAGCGGTGTTGAAAAACATGAAGAGCCTGAAAAGGTGTGAAAAATATGAAGAGCTTCAAAAGGTGTGAAAAATATGAGGAGCATGAAGCGGTGTTCAAAACCCTGAAGAGCCTGAAAAGGTGTGAAAAATATGAAGAGCTGCTAAAGGTGCGAAAAATATGAAGAGCTTCAAATGGTGTCAAAAATATAAGGAGCATTAAACGGTCTGAAATATAGGAGGAGCATGAAAAGGTGTTCAAAAACATGAAGAGCCTGGAAAGGTGTGAAAAATATGAAGAGCTTCAAAAAGTGTCAAAAATATGAGGAGCATGAACGGTCTGAAAAATAGGATAGGCTTGAAGCGGTGTTCAAAATCATGAAGAGTCTGAAAATGTGTGAAAAATATGAAGAGCTTCAAAAGGTGTCAAAAATATGAGGAGAATGAAACGGTCTGCAAAATAGGAGAAGCATGAAATGGTGTTCAAAAACATGAAGAGCCTGTAAAGGTGTGAAAAACATGAAGAGCCTGAAAAGGTGTGAAAAACATGAAGAGCCTGAAAAAGGTGTGAAACATATGAGGAGCATGAAACGGTCTGAAAAATAGGAGGCGCATGAGACGGTGTTGAAATACATGAAAAGCCTGAAAAGGTGTGAAAATATGAAGAGCTTCAAAGGATGTCAAAAATATGAGGAGCATGAAAATGTCTGAAAAATAGGAAGAGAATGAAGCGGTGTAGAAAAACATGAAAAGCCTGAAAAGGTGTGAAAAATATGAAGAACTTCAAAAGGTGTCAAAAATATGAGGAGCTTGAAACGGTCTGAAATATAGGAGGAGCATGAAGTGGTGTTGAGAAACATGAAGAGCCTGAAAAAGTTGTGAAACATATGAGGAGAATGAAACGGTCTGAAAAATAGGAGGAGCATGAAGTGGTGTAGAAAAACATGAAGACCCTGAAAAAATGTGAAAAATATGAAGAGCTTCAAAAGGTGTCAAAAATATGAGGAGCTTGAAACGGTCTGAAATATAGGAGGAGCGTGAAAAGGTGTTAAAAAACATGAAGAGCTTCAAAAGGTGTCAAAAATATGAGGAGCAAGAAACGGTCTGAAAAATAGGAGGAACATGAAACGGTTTGACAAATAGGAGGAGCATGAAACGGTGTTGAAAAACATGAAGAACCTGAAAGGTGTCGAAAATATGAAGAGCTTCAAAATGTGTCAAAAATATGAGGAGCATGAAACGGTTTGAAAAATAGGAGTAGCATGAAACGGTGTTGAAAAACATGAAGAACCTGAAAGGTGTCGAAAATATGAAGAGCTTCAAAATGTGTCAAAAATATGAGGAGCATGAAACGATCTGAATAACCGGAGGAGCATGAAAGCGTGTTGAAAAACATGAAGAGCACGGAAAGGTGTGAAAAATATGAAGAGCTTCAAAAGGTGTCAAAAATATGAGGACCATGAAACAGTCTGAAAAATAGGAGGAACATGAAGCGGTGTTGAAAAACATGAATAGCCTGAAAAGGTGTGAAATATATGAAGAGCTTCAAAAGGTGTAAAAAATATGAGGAGTTTGAAACGGTCTGAAAAATAAGAGGATCTGGTTTCCTCAGTGTGTATGCCCAGAAGTGGAATTGCTGGGTCATATGGAAGTTCTATTTCCATTTTTTTAAGAAATCTCTACACCGTTTTCCATATCGGCTGTACTAGTGTGCATTCCCACCAACAGTATAAGAGGGTTCCCTTTTCTCCACTCCCTCTCCAGCATTTATTGCTTGTAGACTTTTGGATAGCAGCCATCCTGACTGGCATGTAATGGTACCTCATTGTGGTTTTGATTTGCATTTCTCTAATAATGAGTGATGTAGAGCATCTTTTCATGTGTTTGTTATCCATCTGTATGTCTTCTTTGGAGAAATGTCTGTTTAGTTCTTTGGCTCATTTTTTATTGGGTCATTTATTTTTCTGGAATTGAGCTGCAGGATTTGCTTTTATATTTTTGAGATTAATCCTTTGTCTGTTTCTTCATTTGCTATTATTTTCTCCCAATCTGAGGGCTGTCTTTTCACCTTACTTATAGTTTCCTTTGTAGTGCAAAAGCTTTTAAGTTTCATTAGGTCCCATTTGTTTAGTTTTGCTTTTATTTCCAATATTCTGGGAGGTGGGTCATAGAAGATCTTGCTTTGATTTATGTCGGAGAGTGTTTTGCCTATCTTCTCCTCTAGGAGTTTTATAGTTTCTGGTCTTACATTTAGATCTTTAATCCATTTTGAGTTTATTTTTGTGTATGGTGTTAGAAAGTGTTCTATTTTCATTCTTTTACAAGTGGTTGACCAGTTTTCCCAGCACCACTTGTTAAAGAGGTTGTCTTTTTTCCATTGTATATCCTTGCCTCCTTTGTCAAAGATAAGGTGTCCATAGGTTCGTCTGAAAGAGACACGTGCACCCCAATGTTCATGGCAGCACTGTTTATAATAGCCAGGACATGGAAGCAACCTAGATGCCCGTCAGCAGATGAATGGATAAGAAAGCTGTGGTACATATACACCATGGAATATTACTCAGCAATTAAAAAGAATTCATTTGAATCAGTCCTAATGAGATGGATGAAGCTGGAGCCCATTATACAGAGTGAAGTAAGCCAGAAAGATAAAGAACATTACAGCATACTGACACATGTATATGGAATTTAGAAAGGTGACAACGATAACCCTATATGCAGAACAGAAAAAGAGACACAGAAATACAGAACAGACTTTTAAACTTTGTGGGAGAATGTGAGGGTGGGATATTTCAAAAGAACAGCATGTATGCTATCTATGGTGAAACAGATCACCAGCCCAGGTAGGATGCACGAGACAAGTGCTCCGGCTTGGTGCACTGGGAAGACCAAGAGGAATCGGGTGGAGAGGGAGGTGGGAGGGGGAATCGGGACTGGGAATACATGTAAATCCATGGCTGATTCATATCAATGTATGACAAAACCGACTGGAAAAAAAAAATAAAAATAATAAAAAAAATTAAAAAAATAACAATAAAAAAAAATAAGAGGAGCATGAAACGGTGTTCAAAAACATGAAGAGCCTGAAAAGGTGTGGAAATTATGAAGAGCTTGAAGAGGAGTCAAATATATGAGGAGCATAAAACGGTTTGAAAAAAAGGAGGAGCATGAAATGGTGTTGAAAAACATGAAGAGCCTAAAAAGGTGTGAAAAATATGAAGAGCTTCAAAAGGTTTCAAAAATATGAGAGGCATGAACGGTCTGAAATGTAGGGGGAGCATGAAGCGGTGTAGAAAAACATGAAGAGCCTGAAAAGATGTGGAAATTATGAAGAGCTTCAAAAGGTGTGAAATACATGAGGAGCATGAAACGGGCTGAAAAATAGGAGAAGCATGAAGTGGTGTGGAAAAACATGAAGAGCCTGAAAAGGTGTGAAAAATACGAAGAGCTTCAAAAGTTGTGAAATACATGAGCAGCATGAAACTCTCTGAAAAATAAGAGGATCATGAAGCGGGGTTCAAAAACATGAGGAGCCTGAAAATTTGTGAAAAATATGAAAAGCTTCAAAAGCTGTCAAAAATGAGATGAGCATGAGAAGTTCTTAAAAATAGGAGGATCATAAAACGGTGCTGAAAAACATGAAGAGCCTGAAAATGTGTGAAAAATATGAAGAGCTTCAAGAGGTGTCAAATATGAGATGAGCATGAAACGGTCTGAAAAATAAGAGGAGCATGAAGCGGTGTTCAAATACATGAAGAGCCTGAAAATGTGTGAAAATTATGAAGAGCTTCAAAAGGTGTCAAAAATATGAGGAGAATGAAACGGTCTGCAAAATAGGAGAAGCATGAAATGGTGTTCAAAAACATGAAGAGCCTGTAAAGGTGTGAAAAACATGAAGAGCCTGAAAAGGTGTGAAAAATATGAAGAGCTTCAAAAGGTGTCAAAAATATGAGGAGCATAAAACGGTCTGAAAAATAGGAGGAGCATGAAGCGGTGTTGAAAAACTTGAAGAGCCTGAAAACGTGTAAAAAATTTGAAGAGCATCAAAAGGTGTGAAAAATATGAAGAGCTTCAAAAGGTGTAAAAAATGAGATGAGCATGAAACGGTCTGAAAAATAGGAGGAGCATGAAGTGGTGTTGAAAAAATGAAGAACCTGAAAATGTGTGAAACATATGAATAGCTTCAAAAGATGTCAAAATTATGAGGAGCATGAAACGGCCTGAAAAATTGGAGGAGCATGAAGCGGTGTTCAAAAATATGAAGAGACTGAAAAGGTGTGAAAAATATGAAGAGCTTCAAAAAGTGTCAAAAATATGAGTAGCATGAATCCGTCTGAAAAATAGGAGGAGCATGAAACGGTGATTAAATACATGAAGAGCCGGAAAAGGAGTGAAAAATATGAAGAGCTTCAAAAGGTGTGAAATACATGAGGAGTTTGAAACGGGCTGAAAAATAGGAGAAGCATGAAGTGGTGTGGAAAAATGTGAAGAGCCTGAAAATGTGTGGAAAATATGAAGAGCTTCAAAAGGTGTGAAATATATGAGGAGCATGAAACTCTCTGAAAAATAGAAGGAGCATGAAGCGGTGTTCAAAAACATGAAGAGCCTGAAAAGGTGTGAAAAATATGAAGAGCTTCAAACGGTGTCAAAAATATGAGGAGCATGAAACGGTCTGAAAAATAGGAGGAGCATGAAGCTGTGTTGAAGAACATGAAGAGCCTGAAAAGGTGTGAAATATATGAAGAGCTTCAAAAGGCGTCAAAATTATAAGGAGCATGAAACGGTCTGAAAAATAGAAGGAGCATGAAGCGGTATTCAAAAATATGAAGAGCCTGAAAAGCTGTGAAATTATGTCAAGCTTCAAAAAGTGTCAAAAATATGAGTAGCATGAATCCGTCTGAAAAATAGGAGGAGCATGAAGTGTTGTTCAAAAACGTGAAGAGCCTGAAAAGGTGTAAAAAATATGAAGAGCTACAAAAGGTGTGAAATACATGAGGAAAATGAAACGGTGTATAAAATAGGAGGAGCATGAAGCGGTGTTCAAAAATATGAAGAGCCTGAAAAGGTGTGAAAAATACGAAGAGCTTCAAAAGATGTGAAATACATAGGGGCATGAAACTGTCTGAAAAATAGGAGAAGCATGAGACGGTGTTGAAAAACGTGAAGAGCCTGAAAAGTTGTGAAAAATATGAAGAGCTTCAAAAGGTGTGAAAAATATGAGGAGCATGAAACGGTATGAAAAAGAGAAGGAGCATGAAGCATTGATGAAAAACATGAGGAGCCTGAAAACGTGTGAAAAACATGAAGAGCTTCAAAAGGTGTGAAATACATGAGGAGCATGAAACGGTCTGAAAAATAGGAGGATCATGAAGCGTTGTTGAAAAATATGAAGCGCCTGAAAAGGTGTGAAAAATATGAAGAGCTTCAAAAGCTTTCAAAAATATGAGGAGCATGAAACGGTCTGAAAAATAGGAGCAGCATGAAGTGGTGTTGAAAAACATGAAGAGCCTGAAAAGGTGTGAAAAATATGAAGATCTTCAAAAGTTGTGAAAAATAGGAGGAGCATGAAGCGGTGTTGAAAAACATGAAGAGCCTGAAAAGGTGTGAAAAATACGAAGAGCTTCAAAAGTTGTGAAAAATAGGAGGAGCATGAACTGGTGTTGAAAAACATGAAGAGCCAGAAAAGGTGTGAAAAATATGAAGAGCTTCAAAAGTTGTGAAAAATAGGAGGAGCATGAAGCGGTGTTGAAAAACATGAAGAGCCTGAAAAGGTGTGAAAAATACGAAGAGTTTCAAAAGGTGTGAAAAATATGAAGAGCTTCAAAAGGTGTCAAAAATATGAGGAGCATGAAAAGGTCTGAAAAATAGGAGGAGCATGAAGTGGTGTTGAAAAACATGAATAGCCTGAAAAGATGTGAAAAATATGAAGAGCTTCAAAAGGTCTCAAAAATATGAGGAGCATGAAACGGTCTGAAAAACAGGAGGATCATGAAGCCGTGTTGAAAAACATGGGGAGCCTGAAAAGCTGTGAAAAATATGAAGAGCTTCTAAAGGTGTGAAATACATGAGGAGCATGAAACGGTATGAAAAATATGAGGAGCATGAAGCAGTGTTCAAAAACATGAAGAGCCTGAAAAGGTGTGAAAAATATGAAGAGCTTCAAAAGGTTGGAAATACATGAGGAGCATGAAACGGTCTGGAAAATAGGACAAGCATGAAGCGGTGTGGAAAAACATGAAGAGCCTGAAAACGTGTGAAAAATATGAAGAGCTTAAAAGCTGTGAGAAATATGAGGAGCTTCAAAAGTTGTCAAAAATATGAGGAGCATGAAACGGTCTGAAAAATATGAGGAGTATGAAATGATCTGAAAACAGGAGGATGATGAAGCCGTGTTGAAAAACATGGGGAGCCTGAAAATGTGTAAAAAATATGAAGAGCTTCAAGAGGTGTCAAAAATATGAGGAGAATGAAACGGTCTGAAATATTGGAGGAGCAAGAAACAGAGTTCAAAAACATGAAGATTCAGAAAAGGTGTGAAAAATATGAAGAGCTTCAAAAGTTGTCAAAAATATGAGGAGCATGAACGGTCTGAAAAATAGGAGGAGCATGAAGCGGTGTTGAAAAACATGAAGAGCCTGAAAAGGTGTGAAAAATATGAAGAGCTTCAAAAGGTGTCAAATATATGAGGAGCATGAAACGGTCTGAAAAATAGGTGGAGCATGAAGCGGTGTTCAAAAACATGAAGAGCCTGAAACGGTGTGAAAAATATGAAGAGCTTCAAAAAGTTTCAAAAATATGAGGTGCATGAAACCTTCTGAAAATAGGAGGAGAATGAAGCAGTCATCCAAAAACATGAAGGGCCTGACAAGGTGTGAAAAATTTGAGGGTTTCAAAAGGTGTCAAAAATATGAAAACCGTGAAACGTTCTGAAAAATAGGAGGAGCATGAAGCGGTCCTCAAAAATATGAGAAGCCTCAAAAAGGTGTGAAAAATATTAGGACTTCAAAAGTTGTCAAAAATATGAAAAGCGTGAAACGGTCTGAAAAATAGGAGGAGCATGAAGCGGTCCTCAAAAACATGAAGAGCCTGAAAAGGTGTGAAAAATATGAAGAGCTTCAAAAGGTGTGAAAAATAGGAGGAGTTTCAAAAGGTGTCAAAAATATGGGGAACATGAAACGATCTGAAAAATAGGACGAGAATGAAGCGGTGTTGAAAAACATGAAGAGCCTGAAAAAGTTAGAAAAATGTGAAGAGCTTCAAATGGTGTGAAAAATATGAAGAGCTTCAAAAGGTGTCAAAAATGAGATGAGCATGAAACGTCTGAAAAATAGGAGGAGAATGAAATGGTGTTGAAAAACATGAAGAGCCTGAAAAGATGTGAATTTATGAAGGGCTTCAAAGTGTGTCAAAAATATGAGGAGCATGAAACGATCTGAAAAATAGGAGGATCATGAAATGGTGTTGAAAAAAGTGAAGAACCTGAAAAGGTGTGAAAAATATGAAGAGCTATAAAAGGTGTGAAATATATTAGGAGCAAGAAACGGTCTGAATAATAGGATGAGTATTAAGCGGTGTTGAAATACATGAAGAAACTGAAAAGGTGTGTAAAATAGGAGTAGCTTCAAAACGTATCAAAAATATGAGGAGCATGAAACGGTCTGATAAATAGGAGGAGCATGAAGCGGTGTTCAAAAACATGAAGAGCCTGAAAACGTGTGAAAAATATGAAGAGTTTCAAAAGGTGTCAAAAATGAGATGAGCATGAAACTGTCTGAAAAATAGGAGGAGCATGAAGCTGTATTCAAAAACAAGAAGAGTCTGAAATGGTGGGAAAAATATGAAGAGCTTCAAAAGGTGTGAAATACATGAGGAGCATGAAACGGTCTGAAAAATAGGAGGAGCATGAAGGTTAGTTCAAATATATGAAGAGCCTGAAAAGGTGTGAAAAATATGAAGAGCTTCAAAAGGTGTCAAAAATATGAGGAGCATGAAAAGGTCTGAAAAATAGGAGGAGAATGAAGCGGTGTTCAAAAACCTGAAGAGCATGAAAAAGTGTGAAAAATATGAAGACGTTCCAAAATTGTCAAAAATATGAGGAGCATGAAACGGCCTGAAAAATAGAAGGAGCATGAAACTGGCAGAAAAATAGGAGGAGCATGAAACGGTGTTGAAAAACATGAAGAGCTTGAAAAGGTGTGAAAAATAGGAGGAGCTTCAAAAATATGAAAATTTTGAAGAGCTTCAAAAGGTGTAAAAAATATGAAGAGCTTCAAAAGATGTCAAAAATGAGATGAGCATGAAACGGTCTGAAAAATAGGAGGAGCATGAAGTGGTGTTGAAAATCATGAAGAGCCTGAAAAGGTGTGAAAAATATGCAGAGTTTCAAAAGGTGTCAAAAATATGAGGAGCATGAAACGGTCTGAAAAATACGAGGAGCATGAAGTGGTGTTGAAAACCATGAAGAGCCTGAAAAGGTGTGAAAAATATGAAGAGCTTCAAAAGGAGTCAAAAATATGAGGAGCATGAAACGGTCTGAAAAATAAGAGGAGCATGAAGTGGTGTTGAATAACATGAAGAGCCTGAAAAGGTGTGAAAAATATGAAGAGCTTCAAAAGGTGTGAAATACATGAGGAGCATGAAACTTTCTAAAAAATAGGAGGAGTATGAAGTGCTGTTCAAAAACATGAAGAGCCTGAAAAGGTGAGAAAAATATAAAGAGCTTCAAAAGGTGTGAAAAATATGAGGACCATGATACGGTCGAAAAAATAGGAGGAGCATGAAGCGGTGTTCAAAAACATGAAGAGCCTGAAAAGGTGTGAAAAATATGAAGAGCTTCAAAAGGTTTCAAATATATGAGAAGCATTAAACGGTCTGAAAAAATAGGAGGAGCATGAAGTGGTGTTCAAAAACATGAAGAGCCTGAAAAGGTGTGAAAAATATGAAGAGCCTCAAAAGGTGTCAAAAATATGAGGAATATGAAACGGTATGATAAATAGCAGGAGCATGAAGCGGAGTTGAAAAACATGAAGAGTCTGAAATCGTTTGAAAATTATGAAGAGCTTCAAAAATGTTAAAAATATGAAGAACTTCAAAAGGTGTAAAAAATAGGAAGAGCTTCAAAAGCTGTCAAAAATTAGAAGAGCATGAAAAGGTCTAAAAAATAGGAGGAGCAACAAGTAGTGTTGAAAAAAAAGAAGAGCATGAAAAGGTGTGAAAAATATGAAGAGCTTCAAAAGATGTGAAAAATATGAGGTGCATGATACGGTCTGAAAAATAGGAGGAGCATGAAGCGGTGTTCAAAAACATGAAGAGCCTGAAAAGTTGTGAAAAATATGCAAAGCTTCAAAAGGTGTCAAAAATGAGAGGAGCATGAAACGGTCGGAAAAATACGAGGAGCATGAAGTCGTGTTCAAAAATATGAAGAGCCTGAAAAGGTGTGAAAAATATGAAGAGCTTCAAAAGGTGTCAAAATATGAGGAGCAGGAAACGATCTGAAAAATAGGAGGAGCATGAAGCGGTGTTGAAAACATGAAGAGACTGAAAAGGTGTGAAAAATATGAAGAGCTTCAAAAGGTATCAAAAATATGAGGAGTATGAAACGGTCTGAAAAATAGGAGGAGCATGAAGTGCTGTTCAAAAACATGAAGAGCCTGAAAAGGTGAGAAAAATATGAAGTGCATCAGAAGGTGTGAAAAATATGAGGAGCATGATACGGTAGAAAAAATAGGAGGAGCATGAAGCTGTGTTCAAAAACATGAAGAGCCTGAAAAGGTGTGAAAAATATGAAGAGCCTCAAAACGTGTCAAAAATATGAGGAGCAAGAAACGGTCTGAAAAATTGGAGTAGCATGAAACCGTGTTCAAAAACATGAAGAGCCTGAAAAGGTGTGAAAAATATGAAGAGCTTCAAAACGTGGCAAAAATGAGATGAACATGAAACGGTCTGAAAAATAGGCGGAGCATGAAGTGGTGTTGAAAAAAAAGAAGAGACTGAAAAGGTGTGAAATATATGAAGAGCTTCAAAAATGTGAAAAATATGAAGAGGTTCAAAAGGTGTGAAATTCATGAGGTGTATGAAACGGTGTGAAAAATAGGAGCATGAAGTGATGTTGAAAAACATGAAGAGCCTGAAAAGGTGTGAAAAAAAAGAAGAGCTTCAAAAGGTGTAAAATATATGAAGAGCATGAAACTGTCTGACAAATAGGAGGAGCATGAAACGGTGTTGAAAAACATGAAGAGACTGAAAACGTGTGAAAAATAAGAAGAGCTTAAAAAGGTATGAAAAATATGAAGAGGGTCACAAGGTGTCAAAAATATGAGGAGCATGAAACGATCTGAAAAATATGATGAGCATGAAGCGGTTTTCAAAAACATGAGGAGCCAGAAAAGGTGTGAAAAATATGAAGAGCTTCAAAGGTGTCAAAAATATGAGGAGCATGAAACGATCTGAAAAATATGAGGAGCATGAAGCAGTGTTCAGAAACATGAAGAGCCTGAAAAGGTGTGAAAAATATGAAGAGCGTCAAAACGTGTCAAAAATATGAGGAGCATGAAACGTTCTGAAAAATAGGAGGAGCATGAAGCGGTGTTGAAAAACATGAAGAGTCTGAAAAGGTGTGGAAAATACGAAGAGCTTCAAAACGTGTCAAAAATATGAGGAGCATGAAACGGTCTGAAATATAGGAGGATCAGGAAGCGGTGTTGAAAAACATGAAGAGCCTGAAAAGGTGTGAAAAATGTGAAGAGCTTCAAAAGGTGTCAAAAATATGAGCAGCAGGAAACGGTCTGAAAATTAGGAGGAGCATGAAACGGTGATCAAAAACATGAAGAGTCTGAAAAGATGTGAAAAATATGAAGATCTTCAGAAGGTGTCAAAAATATGAGGAGCATGAAACAGTGAGAAATATAGGAGGAGCATGAAACGGTGTTGAAAAACATGAAGAGCCTGAAAAGGTGTGAAAAATATGAAGAGCATCAAAAGGTGTGAAATACATGAGGAGCATTAGACGGTCTGAAAATAGTAGAAGTATGAAGTGGTGTTCAAAAACATGAAGAGCCTGAAAAGGTGTGAAAAATATGAAGAGCGTCAAAAGGTGTCAAAAATATGAGGAGCATGAAACGATCTGAAAAATATGAGGATCATGAAGCGGTGTTCAAAAACATGAGAAGGCTGAAAAGGTGTGAAAAATGTGAAGAGCTTCAACGGTATCAAAAACATGAGGAGCATGAAACGGTCTGAAAAATAGGAGGAGCATGAAACTGTGTTCAAAAACATGAAGAGCCTGAAAAGTTGTGAAAAATATGAAGAGCTTTAAAACATGTCAAAAATATGAGGAGCATGAAACTGTCTGAAATATAGGAGGAGCATGAAGTGGTGTTCAAAAACATGGACACCCTGAAACGGTCTGAAAAGTACGAGGAGCATGAAACGGTCTGAAAAATAGGAGGAGCATGGAGCGGTGTTCAAAAGCATGAAGAGCCTAAAAGGTGTGAAAAATAGGAAGAGCTTCAGAAGGTGTGAAATATATGAGGAGTTTGAAACGCTCTGAAAAACAGGAGGAGCATGAAGAAGTGATGAAAAACATGAAGAGCATGAAAAAGTGTGAAAAATATGAAGAGCTTCAAATGGTGTGAACAATATGAAGAGCTTAAAAAGGTGTCAAAAATATGAGGAGCATGAAACGGTCTGAAAAATAGGAGGAGCAAGAAGCTGTGTTGAAAAACAAGAAGAGTCTGAAAAGGTGTGAAATATATGAAGAGCTTCAAAAGGTGTCAAAAATGAGATGATAATGAAGCGGTCTGAAAAACTGGAGGAGCATGAAGTGCTGTTGAAAACCATGAAGAGCACGGAAAGGTGTGAAAAATATGAAGAGCTTCAAAAGGTGTGAAAATATGAAGAGCTTCAAAAGGAGACAAACATATAAGGAGCATGAAACGGTCTGAAAAATAGGAGGAGCATGAAACGGTGTTGAAAAACATGAAGAGCTTGAAAACGTGTGAAAAATATGAAGAGTTTCAAAAGATGTGAAAATAAGAAGAGCTTCAAAAGATGTCAAAAATGATGTGAGCATGAAACGGTCTGAAAAATAGGAGGAGCATGAAGTGGGGTTCAAAAAAATGAAGAGATTGAAAAGGTGTGAAATATATGAAGAGCTTGAAAAGGTGTGAAAAATATGAACAGCTTCAAAAGGTGTCAAAAATGAGATGAGCATGAAGCGGTCTGAAAAATAGGAGGAGCATGAAGTGGTGTTGAAAAACATGAAAAGCCTGGAAAAGTGTGAAATATATGAAGAGCTTCAAAAGGTGTGAAAAATATGAGAGGCATGAAACGACTGAAAAATAGGAGGAGCATGATGCGGTGATCAAAAACATGAAGAGCCTTAAAAGGTGTGAAAAACATGAAGAGCTTCAAAAGGTGTCAAATATATGAGGAGCATGAAACAGTTTAAAAAATAAGATGAGCATGAAACGGTTTTAAAAAGACGAAGAGCCTAAAAGGTGACACATATGAAGAGCTTCAAAAGGTGTGAAATACATGAGGAGGTTGAAACGGTCTGAAAATAGTAGGAGCATGAAGTGGCGTTGAAAAACATGAAGAGCCTGAAAACGTGTGAAAAATATGAAGAGCTTCAAAAGGTGTGAAAAATGGGAGGTGCATGAAGCGGTGTTCAAGCACAAGAAGAGCCTGAAACAGTGTGAAAAATATGAAGAGCTTCAAAAGGTGTGAAAAATAGGAGGTGCATGAAGCGGTGTTCAAACACAAGAAGAGCCTGAAAAGGTTTGAAAAATATGAAGAGCTTCAAAAGGTGTCAAAAATATGAGGAGCATGAAACGGTCTGAAAAATAGGAGGAGCATGAAACGGTGTTCAAAAACAGGAAGAGCCTAAAAAGGTGTAAAAAATAGGAAGAGCTTCAAAACATGTCAAAAATATGTGGAGCATGAAACGGTCTGAAAAATAGGAGGAGCATGAAGCGCAGTTGAAAAACATGAAGAACCTGAAAACGTGTGAAAACTATGAACGGCTTCAAAAGGTGTGAAAAATGAGATGAGCATGAAGCGGTCTGAAAAATAGGAGGAGCATGAAGTGTTGTTTAAAAGCATGAAGAGCCTGAAAAGGTGTGAAATATATGAAAAGCTTCAAAAGGTGTGAAAAAAAAAGAAGAGCTTCAAAAGGTGTCAAAAATATGAGGAGCATGAAACGGACTGAAAAATAGGAGGAGCATGAAACGGTGTTCAAATACATGAAGAGCCTAAAAAGGTGTGAAAAATATGAAGAGCTTCAAAAGGTGTGAAAATATGAAAATCTGCAAAAGGTGTAAAAATCGATGAGCATGAAATGATCTGAAAATTAGGAGCAGCACGAAGCGGTGTTGAAAAACATGAAGAGCCTGAAAACGTGTAAAATATATGAAGAGCTTCAAAAGATATGAAAAATATGAACAGCTTCAAAAGGTGTCAAAAATGAGATGAGCATGAAGCAGTCTCAAAAGAGGAGGAGCATGAAGTGGTGTTGAAAAACATGAAGAGCCTGAAAAGGTGTGAAATATATGAAGAGTTTCAAAAGATGTCAAAAATATGAGGAGCATGAAACGGTCTGAAAAATAGGAGGAGCATCAAACTGTGCTGAAAAACATGAAGAGCCTGAAAAGGTGTGAAAAATATGAAGAGCTTCAAAAGGTGTGAAATACATCATGAGCATGAAGCGGTCTGAAAAATAGGAGGATCATGAAACGGTTTTGAAAAACATGAAGAGCCTGAAAAGATGTGAAAAATATGAAAAGCTTCAAAAAGTGTCAAAAATATGAGGAGCATGAAACGGTCTGAAAAATAGGAGGAGCATGAAGCTGTGTTCAAAAACATGAAGAGCCTGAAAAGGTGTGAAAAATATGAAGAGCTTCAAAACGTGTCAAAAATATGAGGAGCATGAAACGGTCTGAAAAATAGAAGCAGCATGAAACGGTTTTGAAAAACATGAAGAGCCTGAAAAAGTGTGAAAAATATGAAGAGCTTCAAAAGGTGTGAAAAATATGAGGAGCATGAAACGGTCTGAAAAATAGAAGCAGCATGAAACGGTATTGAAAAACATGAAGAGCCTGAAAACGTGTGAAAAATATGAAGAGCTTCAAACGGTGTGAAAATTATAAAGAGCTTCAAAGGTGACAAAAATGAGATGAGCATGAAACGGTCTGAAAAATAGGAGGAGCATGAAGTGGTGGTGAAAAACATGAAGAGCCTGAAAAGGTGTGAAAAATATGAAGAGTTTCAAAATGTTTCAAAAATATGAAGAGCATGAAACGGTCTGAAAATCAGGAGGATCATGAAGCGGAGTTCGAAAACATGAAGAGCCTGAAAAGGTGTGAAAAATATGAAGAGCTCAAAAAGTGTCAAAAATATGAGGAGCATGAAACGATCTGAAAAATACGAGGAGCATGAAGCAGTGTTCAAAAACATGAAGAGCCTGAAAAGGTGTGAAAAATATGAAGAGCTTCAAAAGGTGTGAAATATATGAGGAGAATGAAACGGTCTGAAAAATAGGAGGATCATGAAGCGGTTTTCAGAAACATGAAGAGCATGAAAATGTGTGAAAAATATGAAGAGCTTCAAAAGGTGTCAAAAATATGAGGAGCATGAAACGGTCCGAAAAATAGGAGGAGCATGAAACGGTGATCAAAAACATGAAGAGCCTGAAAAGGTGTGAAAAATATGAAGAGCTTCAAAAGGTGTGAAATACATGAGGAGCATGAAACGGGCTGAAAAATACGAGAAGCATGAAGTGGTGTGGAAAAACATGAAGAGCCTGAAAAGCTGTGAAAAATATGAAGAGCTTCAAAAGGTGTGAAATACATGAGGAGCATGAAACGGGCTGAAAAATAGGAGAAGCATGAAGTGGTGTGGAAAAACATGAAGAGCCTGAAAAGGTGTGAAAAATATGAAGAGCCTCAAAACGTGTCAAAAATATGAGGAGCAAGAAACGGTCTGAAAAATTGGAGTAGCATGAAACCGTGTTCAAAAACATGAAGAGCCTGAAAAGGTGTGAAAAATATGAAGAGCTTCAAAACGTGGCAAAAATGAGATGAACATGAAACGGTCTGAAAAATAGGCGGAGCATGAAGTGGTGTTGAAAAAAAAGAAGAGACTGAAAAGGTGTGAAATATATGAAGAGCTTCAAAAATGTGAAAAATATGAAGAGGTTCAAAAGGTGTGAAATTCATGAGGTGTATGAAACGGTCTGAAAATTAGGAGCATGAAGTGATGTTGAAAAACATGAAGAGCCTGAAAAGGTGTGAAAAAAACGAAGAGCTTCAAAAGGTGTAAAAAATATGAAGAGCATGAAACTGTCTGACAAATAGGAGGAGCATGAAACGGTGTTGAAAAACATGAAGAGACTGAAAACGTGTGAAAAATATGAAGAGCTTAAAAAGGTATGAAAAATATGAAGAGGGTCACAAGGTGTCAAAAATATGAGGAGCATGAAACGATCTGAAAAATATGATGAGCATGAAGCGGTTTTCAAAAAACATGAGGAGCCAGAAAAGGTGTGAAAAATATGAAGAGCTTCAAAGGTGTCAAAAATATGAGGAGCATGAAACGATCTGAAAAATATGAGGAGCATGAAGCAGTGTTCAGAAACATGAAGAGCCTGAAAAGGTGTGAAAAATATGAAGAGCGTCAAAACGTGTCAAAAATATGAGGAGCATGAAACGTTCTGAAAAATAGGAGGAGCATGAAGCGGTGTTGAAAAACATGAAGAGTCTGAAAAGGTGTGGGAAATACGAAGAGCTTCAAAACGTGTCATAAATATGAGGAGCATGAAACGGTCTGAAATATAGGAGGATCAGGAAGCGGTGTTGAAAAACATGAAGAGCCTGAAAAGGTGTGAAAAATGTGAAGAGCTTCAAAAGGTGTCAAAAATATGAGCAGCAGGAAACGGTCTGAAAATTAGGAGGAGCATGAAACGGTGATCAAAAACATGAAGAGTCTGAAAAGATGTGAAAAATATGAAGATCTTCAGAAGGTGTCAAAAATATGAGGAGCATGAAACGGTCAGAAATATAGGAGGAGCATGAAACGGTGTTGAAAAACATGAAGAGCCTGAAAAGGTGTGAAAAATATGAAGAGCGTCAAAAGGTGTGAAATACATGAGGAGCATTAGACGATCTGAAAATAGTAGAAGTATGAAGTGGTGTTCAAAAACATGAAGAGCATGAAAAGGTGTGAAAAATATGAAGAGCGTCAAAAGGTGTCAAAAATATGAGGAGCATGAAACGATCTGAAAAATATGAGGATCATGAAGCGGTGTTCAAAAACATGAGAAGCCTGAAAAGGTGTGAAAAATATGAAGAGCTTCAACGGTATCAAAAACATGAGGAGCATGAAACGGTCTGAAAAATAGGAGGAGCATGAAACTGTGTTCAAAAACATGAAGAGCCTGAAAAGTTGTGAAAAATATGAAGAGCTTTAAAACATGTCAAAAATATGAGGAGCATGAAACTGTCTGAAATATAGGAGGAGCATGAAGTGGTGTTCAGAAACATGGACACCCTGAAACGGTCTGAAAAGTACGAGGAGCATGAAACGGTCTGAAAAATAGGAGGAGCATGGAGCGGTGTTCAAAAGCATGAAGAGCCTAAAAGGTGTGAAAAATAGGAAGAGCTTCAGAAGGTGTGAAATATATGAGGAGTTTGAAACGCTCTGAAAAACAGGAGGAGCATGAAGAAGTGTTGAAAAACATGAAGAGCATGAAAAAGTGTGAAAAATATGAAGAGCTTCAAATGGTGTGAACAATATGAAGAGCTTAAAAAGGTGTCAAAAATATGAGGAGCATGAAACGGTCTGAAAAATAGGAGGAGCAATAAGCTGTGTTGAAAAACAAGAAGAGTCTGAAAAGGTGTGAAATATATGAAGAGCTTCAAAAGGTGTCAAAAATGAGATGATAATGAAGCGGTCTGAAAAACTGGAGGAGCATGAAGCGCTGTTGAAAACCATGAAGAGCCTGAAAAGGTGTGAAAAATATGAAGAGCTTCAAAAGGTGTGAAAATATGAAGAGCTTCAAAAGGAGACAAACATATAAGGAGCATGAAACGGTCTGAAAAATAGGAGGAGCATGAAACGGTGTTGAAAAACATGAAGAGCTTGAAAACGTGTGAAAAATATGAAGAGTTTCAAAAGATGTGAAAATAAGAAGAGCTTCAAAAGGTGTCAAAAATGATGTGAGCATGAAACGGTCTGAAAAATAGGAGGAGCATGAAGTGGGGTTCAAAAAAATGAAGAGATTGAAAAGGTGTGAAATATATGAAGAGCTTGAAAAGGTGTGAAAAATATGAACAGCTTCAAAAGGTGTCAAAAATGAGATGAGCATGAAGCGGTCTGAAAAATAGGAGGAGCATGAAGTGGTGTTGAAAAACATGAAAAGCCTGGAAAAGTGTGAAATATATGAAGAGCTTCAAAAGGTGTGAAAAAGATGAGAGGCATGAAACGACTGAAAAATAGGAGGAGCATGATGCGGTGATCAAAAACATGAAGAGCCTTAAAAGGTGTGAAAAACATGAAGAGCTTCAAAAGGTGTCAAATATATGAGGAGCATGAAACAGTGTGAAAAATAGCATGAGCATGAAACGGTTTTAAAAAGACGAAGAGCCTAAAAGGTGACACATATGAAGAGCTTCAAAAGGTGTGAAATACATGAGGAGGTTGAAACGGTCTGAAAATAGTAGGAGCATGAAGTGGCGTTGAAAAACATGAAGAGCCTGAAAACGTGTGAAAAATATGAAGAGCTTCAAAAGGTGTGAAAAATAGGAGGTGCATGAAGCGGTGTTCAAGCACAAGAAGAGCCTGAAACGGTGTGAAAAATATGAAGAGCTTCAAAAGGTGTGAAAAATAGGAGGTGCATGAAGCGGTGTTCAAACACAAGAAGAGCCTGAAAAGGTTTGAAAAATATGAAGAGCTTCAAAAGGTGTCAAAAATATGAGGAGCATGAAACGGTCTGAAAAATAGGAGGAGCATGAAACGGTGTTCAAAAACAGGAAGAGCCTAAAAAGGTGTAAAAAATATGAAGAGCTTCAAAACATGTCAAAAATATGTGGAGCATGAAACGGTCTGAAAAATAGGAGGAGCATGAAGCGCAGTTGAAAAACATGAAGAACCTGAAAACGTGTGAAAAATATGAACGGCTTCAAAAGGTGTGAAAAATGAGATGAGCATGAAGCGGTCTGAAAATAGGAGGAGCATGAAGTGTTGTTTAAAAGCATGAAGAGCCTGAAAAGGTGTGAAATATATGAAAAGCTTCAAAAGGTGTGAAAATAAAAGAAGAGTTTCAAAAGGTGTCAAAAATATGAGGAGCATGAAACGGACTGAAAAATAGTAGGAGCATGAAACGGTGTTCAAATACATGAAGAGCCTAAAAAGGTGTGAAAAATATGAAGAGCTTCAAAAGGTGTGAAAATATGAAGATCTGCAAAAGGTGTAAAAATCGATGAGCATGAAATGATCTGAAAATTAGGAGCAGCACGAAGCGGTGTGGAAAAACATGAAGAGCCTGAAAACGTGTAAAATATATGAAGAGCTTCAAAAGATATGAAAAATATGAACAGCTTCAAAATGTGTCAAAAATGAGATGAGCATGAAGCAGTCTGAAAAAAGGAGGAGCATGAAGTGGTGTTGAAAAACATGAAGAGCCTGAAAAGGTGTGAAATATATGAAGAGTTTCAAAAGATGTCAAAAATATGAGGAGCATGAAACGGTCTGAAAAATAGGAGGAGCATCAAACTGTGCTGAAAAACATGAAGAGCCTGAAAAGGTGTGAAAAATATGAAGAGCTTCAAAAGGTGTGAAATACATCATGAGCATGAAGCGGTCTGAAAAATAGGAGGATCATGAAACGGTGTTGAAAAACATGAAGAGCCTGAAAAGATGTGAAAAATATGAAAAGCTTCAAAAAGTGTCAAAAATATGAGGAGCATGAAACGGTCTGAAAAATAGGAGGAGCATGAAGCTGTGTTCAAAAACATGAAGAGCCTGAAAAGGTGTGAAAAATATGAAGAGCTTCAAAACGTGTCAAAAATATGAGGAGCATGAAACGGTCTGAAAAATAGAAGCAGCATGAAACGGTTTTGAAAAACATGAAGAGCCTGAAAACGTGTGAAAAATATGAAGAGCTTCAAAAGGTGTGAAAAATATGAGGAGCATGAAACGGTCTGAAAAATAGAAGCAGCATGAAACGGTATTGAAAAACATGAAGAGCCTGAAAACGTGTGAAAAATATGAAGAGCTTCAAACGGTGTGAAAAATATAAAGAGCTTCAAAGGTGACAAAAATGAGATGAGCATGAAACGGTCTGAAAAATAGGAGGAGCATGAAGTGGTGGTGAAAAACATGAAGAGCCTGAAAAGGTGTGAAAAATATGAAGAGTTTCAAAATGTTTCAAAAATATGAAGAGCATGAAACGGTCTGAAAATCAGGAGGATCATGAAGCGGAGTTCGAAAACATGAAGAGCCTGAAAAGGTGTGAAAAATATGAAGAGCTCAAAAAGTGTCAAAAATATGAGGAGCATGAAACGATCTGAAAAATACGAGGAGCATGAAGCAGTGTTCAAAAACATGAAGAGCCTGAAAAGGTGTGAAAAATATGAAGAGCTTCAAAAGGTGTAAAATATATGAGGAGAATGAAACGGTCTGAAAAATAGGAGGATCATGAAGCGGTTTTCAGAAACATGAAGAGCATGAAAATGTGTGAAAAATATGAAGAGCTTCAAAAATGTGAAAAATATGAAGAGCTTCAAAAGGTTTGAAAAATATGAAGAGCTTGAAAAGGTGTCAAAAATGAGATGAGCATGAAACGGTCTGAAAAATAGGAGGAGCATGAAATGGTGTTGAAAATCATGAAGAGAATGAAAAGGTGTGAAAAATATGAAGAGCTTCAAAAGGTGTCAAAAATATGAGGAGCATGAAACGGTCTGAAAAATAGAAGAAGAATGAAGCGGTGTTCAAAAACATGAAGAGCTGAAAAGGTGTGAAAAATAGAAAAGCCTCAAAACGTGTCAAAAATATGAGGAGCATGAAACGGTCTGAAAAATAGGAGGAGCATGAAGCGGTGTTGAAAAACATGAAGAGCCTGAAAAGGTTGAAAAACATGAAGAGGTTCAAAAATATGAAAAATATGAAGAGCTTCAAAAGGTGTGAAAAATACGAAGAGCTTCAAAAGATGTCAAAAATGAGATGAGCATGAAACGGTCTGAAAAATAGGAGGAGCATGAAATGGTGTTCAAAAATATGAAGAGCCTGAAAAGGTGTGAAAAATATGAAGAGCTTCAAAAATATGAAAAATCTGAAGAGCTTCAAAAGGTGTGACAAATATGAAGAGCTTCAAAAGGTGTGAAAAATACGAAGAGCTTCAAAAGATGTGAAATACATCATGAGCATGAAGCGGTCTGAAAAATAGGAGGATCATGAAACGGTGTTGAAAAACATGAAGAGCCTGAAAAGATGTGAAAAATATGAAAAGCTTCAAAAAGTGTCAAAAATATGAGGAGCATGAAACGGTCTGAAAAATAGGAGGAGCATGAAGCTGTGTTCAAAAACATGAAGAGCCTGAAAAGGTGTGAAAAATATGAAGAGCTTCAAAACGTGTCAAAAATATGAGGAGCATGAAACGGTCTGAAAAATAGAAGCAGCATGAAACGGTTTTGAAAAACATGAAGAGCCTGAAAACGTGTGAAAAATATGAAGAGCTTCAAAAGGTGTGAAAAATATGAGGAGCATGAAACGGTCTGAAAAATAGAAGCAGCATGAAACGGTATTGAAAAACATGAAGAGCCTGAAAACGTGTGAAAAATATGAAGAGCTTCAAACGGTGTGAAAAATATAAAGAGCTTCAAAGGTGACAAAAATGAGATGAGCATGAAACGGTCTGAAAAATAGGAGGAGCATGAAGTGGTGGTGAAAAACATGAAGAGCCTGAAAAGGTGTGAAAAATATGAAGAGTTTCAAAATGTTTCAAAAATATGAAGAGCATGAAACGGTCTGAAAATCAGGAGGATCATGAAGCGGAGTTCGAAAACATGAAGAGCCTGAAAAGGTGTGAAAAATATGAAGAGCTCAAAAAGTGTCAAAAATATGAGGAGCATGAAACGATCTGAAAAATACGAGGAGCATGAAGCAGTGTTCAAAAACATGAAGAGCCTGAAAAGGTGTGAAAAATATGAAGAGCTTCAAAAGGTGTGAAATACATGAGGAGCATGAAATGGTCTGAAAAATAGGAGGAGCATGAAATGGTGTTCAAAAATATGAAGAGCCTGAAAAGGTGTGAAAAATATGAAGAGCTTCAAAAATATGAAAAATCTGAAGAGCTTCAAAAGGTGTGACAAATATGAAGAGCTTCAAAAGGTGTGAAAAATACGAAGAGCTTCAAAAGATGTCAAAAATGAGATGAGCATGAAACGGTCTGAAAAATAGGAGGAGAATGAAGTGGTGTTCAAAACCATGAAGAGCCTAAAAAGTTGTGAAAAATATGAAGAGCTTCAAAAGGTGTGAAAAATACGAAGAGCTTCAAAAGATGTCAAAAATGAGATGAGCATGAAACAGTCTGAAAAATAGGAGGATCATGAAACGGTGTTGAAAGACATGAAGAGCCTGAAAAGGAGTGAAAAATATGAAGAGTTTCAAAAGGTGTCAAAAATATGCGGAGCATGAAATGGTCTGAAAAATAGGAGGAGCATGAAGCTGTGTTCAAAAACATGAAGAGTCTTAAAAGTTGTGAAAAATATGAAGAGCTTCAAAAGGTGTGAAATACATGAGGAGCATGAAACTCTCTGAAAAATAGGAGGAGCATGAAGTGGTGTTCAAAAACATGAAGAGTCTTAAAAGGTGTGAAAAATATGAAGAGCTTCAATAGGTGTGAATAATATGAGGAGCAGGATACGGTCTGAAAAATAGGAGGAGCATGAAGCGGTGTTCAAAAACTTGAAGAGCCTGATAAATTGTGAAAAATATGAAAAGCTTGAAAAGGTGTCAAAAGTGAGATGAGCATGAAACGGTCTGAAAAATAGGAGGAGCGTGAAGAGGTGTTGAAAAACTTGAACAGCCAGAAAATGTGTGAAAAATATGAAAAGCTTCAAAATGTGGCAAAACTATGCGGAGCATGAAACGGTCTGAAAAATAAGAGGAGACTGAAGCGGTGTTCAAAAACATGAAGAGTCTGAAAAGGTGTGAAAAATATGAAGAGCTTCAAAATGTGTCAAAAATATGAGGAGCATGAAACGGTCTGAAAAATAGCAGGAGCATGAAACGGTGTTGAAAAATATGAAGAGCCTGAAAAGGTGTGAAAAATACGAAGTGCTTCAAAAAGTGTGAAAAATATGAGGAGCATGAAACGGTCTGAATAATAGGAGGAGCATGAAGCGGTGTTGAAAAACATGAAGAGCCTGATAACGTGTGAAAAATATGAAGAGCTTCAAAATGTGTGAAAAATATGAAGAGCTTCAAAAGTGTCAAAAATGAGATGAGCATGAAAAGGTCTGAAAAATAAGAGGAGCATGAAGTGGAGTTGAAAAAAAAAGAAGAGCCTGAAAAGGTGTGAAATATATGAAGACCTTCAAAAGGTGTTAAAAATATGAGGAGAATGAAACGGTCTGAATAATAGGAGGAGCATGAAGCGGTGTTGAAAAACATGAAGAGCCTGAAAAGGTGTGAAAAATATGGAGAGATTCTAAAGGTTTCAAAAATGAGAAGAGCATGAAACGCTCTGAAAAATAAGAGGAGCATGAAGTGGTGGTGAAAAACATGAAGAGCGTGAAAAGGTGTGAAAAATATGAAGAGCTTCTAAAGGTGTCAAAAATATGAGGAGCATGAAACGGTATGAAAAATAGGAGGATCATGAAGCGGTGTTCAAAAAAATGAAAAGCCTGAAAAGGTGTGAAAATATTAAGAGCTTCAAAAAGTGTCAAAAATATGAGGGGCATGAAACGGTCTGAAAAAAAGGAGGAGCATGAAGTGGTGTGGAAAAACATGAAGAGACTGAAAAGGCGTGAAAAATATGAAGAGCTTCAAAAGGTGTGAAATACATGAGGAGCATGACACTCTCTGAAAAATAGGAGGAGCATGAAGCTGTGTTAAAAACATGAAGAGCCTGAAAAGGTGTGAAAAATATGAAGAGCTCTAAAAGCTGTGAAAAATATGAGGAGCATGAAACCGTCTGAAAAACAGAAGCAGCATGAAACGGTGTTGAAAAACATGAAGAGCCTGCAAACGTGTGAAAAATATGAAGAGCTTCAAAAGCTGTGAAATATATGAAGAGCTTCAAAAGGTGTCAAAAATGAGATGAGCATGAAACGGTCTGAAAAATAGGAGGAGCATGAAACGGTGATCAGAAACATGAAAAGCCTGAAAAGGTGTGAAAAATATGAAGAGATTCAAAAGGTGTCAAAAATATGAGGAGCATGAAACGGTGTTGAAAAACATGAAGAGCCTGAAAAGGTGTGAAAAATATGAACAGCTTCAAAATCTGTCAAAAATATGAGGAGCATGAAACGGTCTGAAAAATAGGAGGCGCATGAAGCGGTGTTCAAAAACATGACGAGCCTGAAAAGGTGTGAAAAATATGAAGAGCTTCAAAAGGCGTCAAAAATATGAGGAGAATGAAACGTTCTGAAAAATAGGAGGAGCATGAAGCTGTGTTGAAAACATGAAGAGCCTGAAAAGGTGTGAAAAATATGAAGAGCTTCAAAAGGTGTCAAAAATATGAGGTGCATGAAATGGTCTGAAAAATAGGAGGAGCATGAAGCGGTGTTCAAACACATGAAGAGCCTGAAAAGGTGTGAAAAATATGAAGAGCTTCAAAAGTTGTGAAAAATATGAGGAGCATGAAACTTTCAGAAAAATAGGAGGAGCCTGAACCGGGGTCAAAAACATGAAGAGCCTGAAAAGGTGTGAAAAATATGAAGAGCTTCAAAAGGTGTGAAATACATGAGGAGCATGAAACGGTCTGAAAAATAGGAGGAGCATGAAGTGATGTTCAAAAACATGAAGAGCCTGAAAATGAGTGAGAAATATGAAAAGCTTCAAAAGGTGTCAAAAATATGAGGAGCATGAAACGGTCTGAAAAATAGGAGGAGCATGAAGTGGTGTTGAAAAACATGAAGAGCATGAAAAATTGTGAAAAATATGAAGAGCTTCAAAAGGTGTCAAATATATGAGGAGTATGAAACGGTCTGAAAAATAGGAGGAGCATGAAGCGGTGTTCAAAAACATGAAGAGCCTGAAAAGGTGTGCAAAATATGAAGAGCTTCAAAAGGTGCGAAATACATGAGGAGCATGAAACTTTCTAAAAAATCGGAGGAGCATGAAGTGCTGTTCAAAAACATGAAGAGCCTGAAAAGGTGAGAAAAATATAAAGAGCTTCAAAAGGTGTGAAAAATATGAGGAGCATGATACGGTCGAAAAAATAAGAGGAGCATGAAGCGGTGTTCAAAAACATGAAGTGTCTGAAATCGTTTGAAAATTATGAAGAGCTTCAAAAATGTTAAAAATATGAAGAGCTTCAAAAGGTGTAAAAAATAGGAAGAGCTTCAAAAGCTGTCAAAAATTAGAAGAGCATGAAAAGGTCTAAAAAATAGGAGGAGCAACAAGTAGTGTTGAAAAAAAAGAAGAGCATGAAAAGGTGTGAAAAATATGAAGAGCTTCAAAAGATGTGAAAAATATGAGGTGCATGATACGGTCTGAAAAATAGGAGGAGCATGAAGCGGTGTTCAACAACATGAAGAGCCTGAAAAGGTGTGAAAAATATGAAGAGCGTCAAAACGTGTCAAAAATATGAGCAGCAAGAAACGGTCTGAAAAATTGGAGTAGCATGAAACCGTGTTCAAAAACATGAAGAGCCTGAAAAGTTGTGAAAAACATGAAGAGCTTCAAAACGTGGCAAAAATGAGATGAACATGAAACGGTCTGAAAAATAGGCGGAGCATGAAGTGGTGTTGAAAAAAAAGAAGAGACTGAAAAGGTGTGAAATATATGAAGAGCTTCAAAAATGTGAAAAATATGAAGAGGTTCAAAAGGTGTGAAATTCATGAGGTGTATGAAGCGGTCTGAAAAATAGGAGCATGAAGTGATGTTGAAAAACATGAAGAGCCTGAAAAGGTGTGAAAAAAACGAAGAGCTTCAAAAGGTGTAAAAAATATGAAGAGCATGAAACTGTCTGACAAATAGGAGGAGCATGAAACGGTGTTGAAAAACATGAAGAGACTGAAAACGTGTGAAAAATAAGAAGAGCTTAAAAAGGTATGAAAAATATGAAGAGGGTCACAAGGTGTCAAAAATATGAGGAGCATGAAACGATCTGAAAAATATGATGAGCATGAAGCGGTTTTCAAAAACATGAGGAGCCAGAAAAGGTGTGAAAAATATGAAGAGCTTCAAAGGTGTCAAAAATATGAGGAGCATGAAACGATCTGAAAAATATGAGGAGCATGAAGCAGTGTTCAAAAACATGAAGAGCCTGAAAAGGTGTGAAAAATATGAAGAGCGTCAAAACGTGTCAAAAATATGAGGAGCATGAAACGTTCTGAAAAATAGGAGGAGCATGAAGCGGTGTTGAAAAACATGAAGAGTCTGAAAAGGTGTGGAAAATACGAAGAGCTTCAAAACGTGTCAAAAATATGAGGAGCATGAAACGGTCTGAAATATAGGAGGATCAGGAAGCGGTGTTGAAAAACATGAAGAGCCTGAAAAGGTGTGAAAAATGTGAAGAGCTTCAAAAGGTGTCAAAAATATGAGGAGCATGAAACGGTCTGAAAAATAGAAGCAGCATGAAACGGTATTGAAAAACATGAAGAGCCTGAAAACGTGTGAAAAATATGAAGAGCTTCAAAAGGTGTGAAAAATATAAAGAGCTTCAAAGGTGACAAAAATGAGATGAGCATGAAACGGTCTGAAAAATAGGAGGAGCATGAAGTGGTGGTGAAAAACATGAAGAGCCTGAAAAGGTGTGAAATATATGAAGAGCGTCAAAAGGTGTCAAAAATATGAAGAGCATGAAACAGTCTGAAAATCAGGAGGATCATGAAACGGTGTTCAAAAACATGAAGAGCCTGAAAAGGTGTGAAAAATATGAAGAGCTTCAAAAGTTGTCAAAAATATGAGGAGCATGATAAGGTCTGAAAAATAGGAGGAGCATGAAACGGTCATCAAAAACATGAAGAGCCTGAAAAGGTGTGAAAAATATGAAGAGCTTCCAAAGGTTTGAAATGGATGAGGAGCATGAAACGGGCTGAAAAATAAGAGAAGCATGAAGTGCTGTGGAAAAATATGAAGAGCCTGAAAAGCTGTGAAAAACATGAAGAGCTTCAAAAGGTGTGAAATACATGAGGAGCATGAAACGGGCTGAAAAATAGGAGAAACATGAAGTGGTGTGGAAAAACATGAAGAGCCTGAAAAGGTGTGAAAAATATGAAGAGCTTCAAAAGGTGTCAAAAATATGAGGAGCATGAAACGGTCTGAAAAATAGGAAGAGCATGAAGCTGTGTTCAAAAACATGAAGAACCTGAAAAGGTGTGAAAAATATGAAGAGCTTCAAAAGGTGTCAAAAATATGAGGAGCATGAAACGGTCTGAAAAATAGGAGGAGCATGAAGCTGTGTTCAAAAACATGAAGATCTTAAAAGGGTGTGAAAAATATGAAGAGCTTCAAAAGGTGTGAAAAATATGAGGAGCATGAAACGGTCTGAAAAATAGAAGCAGCATGAAACGGTTTTGAAAAACATAAAGAGCCTGAAATCGTGTGAAAAATATGAAGAGCTTCAAAAGGTGTGAAAAATATGAAGAGCTTCAAAAGGTGTGAAAAATATGAGGAGCATGAAATGGTCTGAAAAATAGAAGCAGCATGAAACGGTATTGAAAAACATGAAGAACCTGAAAACGTGTGAAAATTATGAAGAGCTTCAAAAGGTGTGAAAAATATAAAGAGCTTCAAAGGTGACAAAAATGAGCTGAGCATGAAACGGTCTGAAAAATAGGAGGAGCATGAAGCGGTGGTGAAGAACATGAAGAGCCTGAAAAGGTGTGAAAAATATGAAGAGCCTCAAAATGTTTCCAAAATATGAAGAGCATGAAACGGTCTGAAAATCAGGAGGATCATGAAGCGGAGTTCAAAAACATGAAGAGCCTGAAAAGGTGTGAAAAATATGAAGAGCTCAAAAAGTGTCAAAAATATGAGGAGCATGAAACGATCTGAAAAATACGAGGAGCATGAAGCAGTGTTCAAAAACATGAAGAGCCTGAAAAGGTTTGAAAAATATGAAGAGCTTCAAAAGGTGTGAAATACATGAGGAGCATGATACGGTCTGAAAAATAGGAGGAGCATGAAGTGGTGTTCAAAAACATGAAGAGCCTGAAAAGTTGTGAAAAATATGAAAAGCTTCAAAAGGTGACAAAAATATGAGGAGCATGAAACGGCCTGAAAAAGAGGAGAAGCATGAAGCGGTGTTGAAAAACATGAAGAGCCTGAAAAGATTTGAAAAATATGAAGAGCTTCAAAAGGTGTCAAAATATGAGGAGCATGAAACGGTCTGAAATATAGGAGGAGCATGAAACGTTGTTCAAAAACCTGAAGAGCCTTGAAAGTTGTGAAAAATATGAAGAGCTTCAAAAGATGTGAAATACATGAGGAGCATGAAACGGTCTAAAAAATAGGAGGAGCATGAAGCCGTGTTCAAAAACATGAAGAGCCTGAAAATGTGTGAAAAATATGAAGAGAATTAAAAGGTGTGAAAAATATGAAGAGCTTCAAAATGTGTTAAAAATTAGATGAGCATGAAACTGTCTGAAAAATAGGAGAAGCATGAAGTGGTGTGGAAAACATGAAGAGCCTGAAAAGGTGTGAAAAATATGAAGAGCTTCAAAAGGTGTGAAATACATGAGGAGCATGAAAGGGTATGAAAAATAGGAGGATTATGAAACGGTGTTCAAAAACATGAAGAGCCTGAAAAGGTGTGGAAAATATGAAGAGCCTCAAATCGTGTCAAATATATGAGAAGTATGAAACGGTATGATAATTAGCAGGAGCATGAAGCGGTGTTGAAAAACAGGAAGAGTCTGAAATAGTGTGAAAAATATGAAGAGCTTCAAAAATGTGAAAAATATGAAGAGCTTCAAAAGGTTTGAAAAATA